>NW_015505212.1:2779134-2779908 GCF_001515645.1 Sinocyclocheilus grahami
TATTTACGACTTTGAAAAATCATATATATATATATATATATATATATATATATATAAATTATTATTTATTTTTTTACTGTACAGATATTCTTCTATACGCCACTAATGAAGGAAACTTTTTCCCATGACAAGTGCATTTACATTAAGAATCATGACACCCTTCTGAATATGCGACGACATGTTGAGCTGCCTCTCAGTTCTTGTTTTTATTCCTGCAACATATTCTGTGGTGACTTCAACTCAGGTCACGGCACGCTGAGCTCGCATAGCATCTCGGAGAGAAAGTTTAGCACAGGGCGTGTGTAGAGGACCGCTCTGGAACATGAGTGTGCCAGCAAGCGTGACTGAGGCTGACAGCTTGATTTATGGCATGGCTATAAGTAGCCACGACGTCGGCTGCCTTCAGCGGGGTGGAGTCCCTGCAGACACCTAACGCTGCCTCCTTGTGCCACTGAAGCACACCCCCCTGACAAAATACTCTGTGTGTGTGTGTGTGTGTGTGTGTGTGTGGTGTGTGTGGCGTGTGTGTGTGTTTGTGTGTTTGTGTGTGTGTGCGTGCGTGTGTGCGTGCGTGCGCGCGCGCGCTTAAGGTGGATGAGCAACAGTCCCTAGCCAGGATGCCAAATCTGCATGTTTATCTGGTCTTGTGCCAGCCGCTAATCAATTAAAACCCTGCTGTCCCCGAGGGAAGAGAGGAGAGAAGCAAATGATTCCTCAGGCTGCCCTGAGTGAAAGAGAGAGAGAGATGATAGATGGATAGATAGATAGATAGAT
>NW_015505212.1:2781138-2808638 GCF_001515645.1 Sinocyclocheilus grahami
TGTGTGTGTGTGTGTGTGTGTGTGTGTGTGGTGTGTGTGGCGTGTTTGTGTGTGTGTGTGTGTGTGCGTGCGTGTGTGTGTGCGTGCGTGCGCGCGCGCTTAAGGTGGATGAGCAACAGTCCCTAGCCAGGATGCCAAATCTGCATGTTTATCTGGTCTTGTGCCAGCCGCTAATCAATTAAAACCCTGCTGTCCCCGAGGGAAGAGAGGAGAGAAGCAAATGATTCCTCAGGCTGCCCTGAGTGAAAGAGAGAGAGAGATGATAGATGGATAGATAGATAGATAGATGGATAGATGGATAGATGGATAGATGGATAGATGGATAGATAGATAGATAGATAGATAGATAGATAGATAGATAGATAGATAGATAGATAGATGGATGGATGGAAAAAGATCAAAATTCTGAGTTCATATCTCGCAATTTGACTTTATTTTTCGTCCGAATTGTGAGATTCGGGGGAAAAAGCACAATTGTGAGATAAAAAGTCACAATCTGCTTTTTTATTTTTTATATGGTGGCGAAAATAGGCTTCCATAAATATCCCGTATGGCAATAGATAAATTTGAAAGAAATCTATTAGCAGATAACCGATATGATACAGATATATTGTGCATCCCTAATTAGAAGTTGTCATTTGCTTAACTTATCAGAGTGATTGTTTTGAATTTGGCTTTGTTAATTAATTATTGCTACAATACACTTCTGATCTCATAAAGGCAATTTTGAATGCAATTGCATTTTATTTTACTATGATTTCATAGTTGCATCAACTCCAGTAACTATGGCATTTGGCGGACACAACAGCACACAGACCATTTTTCACAACCTGATGAGCAGAGCTGTATATCTCTCAGACGAGGGTGAGAGCATTTCCTCTCAGACGTATTGTCCAGTGCTGTGGGAGGCTTGTGTGACCTGTGTGGCAGCCGTTTCATTGGCTCGTGGTTGTCATGGGGATGTGTCTTGGCTGAGGTGCTAGTGGATGGAGTGATTTTTCGCTTCAAGCAGGTGCTCAGCATCTTCCTCGAGCCCTGAAAGGAACCGCACATCCCTCATTAGACATTCAGAATCTAATTACACGTATCTACGTTCTCATCAAGCTAGCTATCTTTTCCTCATAAAATCTCCAGAATCATCTACATCCCCTCTGCCACATCAACAAAAAAGAGGTGTGTGGGGAGGGGGGACATGATGGTGGCAGTCTTTGATCTGATAGAAGGCCCCTGCAGGGATAGAAGCCTGGGCTGGTGCCAGAACCCCTTTTGGCTGACAGTCTCCTCTGCTGGATGGCAGCTTGAAGGCTTTGGTGATTAATTCTGCTGGGAGGATGAAAGCGGCTCTAGCCAGCGGCTCCCTGCCTCAGAAGGCCAGGGACATGGTCTGAGCCCAGCCCGGCCCAGCGCAGACCAGACCAGCCGTGCCTTTCCCTGTCTGGCCGGCTGCCCGCCTGCCTGCCTGCTGCCTCAGGACCAACCGCGGCAGGTGATGGACCACGGAGAGCGATGGAGACGGATAAAGGGGGAGGGTGGAAGACAGTATGATCCATATTGAACAAGCTTTTCTTTTTGTTTCTCCCCCCGTTTCTCCCTCTCTCTCTCTCTCTCTCTCTGTGCTGTACTGTTTTATTAGCCAGCATCTTTTATGTTGTTCCACTATGCCATGATAATCCCCTGAGACGGTGCAGCACCCTGTTTCAAACAGGATGTAAGGCACCGCTCACAGCCACACTGCACCAGTGCAGCAAGCCCTGGAGAGTAAGAGAGTGAGAGAGAGAGAGGATTTGTGACAGATGCAGAGGTGTAAAAAGAAATGCAAAGGATGAAGTACATAGTCGTTTTATCTCTAACCCTGCACACTTTTCTGATATCTTCACCTGGAGTAATAGTATGGGTGGTGTCTGGACTCGTTACAGCTCCTCCCCTTGTTTGTTGTGCATGTAAGCGCCGCCTCCGCCAGAGGGGCCGAAAACAGCCGAACAGCTGTAGGAAGCACAGTTGTATGCATGCAGATTTCAGCTGCGCTTACAATAAAAAGCAAGGAAACACATGTGCACATGTTCACTTGTGTGAGCAAGCTTGATTTAAACTGAGTTTGGGAAGATTTTTGAAAATGTACTTACCTATCCACTCTTCAAATGTTTGGGGTCAGTAAGGTTTTTATGCTTAAATTAATGCTTTTATTCATAAAGGATGCATTAAATTGACATTTATAATGTTATAAAAGTTTGCTGTTTCAAATAAGTTGTTTCTATTCATCAATCAAATGCATCACAGTTTCCACAGAAAAGCAGTAACTGTTTTAAACATTGATAGTAATGAGAAATGTTTCGTAAACAGCAAATCAGCATATTAGAATGATTTCTGAAGGATCATGTGACACTGAAGACTGGAGTAATGATGCTGAAAATTCAGCTTTGACATTTAGAAAAACTAAAACATTAACATGAACATAACGTGAACACTATTAAAAGATCTAAAAAAAATAATTTAAAAATCATCTTTTTCGTGTAAACAGCTTAACTACTGTCACACTATCACTGGAAAATGTAGTCAAGTTAGAAGTATACTCTCCAGCACTGTATTCAAGCATAGGATCCAATCAATTCTTCTAGGGTAGTTTGTGCATTATGCACAGATTTGAATGAAACGCATAACCTACTGCTTATTATTAATCGTCTTACTAGCAGCTTATCATTGGAAAACAATTTTGAACAGATGCTCATTTCAGATGTTTGTAATCCAGCAGAATTTCATTCTCAGTTTTGATCAAATGAATGCATTATAGACTATTTTTAAAATCAGCTAGTCCTAAATAAGCCTTGTGTAATTACTTTAATTTCTCCACCAAATTCGATTCAGACAATGATTTTATTTTCATTTGTTTTGCCTATTGTTTCTACTCTAAGGTCTGTTGGTTTACATTATAGTGCTGTACAATGGTTGTGTATGTGTTTATGAGTGTTAGGTCCACCTGGACTATGTCACTATGTATTTATGGGGTGTCGGGTCAGACGGAGTGACTGTATTCCTACTTTCTTCTGTCTGTCTGTCTCTCTCTCTCTGTGTGTGTGTGTGTGTGTGTGTGTGTGTGTGTTTGCTAACACAGGCCTGAGGCGGCTCTTGTTAAGGCCCAGTGAGCAACCAGGGCAGAGCAACCTCGCAGCTGGTCTCGAGGCCAGGAGACAGCGTCGAGTGTATGTTACTCTCCCACCCTTCCTCAGAAATATCCCTCGCTCTGCGAAAAGGAAATACCAGATTAAAGCTACATTACTCCAAGACCAGTTTTCATGCTAACTGCCCGCCTCTGTCTGTTCCTCGCATTTTCTTTTCCACACTCTCTCCATCTTCTGTTTCCATTGTGTTTTTTTTCTTCTTCTTTTTGTCCCCAAAGACACCCACTCGTTTTCTCTTTTGGCCTTTTCCTGCCCTCGTTCTCTTCTTCTAGTTGTTTTCCCCCTCACCCTGTGTATTATTCTCTCTCCCCGTCTCTTTTTTTCTCTCACACATACTCTCTCCTGGGTTTAACAGTTTTTTTTCTTCTTCTTTTTGTCCCCAAAGACACCCACTCGTTTTCTCTTTTGGCCTTTTCCTGCCCTCGTTCTCTTCTTCTAGTTGTTTTCCCCCCTCACCCTGTGTATTATTCTCTCTCCCCGTCTCTTTTTTTCTCTCACACATACTCTCTCCTGGGTTTAACATTGTTGGCAGTCTGTGAGAGAGGCAGCAGCCAGGGCTGTACGCATATCCTGTGGGAGATCAGTTTTCAGCTGTGTGTTTGTGTATGTGTGTGTGTATGTATGCATGCCACCGTTGTGCTTTCTCTCGCTCTCTCTCTCTCTTTGTGGGGCAGTGGGGAGTTTTTTCACCTGCTGTAGGGACAGACTCCCAGGTCTTAGAGAGGGCTTCACAGTGGGCGTGGAGAATGCTGCTAATGTTTCTATGTGCAGCCTGGCTTTAGACATCTACTCTCAATGTCCTGCCTGTGCTGAGTCCATACGGCCCTGCACACACACACACACACACACACAGCCACGGGGGCCTGTCAATGATTAATAGCTTCTCCCTGAGTGGCATCTTGGGAGGCCCTGAGAGAGAAAGAGGCAAAACAAGAGCTCTCTTCTCTTCCCCTCAGCTCCCCTCTCTTCCTCTTCTCAGAGAGTATTCACTCTCAATCCACTGCAGAATGCTAGATTTAAAAGAAGATGAGGACATTATTTGTGTGTAATATCTGGAGAAATTGCAACGAATTTCATGTCCTTAAATACAATGGGGTCCAGAAGCTTGAGACCACATTATGTAGAGTTAATTGTTAAGTTGGAGTTAAGTCTAAATTAATGGTTAAATTAAATCTAGAAAAAAAATTACATTTGAAAAATAATATTTTATTTTATTTTGAATTATGCTCTTATGTATTATATGCAAAGCAAATAGATTTTTCTTTTGATTTTTTTTTGTTATGGTTTTAAATATTATTTGCATAAAATAAAAGCATTTTCAATCTTTAAAAAACTAAGAACTATTGAATTATAAATTGTGAATTATTGAATATGAATTATTTTAATTTAATGCATTTAAAAATAGAATCACTTTAAATTTGTAAAACTTAAATTTTTATTTTATTGTTTTTAATTATGCTTTTAAATATTATTAGTAATAAAAAATCAAAATAGAAGCATTTTCCATTTTAAACAAATTGTTAAATTAAATATTATTTTAAATGTTATGCATTTAAATTTGTAATAAAAACAGAAGCACTTTCAGTTTGTAAAAATTAAGTTAAATATTTTATTTCATTTTATTGTCTTTAATTGTTATGCTTTTAAATATTACTTTTAATAAATTCAAAGAGACGCACTTTCACTGTTTTTTTTTTTTGTAACAAAAAATAATGGAAAATACTCATTTGGAGTCCACTGTATATCCATTTGAAAAAAACAACAACACACTTTCTCTGTCTTGCTGTACAGCAGTTGCCGTCCAAACCAAAGTCAAGAGTCTTATTTTCAAAGTCAGGTCATAATGAACTCAACGAGACTGACATTTTCTGTATTTCATCAGGTCCAAAGCGCTGCGTAATGCGGTCAGAAACATGAAAGAGTCTTTCATGCTTTTATGCAAGTTTTATCAAGGCTGAAGCACCAGGGCTTTTCAAGTCACCCAGGATGAGACCATATGCAAAAATAAGATATAAAATAAGACTATGATAATGATTAGAATAGTATAATTCCTGTCTCAATATGGTGTAAAGTGACTCTGTGAATATCCTTGATGATGTGTCAACTGCACATGGATTATATAAGGACTGTACTGTAAGCCAATTTGATTATAGTGATATTATGATGTGCAGTGAACGGTGATGCATAATGAATGTTCTCACATTAATGGTTCTTTTCTTTGCAGAGTAGGTGAAAACCAGCATGTAGCAAAGTAAATAATTATTCACCAGGAGGGAAAAAAGAAACTTAAAAGGATAACCCACCCAAAAAGAAAATAATTTACTCGCCTACTTGTCATTCCTAACCAGCAGTATTGGGGAATACATAATTTAATTGCAAAATAAATGTAACGGTAATCCTTTACAGTTACTGAGAAAACAATTGTTAAATAAATTACAGTTACTTATGAAAATGTTACGATTACAAAGGGGGGTTACATCTGAATATTTTCTGTAAAAAGCTAGGATATGTTGACTAAAGCGATGCTATTCTGATGAAGGGTGAGTAAATGATAACAGAGATTTTATTTTGGGGTGAACCATCCCTTCTCGAGTTCTCTAGTATGTCTGTACATTTTCACCTTAAATTCCTTGGGAGAAATTAAAAATGTTGTTGACATACAGTATAGAGTTATATAATTAGTGTGGATAGTATAGCTAATTTCTTTGGAGACTTTGAGCACAGTTTGAGGCTCAAAGAGTTCTTCTGGGAACTGTTGTTTAGGTTTGTACTGAGATTGTATTGATTTCTTTTTTTGATTTTATGAAGCACGGCAGCCAGCACACAGGTTTTTATTGTGGTTATATTGTTATGGCATTAGTGACATTAGAGCTGAGCAGCGGGTCTGCAGTCAAAGGTGAGGCTAAGAGAAGACAAGAGGCCCTGGGATTGAGAGAGGCCAGTCTCCGTCTGTAAGGGCAGACCGAGAGGAGGTGGTGGTGGGAGAGAGAGAGGGAGAGAGGGAGAGAGGGAAGGGGTGGAGGAGTGGGGCGAGGAGGTGAAAGCCGAGCTGGAATTTGTGCGGTATGCAGAGAATGATGGGATTTTTCATGCTGGGCGGCTGAGAGCTGCTATACTGCTGAGTATTGACCAGCACACACACACACACACAAAGAACTGAAAGCTCTATCACCATCACACTCTCTACCTCACACAAACTCTCTCAATCTCTCGCCCCTCCCTCTTATTCTCTCTCTCTCTCACACACACAAGTGCTTCTTCAACTTTAGGCACATTTGGCCCTGGAGACTTTCAGAAAATAAACTGTCCTAAAACGTGCTTTTCACACTCTCACTAGTTTAATTAATTTGTCAGTGGCGACAGAAACAGGCATCACAGGAGAATTCTGTCATTTTTCTGAAATATTTGTACATGGTTACAGCACAACTCAAATTATGTGTTGTATTTGACAACATTATGTGGTGAAAATAACATTTTACCATTTTTGGAGCAAAATGGTTGAATTTATCTTCTTTGTAACCGAGTATACTTACCTTTGGAAAAACTTGATTAGGGGCAAAATATGTGGTGGTTGTAGAAATTACCATTTTTGGAAGTCGTCTTTTAAAAAAAACATTTTAATAAAAAATGATTATTTCTTTTCTTTTTCTTTTTTTAAATTATCATGCTTTTTATTATATATATTTATATTACAATACATTTTCAAAATTTAAGATTGAAAGTCTGTGTCTGAGGCAATGGTTAAACAAATCATTCTATACATAAAATGCATTTGAAAAAAGATAAAAATAAATAAAAGAAGGCGTTCTAAAAGGTTTCCATGAATGTGACCTTCATATAACAAAAAGAACAAGCTGAAATCTTAAAAGAAAGAAAGAAAGAAGCTGTCATTGTAATAAGTATTGAAGTGGTATGATTATGATTATTTCACTCTTTGTTTAGATTATCATTTTTTTTTTGTTGGTTTTTTTTTTTTTTTACTAAGATTGAGGCAAGAGTTAAACGAATCAATCTACACATAAAATGCATACAGTTATGATTGAAAGTCTGGGTCCGAGGCAAAGGTTAAACCAATCATTCATAAAATGCATTTGAAAAGAACCAAAAATTAATTTTAAAAAGTTCCCATGAATGTGACCTTCATATAACAAAAAGAAAAAGCTGAAATCTGTTTTAATAAAAATCAACCATGACAGAAATGTACTCGTAATGGAAGAAACACCCACACTCGTACAAACTCTCAAAAGAAGAGTGTACATCTCCAGCAATCTGCCCTGTCGTTTTTTTTTTTTTTTGGATTGTGTTCCTGTCTGTATTGTCATTCTCCTCACTTTTTCTCTCTCTGCCTTTCAGCGATCGCACTTTTCTGACATGCATGCTTTTTTTTATTTTTCTCGATGACTAAAAGGCTCACACTCTTGTCCTTTGTTCTCTTCTCTCAATATCTATCAGTTTGTTCTCTTTCCTCCTTCACAATTCTTCTTCCCCTGGCTCACTCTCTTTCTCTTTCTATGTCTTGCTCGCGAGCTCCACCCCCTCACTGTCTCTCTCTCTCTCCATCTATCTCTCTCTCCTCTGAGCCTCCTCCTCTGCTGCTGGCACGCCTCCATTGCCTGACAGTCACAAGATTGTTATTTCATTTATTTAGTCTTCTTTCCTCCTATTTTCTTTCAGTTGTGTCTCTCTAAATATGCACCATTGTTCAGAATGACCTTATCGGTCATGAGCTGTTCTTGGAGAGCCGGTTTCTTTTTAGTGATACGAAGTTGGAGAATTTAATTGTCTACTGTGGGGATCATGAGGTTTGTATTTTCGTTCTAGTTTGGTAGGCATAGTTATCATAAAAATATTCAAAATTGGATTCTGGCTTTTTCCCTCGTGGCCAAAGGAAAAGATTCAAAATGATTTGTGCAGAGCCTTTTAAAAACTGAAATAATGTCCGGAGTCATTTGCCCTGTTCCAAATCAAATATATTTCTGGCCAAAAATAGGCATGAAAGGCTTCATATATCCTTCCTAGAATTCATGAGATATATATAAATATTTAGGCCTATTTATTTATTCAAATTGTATTTATTTCTAGTTATACATATGTATTCATGATGTGTGTGTGTGTGTGTATATATAATGTCTTTATAGACTAAGCTATTTTAATGGTGAATTAACTTAAAATAACAATTCTGAACAACATTGAGCAACAATTCTCATTTTTAAAGTACTGTATATAAGCTATTTATATATTATTTATTTTGCCCAATATTTGTCATGCATACAAAGATGTTGCCTATATACTGTGTTAAAATCAGTTAGGGTGCTGCCTATGTAGGCAGTGATGCAGTTCACTAGGTTTTCGGAAAGACCAGGCTTGAAACTAGAAAAAAACTACCAGCATTGTTTGCTTTCTTTTCTTAGTTCTCCGTCCTTATTTTATTCTGTTTCTGTTTCTCTAGCCCTCTTTTCTCTCTTCTGGTATTCCGGACTGGTCGTATATTAGGATACGAGAGCCATTTTTTTCTTCTTTTGTCTGAAGCAACTTTTGAGAAATTCCTGACTTGACTCCCCCCTTGCCTCTTTGAATGAGAAACTGTCAGTTTAATTGGCTGTGATCTCGTATGCAAAGCTGCTTTCACTTATTGCACTCAGGTCTTATCCTTTAAATATGGATAAGATGATTTGAGGGGGGGGAAGCACAGGGTCTTCTGCCGCCTGTATGCTTTGAATTAAAGCCAAACACGCTGGGGTTCATCCCATTTTATTTTTTCTCAACCCGTGATATATATATATATATATATATATATTGCAGATGTGAATATGTGAATATGAATATATATATATATATTTCCTCATCCTGGTGCAGTAGATTTCCACTTATTAAAAATTCTGCTCTGTCTGAAAATCCCTGTCTGTCTCTCCAAAAGACTCTAAAACGCATCAGCGGGAAGAATATTGCAGGAGTCAGAAATGGGGAGCAGTGAAGTGGCAAGGCCTTTTTCAGAATCACTTAACGCTCATAAACAAAACACATCTGCAACAAAATCTGCAATCATGTCAGCTCTAATCCTGAGAGAGTTTTAGAGAGGCAGAGATGAAGAAAAGAGGTACAAGGAGAACAGGACAGCAGGAGAGACTGTTACGTTACATTTATGGAGAAACTCTTTGTGTTTTGTAGGTTCATACATGAAATTGCACTCATACCCCGAATTATTGTCATGATGTGACATACAGTATTTCCAGTGTTGTTATTGTTATCTAAAACTAAAGCGTTTTCATTAATTGAAAGCTAGATTAAAAGTAAAATATGAATATTTGATAAGCTTAAACTTAACTAAACTTAACTGTATTAACTTAAACAAAAATAATAGAAATCCCTGGCAACTAAATAAAATAAAATAAGCTTAAGAACACTGTAAAAATATTTTTTTGAAGATTATTGGAGTACATTTTACAAGAAAATAGCCTACTATTTTAGTTTCTCTAATTCAATTTCAATGTGTTACTTGACATTTCTTTGTAATTGTTTGTGAAATTTACTAGGAATTTCTGAGTGAATTTTTTCTACTCCAAATTTTTCAGTTTACTAAAATTTTAATTAATTTAAGCAAACTATACATTTTTTAAATATAAAACAACATGTATACAAAATATGATGTTAAATTAAAAAATGACAAAAACAACAAAATTACTAAAAGTTAAACTAAAATGAAACTGAAAATATTTAATGAATGATAATTCAAAATATTAAATACTATAATAGTATTTAAATAATACAAAAATAACACTGCATATTTCTGAGTGTTATAGGACGTGAAACCAAATGGAACTTGATGGCAAAAAAAGCTTTGATTAATATCCAAAAACAGCGATTTTCTTTATAATGAATCGTGCACAATAAGACCAGGGACATTTCTTAAGAAAGTCCTTTTTATGTCATGTTTTTAAAATTGTTTAAATGGTCCGATGTTGAAGTATTTTGCTTCAGCTGTAGCAGCTCATATCTATGGTAGGAAGAGAAATCAAAGCAGCTTGATGTTGAGGGGCCGGTGTGTGAATTCCCCACCTGGCCTGGGTTTAATTGAAGTCTTGTGTCATCACAGTAGTAACACGAACGGGTGGATGTTGCTGAAATGTATTAACATTAGTTCCCTAATAGGGTCACTCCAGAGCATCCTTTTCCCCCTCTTTTTTTCCTCCAGAGTCCCTCTCTGACTTCACAGGCTCCATCAATCCAAACGCACATATACATTTCTAAATATGACTGTGCATTTTTGCAAACTTGTGTTGTTTTCTATTTAGCCACTCTGACACGGAGATCTCTTGTGGAGCAAAACAAGAAGATTATCCAGAAAATCATTGGCTGTGTATATATCCCCCTCTCGCCTTCCCACGTAATGCCATGGAGTATGTAACAACATTAATCATATCTATCTAAAATCAGGGGCTCTGATACACTCTCAGTTAGAAATGCAATGCAGGGCCTGGAATGGGCTGATAAACATCAGCACAAGACTGAGTTTCCAATTCCTGCCTCAGAATAGACCCTGGGCTGAAATGAGAGGGAGAAAAGGGGAGAATGAGAAAGGGAGATTGAAATGTGGAGGAGAGAGAGGCAGCACTCTCCGGCCCTGTGTCTGTCGGAGTGAATGAACCATGTGACAGGACATGTCGCGTTGAGTGACAAAGCAAAAAAAAGAGAGTGAGAGAAGTGGCAGCACAAAAGTAAAACACTATCCAGTTTCCCAGCATTCAGCCTCAGTGCAGAGAGAGAGGGAAACAGGAAGGGGGGAGGAAGAACAGATGGAAAAAGTATAGTCGATGCACAGCAAACAGGACGTTAGCGTGGCAGATATGTGGGTTTTATGAGCAGATATATGCAGGTACATGTGTTTCATGAAAGTTGTGTGTGTTGGAAAAGAATAGAGAATGCATGAAGAGACAATAAACTTTCATGTCAGGTTTGATGTCATTAAGTATGATGGGCCTCTTTCTTGACCAATTGCATTTTGGCCATTTGCATATGTAGCAGTGGATGATTTTAAGTAAAGAACAACTTTGATTTTTGTATTTGCCTCAAATAAAGCTGTTGTATGAAGAAGATGAATACTCTTTAACCATTAAAGGTTCTTTATTGGCATTTTTATGGTTCTATGAAGAACTTTTAACATCCATGGAACCTTTCCATTGCACAAAAGGTTCTTTATAGTGGAGAAAGGTTCAGATTATTAAAATGTTCTTCACACTAAGAAAAAGATTAAGAACTGTTCACTGAAAGGTTCTTTGGGAAGCCAAAATGGTTCTTTTATGGCACTGCTTGCGAAAACATTTAGCTTTTTTTCATTTCGGAGCTTGACCGCATCCTTGCCCATTTGATTTCATTGTTCTGGATTTTCTTTTACATGCAATTTTCTAAATCTCTCCTTTTGTTTCCTACAGAAGAAAATGGGGGTGAATAAATGCCGAAGTACCCCTTAAAATATTGAAAAGTACATGGAGAATGCAAGAAACGTGAAGAATAATGTTAGAGAACAGGGCAGAGATGTCAGAAATGTAAAACGGTTGAAGATTTGGTGAGATAGAGAACGAGGAGAGAGAGAGAGAGAGAGAAGGGGGAGAACGAATGCTCTGCATACCGCATGGTGATAACGTCAGACACTTTATAAATTTCCCTGGCTGAGTCAGACCACTGCCTTGAGGCAGACACAAGCTGAGCCTCTCCATGTCACACTCAGAGCCTCTAAATCTCAAAGAGAGAGAGAGAGAGAGAGAGAGAGAGAGCATGGCATTTACAGTGGGCTGAGAGAAACGTGATGGATGGCCATCAGAGAGTGAGAAGGCTTCGTCTGGAAAAAGGAAGAACAGAGAAAAAGAGGAAATGAGATGAAAAATGGGCTCGGTGTTGCCTGGTATGTTTGTGTTCATATTCCTGCATCGCCCACAGCTTTTTAGCTCGGCCCAAATGGCCAAAAGCAATGCAATCATCTTGTAAAGCATTTATTTTAGGAACAGAAGTACCGCTTCACCCTGCTCTCTTTTCTAATTTAAGCCTCTCATAACAATCATCCTGAAGTACAGTAATTTTGCTTTGTCATTGTACAGGACTTCATACGGTGAGTGTCTTGTCTTGAGTCTTCAGCTGTGAGGAGGAAAGTTACCTTCAGTCAAAAAAGTTCTAGTAGTCAGCTCTTAAAGTAATAGTGCACCTAAAAATTTTATATTTGGGGTAAACCGTCCCTTTAAGAGCAAAACCATTTGAACACATTATTTGTATTTCTGTGCATACCCACCTTTAGCAACTGCAGCCACTTCCTGTCAGCAGTCCACTTTATATGTTCTTTTGAAAAGCTGAAACAATGGTAGCTACCTTTTTGCTGACGCTACAGTTTAAACGTACTCTTTAAGCTAGTGGGCCTGGTGCATGTAGCCCTGTGGGTGCGGGTGCGTTAATAAGCAGCTTACTGCCAAAGCAGGATCTTAATATGATTCACTCATCTATATTGCATCCTGTTTTTAGTTATACTTCTACCACTATTAGAAGTCTGCTGTCCATTTTAGTAGCAGTTTTACTGCTGTTTTTGTGCTCAGGTTCTAGGAATAATGAGAAATTACTTTTAATAGTAACTTAGAGAATTTACATTCCATTAATTCAGACTAGCATATTTTCAAGATGTTCAAGAAGCAGCCATTTTCCTCTGGCATTTAAATGAGGAAAAAACTAAAAACGAAGAGTTCAATCAGGCAGTATGAAGCTATAAGTGTTCCTTCTCCCCCTGCGCTCTCCTGTATTTGTGCACTTGAGCCGGTATTGAGAGGTGGGCTCAAGAGAGCCCGGCACTAAACTTGATCAAACCGGTCTATTTGTCTTTAACGCTCCCGAGACATGCTTCAACGAGGAGAGAGAGAGAGAGAGAGAAGGGGGAGAACGAATGCTCTGCATACCGCATGGTGATAACGTCAGACACTTTATAAATTTCCCTGGCTGAGTCAGACCACTGCCTTGAGGCAGACACAAGCTGAGCCTCTCCATGTCACACTCAGAGCCTCTAAATCTCAAAGAGAGAGAGAGAGAGAGAGAGAGCATGGCATTTACAGTGGGCTGAGAGAAACGTGATGGATGGCCATCAGAGAGTGAGAAGGCTTCGTCTGGAAAAAGGAAGAACAGAGAAAAAGAGGAAATTAGATGAAAAATGGGCTCGGTGCTGCCTGGTATGTTTGTGTTCATATTCCTGCATCGCCCACAGCTTTTTAGCTCGGCCCAAATGGCCAAAAGCAATGCAATCATCTTGTAAAGCATTTATTTTAGGAACAGAAGTACCGCTTCACCCTGCTCTCTTTTCTAATTTAAGCCTCTCATAACAATCATCCTGAAGTACAGTAATTTTGCTTTGTCATTGTACAGGACTTCATACGGTGAGTGTCTTGTCTTGAGTCTTCAGCTGTGAGGAGGAAAGTTACCTTCAGTCAAAAAAGTTCTAGTAGTCAGCTCTTAAAGTAATAGTGCACCTAAAAATTTTATATTTGGGGTAAACCGTCCCTTTAAGAGCAAAACCATTTGAACACATTATTTGTATTTCTGTGCATACCCACCTTTAGCAACTGCAGCCACTTCCTGTCAGCAGTCCACTTTATATGTTCTTTTGAAAAGCTGAAACAATGGTAGCTACCTTTTTGCTGACGCTACAGTTTAAACGTACTCTTTAAGCTAGTGGGCCTGGTGCATGTAGCCCTGTGGGTGCGGGTGCGTTAATAAGCAGCTTACTGCCAAAGCAGGATCTTAATATGATTCACTCATCTATATTGCATCCTGTTTTTAGTTATACTTCTACCACTATTAGAAGTCTGCTGTCCATTTTAGTAGCAGTTTTACTGCTGTTTTTGTGCTCAGGTTCTAGGAATAATGAGAAATTACTTTTAATAGTAACTTAGAGAATTTACATTCCATTAATTCAGACTAGCATATTTTCAAGATGTTCAAGAAGCAGCCATTTTCCTCTGGCATTTAAATGAGGAAAAAACTAAAAACGAAGAGTTCAATCAGGCAGTATGAAGCTATAAGTGTTCCTTCTCCCCCTGCGCTCTCCTGTATTTGTGCACTTGAGCCGGTATTGAGAGGTGGGCTCAAGAGAGCCCGGCACTAAACTTGATCAAACCGGTCTATTTGTCTTTAACGCTCCCGAGACATGCTTCACTTCCTGTTGTGTAACACTGCCTTTTCTACATCTCTGACTGAGCCACGCAATACCAAGGCCCGAGAGGGAGAAAATAGAGGCACAATTCTATTGCTGTTCAACATGTTCCACTTTGAACATGTGGCTATTTTCACTCATCCGTTCTTTCAAAAGCTGAATATTCTACAAAGTCTGGCATCATAACAGACATGGAGTTTGAGCATCATTTTGAAAGAAATAGTTGACACAAAAATGACAATTTCGTCATTTACTACCCCTCATGTTGAATTTTCAGTTCATAATAATTACATTCTGATAGTATGGCATTAGAAGTAGTAGTTTGGACTACATTTATGGTGTATTTTTGAAGTGAGCGAAGCGATCATGACAGAATTTTCATTTTTGGTATGAGAGATCCTTTAATATTTGTATCATTCATATAAAGATCCCATTCATTCTTTTATATGCCACAAATGCAGTTTGTTTCTGTCATTCACATGATACATGTCATCAATCTGCGGTATGGCACTAAAGTCAGTTTTCTTGTAATGGCTGTTGTGCCATGTTGGATTTTCTGCTTTTCTTGGCAACACAAAGTTTTTTTAATACCTTGCTCAGGATACATCTTTATTCCATTTCAACCAATAACTTTGATCTATAACTTCACTCTGAAAAAAAAAAAAAACGTCTGGCAAGCTACAAATTCCTCTGGATTTATAAACCCATTGGACCTACAGTGTTTTTTGTATATGAAGTGCTTGAAAACTTGTCTACCTAACCAAAACATTATGGATGAACCTCTTAGATAATTCGAAATGCCACGGCGGTTTAAAAATATATCCTCCTGTGGGGAGCAGCTCAGTTGGCTGTGTGGGGTCTCGACAGATGTGACGACCAGAGGCTGCTGTATTTCTGTGAAGAGGTTTTAGCTACAGTAGTAGCTATCCATCTCTCATCCACTTTCTTCCTTTTAGTGCTCACTCCCTCTCTCTCTTTCCATTGCTTCCCTTTTTGAGTGGATTCGGGCACCACACACAACACTTACGCCCTCTCTACCACCCAAACTCTGAGTAACAACAAATCTCCTCCTGTGCAGTCGGCCTGGAGCCCGGACACACACACATGTACTCGTCTATCAGCTTACCTTTTCAATTATAAAACCAAGCCACAGAAAAACATGGAGGCTAAGAAATAAACCATTTTCTTACACAATTTTGTATGTTCACAATCATCTCTTCCCTGTTACCTTCCTGTTTCCCAAGCATATCTTCCTGTTTTAGCTAAAATACATGCACAGCATGTATTCTAATGCATTTTTAATGCATAAATATGAATGAAAAATTATTTTTATTTTTAATGCATTTTTTATTTCATTTTATAGCAGCTGTTCAGTCAGAATTTATATTCTTGACTGTAAAAGGTGTGCCTGACAGTTTGAGGTCAAGGATTCATGCTAAAATGGGCGGTTTATAAGAAACAAAGCTTCCAATCACTGGTTGTCTTTTTTCCCCCATATCGTTTTTTGTTGTGTGGTGTGGTTTACGTCTGGCAAGCTACAAATTCCTCTGGATTTATAAACCCATTGGACCTACAGTGTTTTTTGTATATGAAGTGCTTGAAAACTTGTCTACCTAACCAAAACATTATGGATGAACCTCTTAGATAATTCGAAATGCCACGGCGGTTTAAAAATATATCCTCCTGTGGGGAGCAGCTCAGTTGGCTGTGTGGGGTCTCGACAGATGTGACGACCAGAGGCTGCTGTATTTCTGTGAAGAGGTTTTAGCTACAGTAGTAGCTATCCATCTCTCATCCACTTTCTTCCTTTTAGTGCTCACTCCCTCTCTCTCTTTCCATTGCTTCCCTTTTTGAGTGGATTCGGGCACCACACACAACACTTACGCCCTCTCTACCACCCAAACTCTGAGTAACAACAAATCTCCTCCTGTGCAGTCGGCCTGGAGCCCGGACACACACACATGTACTCGTCTATCAGCTTACCTTTTCAATTATAAAACCAAGCCACAGAAAAACATGGAGGCTAAGAAATAAACCATTTTCTTACACAATTTTGTATGTTCACAATCATCTCTTCCCTGTTACCTTCCTGTTTCCCAAGCATATCTTCCTGTTTTAGCTAAAATACATGCACAGCATGTATTCTAATGCATTTTTAATGCATAAATATGAATGAAAAATTATTTTTATTTTTAATGCATTTTTTATTTCATTTTATAGCAGCTGTTCAGTCAGAATTTATATTCTTGACTGTAAAAGGTGTGCCTGACAGTTTGAGGTCAAGGATTCATGCTAAAATGGGCGGTTTATAAGAAACAAAGCTTCCAATCACTGGTTGTCTTTTTTCCCCCATATCGTTTTTTGTTGTGTGGTGTGGTTTTCAGTCTCGCGCTCAAGTTTCTTTCATGCACAGACCTCCTGCCTCCAGAGTGCTGCCGGAGAGCTGCATTTCACTGCATATGAAAGCAGATACGATCCAGAACATGTGGACCCGTCACCTAATACAATCAGAACAAAGGGGAAAACTGGCGCAACACAAGCCTGATTCCTATTTTTTTTAGAGAAAAGAGAAAAATAGAGTCTAAGATACTGAGTTTGTGTGTGCGTGTGTCTGAGAGGATAGAGCCGCCAAACACTCCCTAACAAGACATAACACATTGTTCATTTTCCAAAATTTTGCCTAGAATTTGGACAGCGTCTGTGGATTTTGCGCCTAAACTATAAGGGACATTTTTGCAAATTTGTTTCTGTCTCTGCATGTGTGTGAAGGGTGGGGTGAGGGCGACAGATTGGGTCTCCTGGCTCCGGCCCCTCTGTACTCACACTTCCAGCAAGGTCACATGACACCAGTCAAACTCTGTCACAACCTCACCGGGGGAGAGCTGGCAGCAACAAACCATAGCAAACCTAGACGATACTCACACACACACACACACACACACACACACACAAATCTACATGCCTTTACCTACCTTTTCATCTGGCTGCTTCAAAAAAAAGCACTTGACGTATAGTTTGTGCTGTAAACCAGTTGTGTGCTTGTAAAAATGCCATATGGCCGTCATCCAGTCCGCAGTGTGAAAAGACCACTGTGAATTAGTTCTAATGAGAGATATGACTAAAACCTGACAGCCATGTGAGACAGTTAGCCATCATACGCCTTTTCAGAGTTAATTCCACTCTTTTCAAACCTAAATCCCTCAGTGCGCCACGAGTCACAAACACAGTCAAAAATCTGGTTTTTGCTTTAGAAAGAAAGAAAACAAGGGACCAGTTTAAATTATTTTAGTGGTAATAACATTGACAAAAACTGCTGTTGATTGAGCTAAACTTGTACTGAACCAGGAACTTCTTTTAAATTATTTTTCCTGCAGTGAAAAAGTTTCCTGTTGCTCAATTCATACACAGAGAGAAGTTTCAATCTGAAGAATTTGGTCCCGTGCAGAATGAAGCAACAGATTGTTCTCTTCGCTCACATGCCCTTTGCTTTTGGCCTTATGCTGTTGTTCTGAATGAATAAACACCAGTGCTACACACAGAGAAACAAACCTAAAGCATCTCTCATGTGCCATGTTTGCTAGACGGTGCCGGTCTCATGTCAGACAGTGTTTTTGCACCGCATACTTTTTTTTTTTTTTTTTACAGAGCAAAGTCAAACAGTGACTCACAAATTCCTGTCCATTTTCCAGCAATGTGGCAGGCACGGCTTTCAGCCACCTTTCCTCTAACCCTTACTGCAAACATATCAGACTTACGTTGTGGTTTTCAAATCAAACAAATAAGTGAATTTTATCAGATGATTAGATTTTGTTTTGATCTGTGCTTGATTTAGGCTGTCTGTGCAAATCACATGAGCCAACTAAAATGCCTGGAACTTCAGACAGGAGCAAAATAACCCCCAACCCCACCTTTCTGGAACGTTCTGAAACTTCAAAGCGTCTCACTGTAACCCACAGACACTTTCAGCCACAGGTGCTGCAAGGGAGAGCTATACAGGTCGCTGCTAATGTTCTGACTGCTTTGTTAAAATTCCCAGCAGTAAAACCGAGCGGTATTTTTATTTTTAAAAAGGTGGTGTGAGATTTCTCACTGGTGTAATCGTTTCTCTGTTCTTCTGCTCTGCTTGCTCGGTTCAGCAAAATCATAAAATAGTGTGGTTTTTATAACTTTAAAGAAGATCTTTGTGAGCAACATATCTGAACATCTGACAAAACATCTCCAGTTGTAAAAATGCAACAAAAACTGTAGCTCCAGGGAAAGAAAATAAAATCTATGAACTCAGCAAAGTTAGTAAAAAGAGGTGGCGGTAACCTTCAGAAGGGCTTAAATTCTCTCTCACTCGCTCTCTTTAAGCGCTCAGAGCCCCGTTTAAATCCTCCACCCTTCTGGACGGTGTAGGGGAGCAAAGACTAAAGCTTAAATGCTTTGAATGATGGTGAGGAATGTTTAAAAGTGTCTGTTTGAGGAAAGGGGGTGGACTGCGTTTTTGTTTTTTTTTCTAGGGGGGGGCAAACCCAGTCTCTCAGATCTGGTATGCGTGACTGAGCAAGGAGAAGGAAAAATAAAACCTGGCTTCTTAACTTAGGGAAACAATGGCAAATGTTGAGAACAGGATTTATAATATTTTAGTGGGTGAAATATATCCACTGTTATAGTCACTAAATTGATATCAGATGCTTTAACAGTATGTATATTATTGGACTGGATGACTTAAATTGTAAAAAGCAGCATTACTGTTTTAACACTCTTAACTAGCGCAATTAAAGGAAGCATCCATTTTGTTGCACTTCATAAATAATGTAACAAACATGCATGCTCTTAACACACAAATATCACTTCCGTTGTCCTCTAAAATATTCATTTCTTAAATCCACTACATTGGAAATCGACCAAATAAACTCCTAACCTTATTAAAGCAACATTGTCTGTGATACTGTCTAAACATTATGACATTTAGCATCAAAAGGGCACAAAACCAAACTGAATGCATGAATTATAGCAAAAATCACAACCCACAAAAATATTTCCCCATAACGAAATTCAGAGTGGCCCTTTCATTTATATAAATATCAACTTTAATGTTTTTACTGTAAGAATATAAAACATTTTAATTTGGGATTCTTTTTACAAATACATTTACAGTACATTAGAACACAGTAGCTTCTCAGCAGGACTCAATACATGTTGCAGGTCGATACATCATGGTACATATATATTGGCCTGACATGCATTTTGCATGTTACCTTCATTTCGACCGTGTCTTTTATATGTAAAATTTAATATTATTGTATTTAAAACAGAGAAGATTGTTTTATAACACGATGTGGCCTGTGTAGAGGCAAACAAGGTGTCAGTGAATTGCAAACAGGGTTTTTTTCTTTTTTAGGGACAAAATTCACTTCAATTTGAAGTACAACGCTCTGAATAACAGCCATTAATTAATATCTGCTTACATAAGCATAAATACATCAGCAGAGGGAACCTCTTATTCAAAGCAGGAATTAAAGGCTTTCAGGCCTGTAAAATTGAGCAAAAACTAAAAGAGATTGGAAATATAAAAGCTTAAGTGTACAAACCCAGTATTTCTGTCTGTCTTTGCATAAGGGTAGTTGACATATAGCATGTCCATTAACTTTTGAAGATTTTAGTCTTGTCATTTATACAATGTATGAGGGAAAATGTGTGACTTGGGACTGGTCACTATTTCTTTCTCATTTTAAAACACTACTTCATTTATTTTTTTTTAAGTACAGATATTGCATGTAGACTCAATTAATTTAAGATCACAAAACGGCATTGTTTAATAATTACAGATGAACTGAAGAATTAAAACATTTTAAGGTGAACTGTCACATCACAGGACACTTGCAAAAAACTGCTTGAAATTTGATGTCAACTACCCATAGAGTTGTTTTGAAACGCCTTTTGATGGCTATCTGAAGGAAGGGAAATAAAAAAGGTAGTCTGAATCCATCCTTTCTTTCAGTCTTTTTGCTTTCCTTAAGCCAAAGACGAGATAAAGGGGGAGGGGATTGTTTTTCTAGGCACAAATTCTCATTCTTCTCAAGAATAACAATATAATACATCTAACGAGGTAGCCAAAATATCGCGAGACTCGTGGAGGTTTAATATTGCGATTTGTTAAGAAAAAAACTTTTTTTGTGTGTTAATAGCAATAACTGACACATGTATCACATTCAGCATTTTAAGCCTCTTTTTATGTACTTTGCTCTATTGAAATTCACCCATCCCCCTCCCATCCTCCTTCCCTCCCTCCCTCCTTCCTTCCAAAACCCCCCAAGTTTCACCTCACTTTCTCACTTTCAGTCATCTGCCAAAGGCCCAGGTTCAAAACTTTAAGGCAGGGGAGCTGCGTGATCCTCTCCAGTCCCCTCTTAGTGATTTTCGTACATCCATACAGATCGATGCCGGTCAGATGCGTCAAGTGGTCTGCGATCAGCTCCAGTCCTTTGTCTGTAATCCGCACGCACTGGCCGATGTTCAGCGTCCTCAGCTCGTGCATTTGGCGCACCATCCTGTTGATGCCATCGTCACTGATGTGGCACGAGCACAGCGACAGCGACTTGAGCTGGTACAGGCCCTGCGCGATATAAGCCAGGCTCTGGTCGCCTATCTTGTCGCAAAACGACACGTCGAGTCCAGAGAGTCTCAACGTGCCCATGGCGAGGTGCATGATGCCCGTGTCGCTGATGTTGTCGCACGAACGCAGATTAAGGCTCCACAGGCTAGTCATGTGAGAGAGGTGGATCATGCCAGCGTCCGAGATGCCCCCGCAGAAACTCAGGTTGAGCACTTTGAGCTTGGTCAGGCCTTTCGAAATGTGCTTGAGGGACAAGTCCGTCAACTTCTGGCAATCCTGCAAGGTCAGGTATTCCAGACTGAGACAGCCCTCCGCCGCGCTCCGGGTCATGCCGGCCAAGTGCCCTATGCCCACATCCGACACATGCCGGCAGCTCCTCAGATTAAGACTTTTGAGTCTGTGCAAACCCCACGCGATTAGCAACAAGCCCGTGTTCGTGATATTACTGCAGCCGCCCAGTTCCAGCACCTCCAAGTTTTTCAGATACTGCGCTATTCTGCCCAAACTGGAGTCCGTGATCTGCTTGCAAAGGCTCAGATTGAGCACCCTCAGGGAAGGGATCTCCTGCACGAACGCGTGCCCCAGGCCGTTATCCGTTAAGTTATAGCAGCCGCTCAGATTCAAGCTCTCGATGTTGGGCATCCCCTGGATCACGTAGCTGAGGCTGCGCCGCAGGCTGAGGATCTGTACGCGCCTGATGCCTCTCGCCTGGAGGCTGGGGAACAGGGACGGGTTCGCCCGCCTCAGATGCAGCTTCGCTTCCACCCCTCTCCACACGGACTTGTGGTAGGACGCGTCCCTCCACGCCGTGCACACTTGTGCCACTCTGCCTTTGTCCCTCACGTCCAAGTAGCTGAAAATCATGGCTAAAATCTCCGGGAAGAGGCACGAGATGTGCGTCTCCATCTTCCACACGCGCTCAAGAAAACAAACGGCGGCAAACCCCCACCAACGGTCACCGTCGCGGCTGGTAGTCCCCTCAGGAGGAAAAGAAGGCTTTTAGAAAGCTCCCCAAGCTTTTCTTTTTACATTTAACTGTGTAAATCGACAACTCTCCGTCCCGAGTGATCCTTTCAGTGGTGTGGGAAGGATTCAAATGCAAAAATACCCCCCAAAAGACGCTTGATCCGATTCAGATCGACAGCGAACGGGCGGTCAGGCAGCGCTGCTGCCCGTTTGGCGCTTTGATAATAGTCTTCGCTCGACCCGGGGATCCAGACGGTCGTACATTTTCAAAAGATGTCTAAAACTGCCACAAACCTCGGGAGAAAATAAATTCAGTCCGCTATCAGATAAAAGATTGAGGTTTCGTTTCGCGTTTGAGCTCCGCTCGCACTCATTGCCAAGCCGAGGGGCTTCCTGCTGCCTTTGTCTGATCTTTTCAAACTGACTTGGCAGGGCCGCCAGCACAGAGCGGCTGCGGGGGAGACGAGCATATTTAAACCCGTTAAACCCGCGCAAATAGTTTAAGAACAGTCTGAATCTTATAAAGCAGGACCGCACATGTTTTTAGTTACTGTCCCAGTCCTTGTTCTGTTTTGCTCTAAACTGTTATGAAATAAATACGTGTTGTGGGTGTTTGTCGCCCCCCTTTTTGAAAGCAAAGTGGTTTAACCCAACTCAGCTGGAACAGTGAGAATAGTTCCCCTGGAAACCAACTTCTTACAATTCAGTTCACTTTACCCTTAACCCTTAAGCTTCCGTGTCAGATGCTGGTATTTTTTTTCTGTTGTTATTTCAATTTTATTTATTATTGGAGTGAAGTCACTTGTTAACCTGACAATTTTCTCTCAGTGTGTAGATAAAAAAACATTTGTGTGTATAAAACGAACAATAGAAAGGGCTCATTGTGAGCATTTTAAATATTACAAATTCTATATTTTCCTATATTTAACATGGCTTTAGTTACAAATGTAAATAAAATTTTGCATTGATCTTGCCATTTCTAAATTCCTTACAAGCTGTGAAAATTGTTCTATTCCTGTCACGATTTTTACCTATTATAATATAGTCACTCTTTCGTTCACTTCTTTCTCATTATAACCCTAACAAAAAGGCATACAATGTTAAGCTCTGTGAAACTGGCAGTAACAGTTAGCCTTTTTGCCCCGTCAGTCTTACGTAAGGTCGTTTTTATTCCACCTTTTGCATATTTCCCCGTCTTTGGGCCTCAGGCCCCCCTCTGAGGGCTCTTTGGCATTGTTAGCTGATATGACGGGAGCATTTGCAGAAGGTGCTGGAGTGTAGCAGAAAGAAGGAAGAAAAGCAGCACACACACGTTTGTGTTTACAAAAGAAAATGCAGCACAGCACAACTGACAGCACAAGTCCAACCCTCCCCACTCCGGCTCTCTGTCTGTCTCGAACCTTCTCTCAACCTCACCACATGTGTCTCTCTCTCTCTCTTCAATAAATGTCACTTTTTTTTTCTTCCCGCTCCTTCCGTTCTCACTGTTTCAGGTTATAATTGTGTAAAGCACAAAACTCTATCCAGCATTATTTCTGAAGTAGCTCACAGTCCTGAAAGTTCACATAAAATTAAAATGGATCCCATTCCATGTTCTTACTGTGTTTTACTTATAAATGCACTTTATTTCAACAAAACCATTTCATCTTTTTCTCATCAAACATCATCTTTAACTCTGAAATATGTGCTGTTACTGGAAGAAAAACACGCTGTGGACGCCATTTCATGCTGACGTCAAGTTGAATTCATGCACTCTCTCTGACAGACAGATCCTGGGCTTGTATGGTGGACAGATGAAGGGCTCTGAATGCGCGCTGAGCCCCGATGCCCAGCATGTAAGGGGGCGAGAGGTCTGTGACAGCGGCCTCTCTCACTGGCTCCTCACCGCCAGAGAGGAGGGCTGCTCCAGAACTGCACTGCTGTGAGTCAGAGACTCTCAAAGCAGGCCTGCAGAGCCAAAAGCAGGACTCAAGCTGCTCCTGGAAATAAGCAGAGAAAGAGGGAGGAGGGGACGAGTGAGAAAGGAAAGGGAGGGGATTGATTTAGAAAGCAGGTGAAAGCTAACAATTAAAAAAGATGCACTCGCCGCAGAGTGACGGCGCTATTTATTTAACAGTTTATGATCATTCTAGCTAAATTGCACCAAGTGAAAGCAAAATAGATGGTGAAACAGAAAGCATATAAGGATGTTCTGATCTAAAGGGGAAGAGAAACAAAAGATTGCGGCGAAGGAAAGTGAAAATGAAGCTGAGAAACAGTGAGAACTGGAAGGACAAGTGCTACATGCAAATGAGAAGGTGTTGTAGGACCTTGCAAAAAAAAGAAAATAAGAAAAAAAAGATCTGTCATGTGATTTGATGTGCTGATTCAGGGGAGGGAGATAATTGGATAATTGCATGCCACAGAACTGCGCTGATAACTGCGCTTGGGGCAACCGTTTCCTAGGAGACGTAGGCATGTGTCAACATGCTGTTGAAAGCTGACACCTCATGAATAGATTTTAGGCTACTTTGTAGTTTCTCTCTCTCTCGCTCAGCTCCTTCACGGAATCGTGTATGACTCCAATCTGCTTTTTTGTTTTGCAAGCGGTGGCAGTTTGAGGAGAGATTTTGGCGGATGTAACTTGCACAATTGCTCGCATACATCCAGCTAGCTGAATGGGCTTTTCATGAAATCAGACAACAGTTTCTTCTACGGCAAGGGAAGCTACGTTACTCTATTCAAATCAGGTCGAATCTCCCTAGGAGCTGCAACCCCATTGGGGTACTACAGGGGAAACACCAGGAAGCCGATGCTCTCGGTGTCTGTGTAAAGAACAGGCGATGATGTAATACTCTCCCTGCATAATGCATTGTAATGGTAATACTACTTCTGCTACAAAATGAGTCCTTTAAAAAGTCCTTTATTTTCCCATAACATTTGAATTCTTTGCTCTGTATGTGTCATATTCGTGCACTTTTCTTCTATAGACAGCCTGATGGACTGAGGTGTTTGCTTTCTGCTGCAAAGTTTGTCAATCAGAGGGTGAATCTTTGATACAGAAATGCAGCAATATGTAGTGCGATGTAGAAGGCAAGTGATAGTGTTGTTTGCATTTTTCATAGATATAAAACTGTATTGGTTTATATATACATTCCAAAAGTCGGAGACTGCTAGTGAAAATGCTTCTACATTCTTTTCTAATTTGAAAATGTAGCATTTTCAATTGCAAACATTTTAATTACAAATTATAACAATCTAACATTTTCAATTACCAATTCTAACAATGACAAATCAAATAGTAAAATTAACATTCATTTCAACCTAACAATAATCTAAATACAGGTGCATCTGAATAAATTAGAATGTCATGGAAAAGTTCATTTGTTTCAGTAATTCAACTCAAATTGTGAAACTCGTGTATTAAATAAATTCACTGCACACAGACTGAAGTAGTTTAAGTCTTTGGTTCTTTTAATTGGGATATAATATAAAATCTAAAAATGATTTGTATGTGTGTATATATATATATATAGACACACACACATACACACACATAAAATGTATGATATATTATTATAATGCATGAGTCCAACCGTCTGCTTCTGTGTTCTTGTATAATTTTAAAATGCAATATTTTTATTTACATATTATACCAATAGTCATGAAAAATGTGAATTTCAGTGACGTAAAAATAGTAGAATGTTAATTACAATTTAAGAATAATCTAATAGTTATTAATCTAAACTAATATAAAATCTAAAAATAATATATGCTATAAATACATACAATATATTAATAAAATATTGTATTATATAATTGAATAATAATGTAGAATATATTAATAAAAATATATAATATATTAATATAATTTAATCATTAATAAAAAATATTATTTTATGTTTTTTTGTTCTTTATATTATTTTTAATAATAATTTTTAATCTAAATATGTAATCTAAAAACCTAAAAATTCAGCATTCCCATCACAGGAATAAATTACATTTTAAAATATATATTAAAAACATATATTGACATAAAAAAAACAGTTCTTTGTATATCGTGTATATTTTATCAAATAAATGCAGCATTGGTGGTGGTTAAAAGAGACATGTTTATACACAGAGACATACATACATAAATCGATTTTTAATTATATTTTACTTTTTCTCAGACTCTTGGCCACACTGTATTTTTTAAGTTTCACCCTCTTTCCCTCACCTTTTCTTTATCATCTTCTGTTTTTTCATAGCTTCACCTTCTTTCCTTTTCTTTCTCTCTCTCTTTCTCTCTGTATGCCTGGAGCCCACAGCCAGGTGAGGCCCCTCCAGAGAGTAATTACAACCTGAAACAGAGATCGGAGCCCTGCGGCGCTCACCATCAAAGCAGTCGTAGGGAACAGCCCGGACTAATGTGCTGAAGAGGAGCGACACTGACAGGGCAGAAAGCAGTGCGTTCAGAACACATACAAAAAAACACCAAAGTCAGACTCTCTCTCATAGCATGACCGACAATAACAGGTCGTTTGGCTGCACAATGGTCACATTGCCCACCTGGGACCTTCATGAGACAAAACAGATAGACAGAGAGAGAGAGCAAAACAGACAGAGAGATGACTGAATTAGTCTGCTGCATGTCCAGGCCTGGAGAGAGGGAGGAACTAGGAACGCATTGAAAAGTGTTCTTCAAACAACTGTGTGACTTAAGGGCAGAATATACACACATCAGCCACCCAAAGAGTAAAGCCCTTAGCATCAGGGACCTTTGAGACCCAGTGCTAGGAGATGTTATAGGTCCCGCACCCACAAGGAGAGGTTACTGTTAATGCAAGCTTCAGCGCTGAGGTCATGAGCTATTAGAGGCCTGTTTTATCAACAAAGACTGTTTTCAGCCTTTGGGAAGTCTGTGAAAATGTGCTTTGCGGAATTATTTAGGCCTATAAATCATCCAGATTATTTTACTGAACTGTAGATCATACATAAGCCCTTTTATTTTCATTTTATGCAATTTATTTTACAGGGAAATTTAATACAATATATTTTGGTAACACTTGAAGCCTTTATATAATGCATTATTTAATTAAGTCATTATTATGCCTTATAATTCAATTTATATTGCATTTTAGGATCTCATAGATAATTAATACATGATAAGATTTATCTATTCATATTTACACCTTTAGATAGTAAATTGTATTCAAACACATGACCAATTTCAGATGAATCTACAAACATTATAATGCATTTTAACTTTGGTTAGTTATTTATGAAAATGTATAATGCCAGTGTACATTACGAATACCTTTCATAATGTGAATAATATGAATTCATTATACATAAAGGCTTAAAGCAAGTACAGTGTTATCTTTTTCACTTGGAAAAGAAAGATTAAGAAATCATGGCAACATATTTTTTCCCATTACTCTAACTCATCAAATAATTTTTAAAGTTAAAAATCAGTTTAATATAATTTTAAAATCAGTTTAATATAATAATTAATATAATTAAGTTGGAATTGCTTGTACAGCCAATTTGACAATACATAAAAGCAACTGAACCTAAGTTTTTGAGTTGAAGTAGGTGGGTTTTTTTTACTCTGTGA
>NW_015505212.1:2809804-2854804 GCF_001515645.1 Sinocyclocheilus grahami
ATAAAATAATTTTTTCTAAATTATTTTAGAAATGTTATAATTATTTGATCAGAATTAATATTAAATATTTGTATAATTTTTGTTTCAGGCTTTGAAATAAGAATATCAACAGAGAAAAAATGGGTTTGTAATTTACATCATTAGTGAAGAATACTTTTGCAAGACTGCATATCTGTGTGCGTTTATTCCTGTTTATTTTTGGTTCATCTCGCCATAGCTGTCAGAGAGTATCTCTTTTAGAGAGTGTTGATTGTGGAGAAAGCCAAGCTGTTTGTCTCAGTGCTGGGACTCAGAGACAGCCGTCTGCTGACAGCGCACCGAGCAGCTGTGCTGCCCTCATAATAACAATAATGAAAACCTAAATAATTGATACATTCTCGCAGAAATGCATTGTTTGCATTTGAATTAAACATTACAAGAAGGTGTATTGTGTTTGATAGAGGAAACAGAAGTTTTAAACATTTAGGGCTGGAAACACAGAACTTGAAAGCAGGGATTAGTCCGCCGCTGATGTGCTGACCTTCAAGTCTGGTCTGGTTTGTTCTCCTTCTCTTCCTGCATGTTCCATTTTTGCCCATCTCCCATTCTGTGTCTCTCCTTTCCACCTCTCTTGCCCCCTCCCACCCTGTTGCTGTTCCTCTCATCCACTTCAGGAAAGTGGGCTGCGCTTGCGTCCCAAGGGGTTGATCCGATACAGGTCAGGTTAATCAATCCAGGGGGAGTGAGAGGCAGTGCTGGGAGTTTTAATCAGGCCGAGACTGTGGAGACTCCGACCTCTCCACCCTCCAGCTGCCTGCTTCAAGCCAGCGTGTTTATATGTGTGGTCACGTTTGAGGACTTGTCCTCTTTCCTCTCCCTCGGCATGTGTGCTCATGTATAAGCAGTGCTGCAGAGCATTTCTGTACCTCCATCTATCTGTTCACAAAACCGCTTTTTTGGCGTAAGTTTGATTAACTAGGGTTCCTGCACGGGATTTCTAAATTACATAAAATGTCCAGCTATTTGCTTTGTTTTCCTATTGTTTGCATACATGCTGAAGGTAAAGACTGAAAAGTAGTTTGACCAAGCGAGCAGGCATTGTGCATAATTGACCAATGGTGGTGTGCGAGAAGGTGGGATCTACAGAGAACAGCCAAAGCATTGGAAATATGCATACATGTAATATATGAGGACTTTGGAGAACATGTCAATAGGGAAAAAAAGCCAAAACCCAGACATTTTAGGCAATTTAGAAATCCCAGCCAGGACATGTCCAGGAAAAGAGGACGTCACCCTAGATTTTTCTTGTATTTATTTATTTACATAGTAAATACGAATATAAAAATAAATAAATAAAACCATACAAGAAAATATTCATCTACATCTTGCAACTTAAATCAGTTGAATAACTATTATATCAGTTATCTTTTTCACTATCTTTATGAGTTAGTGGCTGGGGAAAGGGAGGAGAGGAGGAGGATCGGACTCTCTAGGGCAGCACAGGAGGACTGGCAGCCAGCGGCCTGTCATTGTGCCAGGACTGAAGTGGGCACTGTGCCCAGGCTGGCAGCGGCCTCTAGGCTGCCTGAGGAGAGAATGAGCTCCCCTATACTCTACTCAGATAAGAGTGAGAGACATAGAGCGAAAGAAAAGGAGATGAAGAAAGCAGCATCATATACGAAACTGGTCTGTATACTCAGACTCGAGACCGATTCATCCAGTGTCAGATGAGCAGAGTGCATCCATTGACTTGTTTGACCCCAAAAACAGGATCAAGCCTTTTAGTTGGCAAGCTTTTTACCATTTAATCAATGCCTTTTCACCCAATGCATCTGACAATATTCTAATTGTGACTGTTGGATCCTGGGGTTAAGTGCGTTGCTCAAAAGCACAGTAATGAGTAAGCAGGACTGTGGGTGCAGTCACTTGAATCACAGTCCTGAATCACATATCTCTCACAAGCAATCTTATGATTAGATATGGGATGTAACATGTTTTTTTAGTAGTACTTAATATGGTAAAACCTCTAGTGTAATCTTGCTGTTTTGATCAAAGATGGATGTAGATCATCAGTGAGTATGTTTGTTTACGCAATTTAATCGATTGTGCCTTAGTAAGGCATGCTAAGCCATGCTTGTGAGAATTTATCAGGAAAACGTCATAAGCGGTTTACGCAAAACCAAACTGGATTTTTGCTTTGGATGCAAAGACCACATTTGGTCACTGTATTCAATCTGACTATGTATTTTATATTCTAATGGAAAGAAATACCCAGTCATTTTCAAATGTATCTAATGTAAACATGGTTTTCTTGTGATGTTGTTTTATTACTTTGCATGTAAACCTGTAAAACGTGGGTTTTTAATGAGCTGATTTTTGATCAGCGATCAGTGAGTGCGCTGACATGCATGATGTTGCACTGATTATGCTTAATAAGCTGACAGCATGTAAGGTCATGTACATGCCTAAAAATGTGTGCTTTCATGAGGGAAAGGTCATAAAGGGTGTAAGCAGAACTCGATCACAGTTAGATTTTTGCCCATTACATACATAGGTCTTAGCTTATTCATTGTAAACCATGAATATTCATTGTTATGTAAGCCTGTTTCCGCCACAGAATTTAAAAAAAAAAGGTAATTGCAAGGTAAAAAGGTTATTTTTCTCTTGCAATTCTGAGTTTATCTCACAGTTTAGACTTTGTTTCTTAGAAACACAGAATTGAGATATGTGAAATATAAGTGAACTATATACTCGGAATTCTGACTTTTTTCCTTGCAATTTCGTGTTTATATTTTATAGTTTATATCTAGAAACTTTGACTTTCACAGAATTCTGAGTTTACATCTCACAGTTCTGACGTTTTCCTCTGAATTCGGAGTTTACATCTCACGATTGCATTATGTCTCACAATTATGATTTTCTTCTTATAATTGCAAGAACAAAAGGTCAGTATTTTGACATATAAACTCAGAAATGCAAGAAAAAAAGTCATAATTGTGAAATAAAGTTGCAGTTACCTTTTTTTATTCTTTTTTTTTCATGGTGGAAACAGACTTCCATAAATTGTTGCTATATAATAACTGATGCAAAAACAGAGTTGTTTTTTATTATTGATTTGCATCTAAACCCTTAAAGTGTTTTTTGAAGAGCTGATTTTTTATAGTATTTTTTTATCTTAAAAGTTTATTTTTTAAAATATCACATAAACATGTTTTTCCATTGTCAGGTTTTTTATAATCAGTTATTTATGTAAAAGCATTTGATGCTTATTTCAGTTTGTGTTTGCTGAAAGAACAAGAATATGACCCAAACTCCTCCAGTACCATCACTCCATCACCGCCCTGGGGGGACTTACCCTAGACCCGTCCCGGGTGAGGAGCGGCTGTCAGGGCGCCCTCTCCCACTCCCACCATCCCGTCAGGAACCTGGCAGGCACATGGTCTCTCCAACAGCTACAGGCCCCTGACTGCTGTGTCCATCTATTTATTAGGGAATAAAGTAGCTCTAACAGCCCCTGTGCTTTTATAGCAGGATCCCTGCTGGCTCGCCACACTACACCAAGTCCTATCAGACTTCTTACTGGGAACAAATTGACAGAGAGGAAGGAGGAAGGAGAGAGTGAGAGGGGCCGCGTGCGTCATAGAAGAGAGAGAGTGACTGATGTGTGGCCAGTTTGGCCTGTGTCTGGTTTCCTGAGCAGTCAGTGCAGAAAGCCATATGGGCTCGGAGGAGAGAGAGAGACATGGGTTCACTTTCACAACGAGAGCAGCGTGCATGAGTCATCTTCCAGCTTTAGAGAGGAAAATGTGGCACAGAAGCTGCATCTGAAGCAGCTTATTTGCCCTTAAAACGTGCCTTTACTGAGGCAGATTAATATATTTAGAAAAAATAATGTTATGAAATTAATGTTTTGAATATAAAAGTATGGATATAGAAACATATTAATAAAAATATGAGGAAAAGTATGATTAAAATTAAAATAAAATATTAATAAAGATTAAATGAAATATAATCTAAATAGTAATAAATAATAAATATGAAAATAATATATTAAATATAATTAAATAATAATTAAATAATATATAAAATAGACAGAAAAAATATATAGATATATATAGAACGTTCAATGCCTCATTCTTACATCACCAAGTTGCTGTAATGTTTGTCACTAGTAGGCGTTCATATAGCTGTGTCACCAGAGCTTTTAAAAATCTGATTGGATTATTACAAGTAAAAATAATATCATTCTAATTTGACATAGGCTCTGTCTTGCTGATAAAAATGAACATTCTAGAGGGAAAATTGTTGTGTTAAAATATGCAGTAGTACATAATGCATCATATAATGCAGTGTGTTTCAAACTGTGGTCTTGGGAAAAGTTCTGAGAAATATATATATATATATATATATATATTCCTTTCTTATAATTTTTTCCCTTTTTTTATATGTTTATTTTACACCGTACATAACAGAGTCCTAAGTGGAGTTACAGGAAGAGAAAGAAACAGAGTGTGAGGGAACGGCTGGAATAGAGTGAATGAATAACAGGAGAGGGAGCGCAACAGGAGGAGGAACAGGGGCATGAAACATCTGAGAAGCAGGTGTAGGAAAAGGAAATAAATGCAAAATGGCAGAAGTGAAGTAAAACAAGCTGTGGGAGAGACGATACACAGAGCAAAGGAAGTGGAAGGCGAGAGGTGAAGGGCAGAAAGGAGACAGAAAGATTGTGGAACGGGCTAAAGGAGAAAGAAGAGGGAAAATGATGGAATTTCAAGAGCGTGCAGTGGGAACGTCAGGAAAATGTCTTGGAGTGAAAATGAGCTACGTGGGTTGGGAGTGATGGAGTTGACAGTAAAAGAGAGCATGAGCAGTGAGAGGCATTGTGTGTGTGTGTGTGTGTGTGTGTGTGCAGCCCACATGTCTTTGATTTGGGAGTCTGCCTGCTATCTGGGTTAGTCACAGGCAGCATTATGGAGAGACGTTGCAGTTTTAATGATATACAGCAGGTTGCTCGCTCAGACACCTCAGCACACAGATCTGTCAGGCTTGCCTCACCATTGATCTCCCAGCGGCTGCCGCAAAGCACCCTGGGAAACACAGCTGGACTGGTTAACCCCACCCCCAGCACGTGTAGAGCCCCCTCCCTGTCATTTCCACTGTACCCCAAACCACATGGTGATCTATGTGATGAAGAGGGGGGGCATTTACAGTACGTGTGACTCAACGGGGAAGCAGCGAGTTTTACAGACTTGTGAACACTTTGGTTATTATAAGTGCTGTGAATTCACAGCCAGAAAGCTGCTTCGCATATGTCTGTTTGATGCCGTGTGATTAAGAGCTTTCACTCTTTATTCCGTGTCTTCATTTTTCTCTGCATGCACAGAGACTGAGGCACTGGGCAGATTGTTTTGATTAGTGGCTGTTTTTATTCTAGTCGGGATCTTTGGTATGGGTGGCATCTTTTCTCTTTCAGTCTCTCTGTCTCTCTCTCGCTGGCGCCAGAGCACAGTTGTGTAACTGGAGGATCATCACAGAGTTCAAGAGCTCTCCTGAGATTTAGCCAGGTTGTCTTCATCTTTGCTCACTCACTCACACATTCACACACACACACACACACACACACACTCACACACACACACACACACACACTCTCTCACACACACACACACATAAACACACCGTCTGCTCAGCTCCAGTGTTTTCCTTGTCTTCTCTCACCTCTGTTTCTTTCTTGTTCTGTGTCAGACACTGAGCTGTTTACATAATCGCTCAAAATCAGAACCAGACCTTGAAGGGATGGTTCACCAAAAATGATAATTCTGTCAGCATTTACTTAAGCTTGTGTCATTCTTCTGTGGGACACAACAGGAGACGTAAAGCAGAATGTTCACCCTGCTATTTCATTGAAAGTGAATGGTGACTAGGCTCTTTAACAATAGCAGATGGAGTCATACCATAGCTTTGTGTGCGAAACAAACCCAAAATGAACTCTCAAAGCTTATTTGTGCAGTTTGAATGTGCACATTTGGGCAATAATGTGGTCGTATTTGGTCAAAAATTTCGTCTTCTCATACACTCTTTAAAAATAAAGATCCTGTATTGGTATTCATTGGCAACAAAATCACCCTCAAAGCTTATTTGGTCAATTGTGTGGTTAAATTTGCTCAAAAATTTGGTCTTCTCCTCAAATAGTCTTAAAAAGGACGGTTTGTTTTTTTCTGGCATCTATGGTTTCATTAAGAACCTTTAACATCCATGGAAACTTTCCATTCAACAGAAGGTTATTTATAGTAGAAAAGGGTTATTTGCAATATAGACGATGTGATACGATAGCTTTGTGTGAGGAACAAAACCAAAATGAGCTCTCAATGCTCAATAATGTGGTCAAATTTGTTCAAAAATTTGGTCTTCTCCTCATACACTCTTAAAAATAAATGTTCCTGTGGTTCAATGAAGAACTTTATCAGCCATGGAGCCATTCCATTCGACAAAAGGTTCTTTATAGTGGAAAATGTTTCTTTAGATTATGTAAATGTTCTTTACATTAAGAAAAAAAATTGTTCTTTTAAGAACTGAAAAGTTCTTTAGGGATCAAGAGTGGTTCTTCTGTGGCATTGCAACAAAAATCCTGTATTGGAACCTTTATTTTTAATAGTGCATATTTTTAAAATACTTTTGAAAACTTGGAAAATAGCACAAAAATCTACTTTAATGATGCTTTATGGTAATTTTGTTATCATTGGAGCTTGATGGTCCATTTTCATTGTATGGAAAGGAGCAGCGCTAACATTCTGTTAAACATCTTGTTTTGTCTTAAATAATACGGGTTAGGATGACAAGAGTGTGAGTAAACGTCGACAGAATTTTCATTGTCTAACCGATCTGCCAGCACTGGCAACCACTCTGCTGATATAAGTCGGTACAAATCTGCAAAGCCTGAATGAAGTCAGCATCCAGATTCTGAAACCCAGCAGAAGCTGGATGCTCGGATTCTATTCATGCGTGCCAGTGATGTCATCATTTACCAACCATAGCTGGCAGCGGCACAGATGGCATAGAATAGACCGACAGAGAGAGAACGTGCCCATTTAAGGTCACATTGAAATGTGTATCATTTGCACAAGTTTCAGGCTGAGTGAGTAATGTATAAGCAATGCATATGTGATATATGTAAACACACTTATCTATAAGACTCAGCTGCTTTTACAGGTTTTATTGGTCACAGTCTGAGGTGACCTCCTGGAGAGGATAGAAGTGGCTCTTAATTCAAAAGACCTCACAAGACTTGAGTAAAAATTTGTAAGCATTTTTTTCTTAGCACCTACAAAGAAAGAGCTTAATACATACTGATAAGCATGAGGCATCAGTCATGTATTACACTAGCATTGCGAAGGGTTGCGCTGCGATTGCATAGACCTCGTGAGAAAATGTAATTGCTCGTTTTACTGTCTCTGTTCATTTCTTGCTAAAGTGCACCACCATGTGATAAGATGCAGTAACAGAGTCAGGACTTTCAATTGTGAATGCAAAGTGTGCAATAGAAATGGACTGTTTTTAAATAAATAATAATAATAGTTGTTATTGTTGTTACACATTTGGTAGTTGTTGTTTTTTTAATTCAAAATGACTTGAGAAAATCTTTTAGTTTATTTAGTCAATTGCAATGTAATTTTATTTTGTGTTTTCTGATTAACAATTAACGTGATAGCTTACAGAATATAATTATTTTAAGAATTCAATCCAGTTTTCATTAGTTAAATATATTAGGTCTATTTTTGGCCTTTAGTTTCATAAACCCTTAAAAAGAAAGGTTCTTTATTGGCATCTGTGAAGAACCTTTAACATCCGGAAATCTTTCCATTCCACAAAAGGTTCTTTATAGTGAAAAAGGTTCTTTAGATTTTTTTTTTATATTCTTCACACTAGGAATTTTAAAAAAAATCTGTTCACAGAAAGGTTCTTTGGGGAACCAAATATGGTTCTTCTATGGCATTGCTGTTAAAACCCCCTTTTTGGAACCTTTATTTTTTTAAGAGTTTGTGAACTTATTTTTAAACAGTACAGTACATTTTGGTCGGTGTAATAAAGATTACAGTATGGTTTATTTTATATTATTTTATTTTTATTTTAGATTCTCAGTTTGTTGTAATTACTTAATCAGTGCACCAGGAGGAGCAAACAGCATTTACTACTAATGAATGTGAACTCAAATTAACCACTAACCACATCATGCTTAAAAATAAGCCAATCTATTAGACATTTGATTTTTTTGATACAATTTTCCTAATCATTGTCCAATAAATCCTAGTATTTGAAATTCTTATACACATTGATTTTGATATTGCATTCATAAAAACTGAAGAAACCACATGAGTACAGTAACGATACAGTAATTATAAACTCCGCATAGTGCAAAGTAAAATAATTAGAGTTTATTGCTCACTGTGCGTCAGGGTTCCAGAGTGAGGGAGGGACATGGAGACGAGCCCAGGTCTGCGATGGGAGGCGTAAAGGTGATGGTTGGGCGTGTGGATTAGAGGAGATGAAAGGGTCCGGAGAGGCCCTTTATCATGCACAGACTGCTCGGAAATTGAGTGGCGTCTCTCACACCAATTCTGACATGTCTGTAGGACGGCACTCAAAAGAGAGGTGTGGGGGTGATGCTGGAATGGCACAGGGCTCTCTACATTCAAACCTTTCCAAGAGTCTGGAGCTGTAAAACACTCATTGTATTTGCATTCCTTACACCGCACTTCTGAAGGATAGGGTGCAATGTGGCTGTTTATGTCTGCAATGTTGGTTATCAGCTGTAAATTCGTCTAAAAAGGGTGTGATGATAAAACTTTCCCCACATTATAGCACGGTTTAAGTCTTGGTTCCTGAAGTGTGAGTGGATATCTCATGCCCCAAGTGCGTTCAATGCAACTGCGACTTTTATGTGCAAAGTGATTTAGAGGGTAGCAGGAGTTGAACTGTCAAAGATCACATGCGTGGCTTTTATTCCTCATGTCAAACCGGGATTTTTTTGTTTCCCCTTTGTTCGGATTTATTGCGGTAAACTATAGAGCTAAAAAGAATGGAGATTATACGCATGTGAACTTTGATGGAAGAATGATATTTTCCAAGCCTTTAACTCTTTTATTCCATCTCCCTCTGTGAACTTTTGACTTTTTGATTTTCATAGAAATGCTCCGCGAGTATCTCAAGCTCCTCTTAATACATGCGCTATGTCGTAATTTACCATGAGTGCAAAACGCGCTCTTGCGCACCGGAGAATCAAAGCTCTGCTACGAATCGGATTCTCATCTGCTGCCCTCTTGTGTTGTTTGGCCTCCCCAAATTCCTCAGCAGTTCCTCGGCTCCCCTCGCGCTCCTCCTCCTCTCCATTGTATCCGCGTCAAAACGAAGGGGGTGCGGAGAAGTGCGAGCAGAAGGAAGGAGGGTTATGTTGTGCCATCGGAGCGCAGCGGTGTTAGTTCATATCGAGAGAACCGGCAGAGACAGAGGGGGAGAGCATTTGGACTATCACCACATAGTTGCACTTATGTCTTTTTCTTCGTTCGTTTTAACTTCCATCCATGTGCCGCTTATATCCATTACGCACCGACATCCACTTTCGTTCTGTTTTATGAAGCGGAGTTTGAAAAGAACATTCTTAACAGATGTCAGACTCCGTTAGTGCCTCAGGTCACCTAGGTGTTTTACTCACAGCTGGTGTTTAAAACTGAGCTGGGGCGAAATTGAGGGGATTCAGAGGCACTGTACTTCTTTTTTAAGTTACTAAAGGAAGCAGCTCCTCCAAGTGGATTACTATAATTTCCTAAATGTTTCCCCAGAGGAGGCTCTTCACGTTTCCATTTCTTGGACGAGAAAGGATGGATGTGAGAATGAACCAAGGACACCTACTTTTGGCAGTGACCCTCATCGTCTGCAACTCTCGGCTGCTGGTGGTCGCCACCTCATGGTGGTAAGATCAGCTCTATTTGCAAACTAATCTGAGTAACATATCTATATTTCTAAAGAATATCATATCGAGTTAAACGTGTTTGTGAAGGATGAAACAATGCATAAGAAAACTATTAGCTGAGAACAAATGTGGGGGCTTTGTCACAATATTTACCTTGAGCAACAAATGGTCAAACTGTTTGTATATAAGGGCATTCAAGGCAACATGTCCTGAGGACAACAGGTTTTTCCAACAGTTTTCAATTTGATAATAGGTTACGGACACCATTTATGCCATGCAATCTTTAACTTAATGTCACAAACAATGAATTTGCTTGAAATTAAACTGGTTCATGATTATTGCAGTGAATAACAGGTTTAGAGTTTGACTTAGTGACAAAACGATTCTTGCTACTATATTTTATTGCGTTCTCCAAAAAAAAAAACACAGCAGACTCCACATAAATATAGCCTAAAGAAGTTTTACACTATAAATAATGACTGTGTGTCATGTACGCTGTAGGTTAGTTGTGCATATTCAAGTATACACTGTTTTTGGCTGATGGTCGGTGCTTTGGTCTTACTTTCTAAGGTCATTAGCCATGAACCCCATCCAGAGACCGGAGATGTACATCATTGGGGCACAGCCTCTGTGCAGCCAACTGACGGGCCTGTCTCAGGGTCAGAGGAAGCTCTGCCAACTCTATCAGGACCATATGGTTTATATCGGAGAGGGCGCAAAGACGGGCATCAAGGAGTGTCAGTATCAGTTCAAGCAGAGGCGATGGAACTGTAGCACGGTGGACAACACATCCGTGTTCGGCCGAGTCATGCAGATAGGTGAGTCACTGTGATGATGCTTACAATGTATATGCACTCAAAACAAGCATATAAATTGATTAATTGCACAACAATAAAGCATGCAGCTTTTGAATGCGTGCCTGCTTTGATATTTCAGACCACAGTGTAATTTTGAATTAGATGGGCCTACAAATAGTTAATGTATTTTGTTCAGAGTTGTCAACTATTAATTAAGTTCTTGATTTCATGTGGCTGATGTAAATAGTCACATTACCGGCTGTTTAATTCTAGTTTGCCTATCTGAAAGATGATATCTGTCTCAAAGCTGCATAAAAATAATTTATAAAACATATATGTACATCTGCCATATTTGGTAGATATATTGTTTAAGGGTCTATTATTGTGTGTCTTTTAATGTTTTTTTTAAGACTGCTTTGTCATATGAATCATGATCACAATTCATGTGAACATAGCAGTAGTCACATTTATAAAAAATAAAGACTCTTTTTCATTTTCAGCCAACTTATTGATTCACAAGTATTTTTAGTTTAAATGGAACAATAGGCCAGTAGGCCTATTATGGTACTTTGTTTGCAACTTTTTATGGAGCAACTGGGCAATTTTAAAATGCATTAAAAATAAATAACGCATATAAATGCATACTTTTCCAAACTTTTTTGATAAATGTACTGTTTTGTTTAGTTGTGGTAGTCTACATGTAAAGTGTTAATGGTGCGTGCTCAGCATGCACTGAACAGCTCCGCGTGAGATGTAAGCGCTGTGCTCTTGACATCAGTTTTGTGATTTTCATATAACATTGTTTATTTAAAATAATGGGTGCTCTATATTAGTCTATGCATGCATGTTTGCATTCGTTCAGATCTTTTATACAGTATATTTAAATGAAGAAAGATTCCCTAGATAGTGTCAGTCTTTCATAGCCTGTAAGCAGCGTGTATAGGCTACTTAAATCGAATGCATGCTCGTTTGCGTGTCGATGTCTCACAGAAAACGGCGCTCTTTGCCACAATTGAGTGTTAGTTCCGCTCAGCAGTGAAACAAGGTGTAAGACGCGACATGCCCCCTCTCATGCCCCCCCTCCAAATTCAATAGGCGCATCTCTGGAATGCAGGTACACACCCGTTTACACGCGCCGCTTTGTGTGTTTGATGCTGTGAAACCGGCAACGAATTTTCTATCTATCTATCTATCTATCTAAACTTTACTCTACAGTATAGCTATAAAAATAAGTAATTTGATCTATATTTTTACATATTAAAAATAGAGTTGAAACTCTGACCCATAAAATCAGTTATTGTAAAATTGACAAGTGTGGAGAGAATCATTAACATTATAAGCTTCATGCTCCTGTCGTATATTTTTGTGCTTTTTAATACACAAAACAGTTACTTGTGGTCCGTCCAGTCAGGGGCAAGTTCACTTTCATTAATGCATTGAGGAAGGCCGGATCATTAAAAAGGAGTTCTCAGGGCCTGGCGTTAAAAAAACCGTTTTGTTTGACAAAATTCCTCTCATAATTACTGTGTCGCTGAGCATTGATACAAAGTGCTTATCTCTAAATATCTTTGTACCAGCACTTTTTAACATGTTTAAACAGCTTTTAAACGTTAAACGCTATTAACTGTATTGCCTGTGCTGTTGAGGTATGTGAAATCTGCATTCCAGATGGCTTAATAGATGGAGGAAAAAATCAGGTAACACATGCACAACAGATGCGAAAAAGAGCACACATTTTTATAAACCTAGCGCCTCTTTGGCAGGAAAGCTTTGTGGGTTATCATATGCCTCATATCAAGTGTACCAACACTGGAAAACCTGTCAGTTCTTTTTTTCGCGTGCATTTCAGTGTATATCCATTGAGATATACTGTATATAACAATGGAACAATGAATCAGTGCTGTCTATGTACATGCACACGTTTCTGATAATCTTATCTCTCACTGCAGGGCTTACCAAAAAGATTGTTACCATCTGTGGGGTTCTGGAAACGAGTTGTTTTACTCTTTGCCTTACTTCCTAAGTGAATAATCAAGAAAAATAGTATACTGAAGATTTGTGGATGATTTAAGAAAGTGATTTGCAGCCGGTGGAATGTTGTCTGTGTCCTAATTATGTGTTTGTGTGTGTGTCTTCTGCAGGCAGCAGAGAAACAGCTTTTACTTACGCCATCAGCGCAGCGGGTGTTGTGAATGCAGTGAGTCGGGCGTGCCGTGAGGGTGAGCTTTCCACCTGCGGCTGCAGCCGAGCGGCTCGTCCCAAAGACCTCCCGAGAGACTGGCTATGGGGCGGCTGTGGGGACAATGTCAACTATGGCTACCGTTTCGCGCGGGAGTTTGTTGACGCCCGTGAACGAGAGAAAAACTACCCGCGTGGATCTGTCGAACATGCACGCACGCTTATGAACCTACAGAACAATGAAGCCGGGAGAATGGTGAGGAAATAAACACACACGTCAGTCAATGATCTACTGATAGATGGAAATGATTGGATAGTAAACAAGCATCTCCACAGTATATCTGTGGGCATTAAATCAACCATGATCCACCTAATTTAATTTTGTGCAAGAGTCTACAGTGCATTGGTTTGGTTAAGGTGTGTTTCTTCAGTGTGTAGGGAATGAATCACAACTTTTGCAACCTCTATTGTGATATTGAGAAATAAGAGCCCAGATGTACACTTAAACGGATAAACACAGCTTTAGATATGTTTGTGTGTGAATAAACCGAAGGCAGCCCTTATGTCTCCTGCAGATCACCACAAACACAATAACAAACACAGTTACCTCATCCTCCTCTGTTGTTGAGTGAATGTGTTTGCTTAGCAATGCTTTGGCTCCACAATTGTAATTACTGTTAGAAGTTAGCTAAATCTGACAAAATTTTCCTTTGCAGATGTTCTCAAAGGTAAAATGATTCATCATTTTTAAGGGTTAGTGTGTGGCCTGTAGTAATTATATTGAACTTTTAGGGGATGTGCAGTAACATATTTTCACAGCTGACTGGTCAGTGATTTGCCTGAACAACTAGTTAGTTAATTTGTCTTAAGGAAGCCCTTTATAGTTAAGATCCATTCACATTTGCCATTGTTTGGTGAGTTTTCGCAGGTTAAATCCAGGCAGTTTAATAGGAATCCATGCGATTGGGAATTTTATGAGATTTCCTCAAATCTCATCAAATTCATTAAGATTGTTGACCTACAAAAAGCTGCTTGATTCACCTGACTCTGATTAGATGTGTTACTTTTCATAAGACAAAATCAGCTAGACCAAGTGTAACAGAATGGAAATGAATGGAGGGTTCTGAAGGCACATTTTTATCTTGATGGAAATAGATCTTAAAAACGTAATCCTTGTGGCAGGACACTCAAAAACAGCGTGAGAAATGATGCAATGGCCGAAGACATCCGTCTCGCCGTGTTTTAAAGTTGATAAATTTCAAGTTGTTTTTTTCCCCCAACAATTTCAATGTTTTGTTTCCCAAAGAATGCAAACTGATAAAAGTTGCTTTGGATAAAAGGCTTAGATGTAAGTAAAACTGGCTGTCTAGCAGCATGCACACATCTGGAAAAAAGCTTGTTTACCTGATTAGTCGGTTGTTGGATGATTAGTCAGTCATCAAGACTTTAACTTTGGGTTTATATAAAAATAACTGTAGTCTGTGGCATCTCTTCATATAGATTACAGGCTAGGGAGAGAGCTAATTTAATGGAAGTGACCAAATGGCGCCCATGCAAAGGCTAGCACCCTTGGAGTCTGCTGGGGGTCAGGAAGTCAAAGCGCCACCAGGGATGATGGGACTGCTAAACCATTCCATGTTTCAGTCATTCAGCATGTAGCTCAGATTGCCATCCAATCTTCCTTTGATTAATTTAATGGAGTAGTCAATGCCAGAACAAATTTTTTTTTGTGTGTGTGTGTGTGTTTTTTTTTATAAGGTGATGTGTGGTAAATATGTTTAGTCAGGAACACTCTGACACTGCACATTTTCTTGTTGAACGACTTCTCGCTGTTTTATAGAACAGCTATTTGGTGGAGGGATTATTGGAGCATTTCCAACTATGTGAGTGTGTGTGTCTGGCTCCAACAAACTCTGGCCCCCCTGCCACGTTCAGGTGGGCATAAAACCCTCTCATAGAACGCACTGCAGAATGTCACCACATCCTGCCAAAACACGCCATCAAGCTGGAATGCGTTCCTCCATTCCTTTGCGAGTCCCATGCTTTGTTATACCACCCCAGTCCCATCCTCTTTCCCCTCAGTTATTTGAGTGCTTTTAAAACGAAGCGGCCTCGTAAAAAGTCCATTTGCCTGCCGATGTGGGTGCTTGTCGTGCGCAGAGCTCAGCCGCATATGTTTGTCTTAGAGAAGATGAGTGTATTTAAAGTGTTTACAGAAGAGAGGGCCTCTTTTCTGGAGTTATGAGATGATCCCTGGCTTTTCTCCTGGAGGTTCCCAGAGGTGAGGAGGTCAAGATCTGGATGGGTTCTGTACATGAATGAGGGCGAGATTATATCTCGACCACCCTCAAATGAATCCTTTCTGTTCTTTTTTGAGTTATTGGCACCTGCTTTTTTGGTGGAGGTGGATTTGAAGGTGTGGTGTGACCCTCGAGATTCCCGCCTCCCTGGCGTTCCCTTTCTGCAGGGCCTGTTTGCCGGAGATTTGTCTTGCTTGGAAAGGCTTAGTCTTGGTGGGCTTTTGTGGAGGCGACAGAAGCGTATCGGATGCGCCTCGGTGTGGAGTCGGGGCAGGTGGGGGGATGGAAGGGTATAGTGAAAGATGGTGCGTGTGGTTCCAGCCCTGTGGGTCACAAAGGCCTGTGACCCAGACTGTACCCAGAGAGGAGGCCTACACCCTTTATAAAGATCACCTGCTTCTGTGTGTCTTTCATTCTAAATCAACTGCAACGGAGATAAACACACACACGCCTTAATCTAAAGCAATTTATTACTCACTCACACACACATGTAGGCGTAACGCATTTTAATACACTGGTAAGGCTTTCGGTCTCCCTCATTCAGTGAATTTATCTGCATTACTAATGTTTGAATGCTTTTGTATTCACAGACACGCATGTTTACTTAGCTATCTAAATGAAGATGTACCATATTCTTCTCTTGTTTTTTACCTATGCAACCAGTCTAGAGTGATGTTTCTTATGATCTTATTAAACTTATGATCTGAAAACATATTATTAAGTGACTGAAATTGGTTTGCTGACAAATAGGATTGGAATAAAATGAAGTTATTTACAAAACTACACAAAAACAGATGAGTTTAGACTGAATAGTGAAGGAAAAGCAGCTAACAAGTGTCCTGCATACATGGGAACTTCTTCAAGACTGTTTAAGAAGCTGAAATTTAAACTAAACTAAACTAAAATAAAAAATAATCAACTAGCAACAGCAAACACCAGTTATGTACATTGTAAACAAATCATAACAAAATTATGCTTAATAACTGTAAAAGAATGATAGTTTATTTTTTCAAAGTTATACATAAAACAGGGATAATTGGGTGTTTTACTAGAAAGTTTTATTTCAGTCTTTCTACTTAAAAATTTCACGTTGAATTCAATTATTTGTGAAATGTTCTAGCAATTACTGAGTAAATCCTACTTTTTTATAGTGTAAAGACTATAAATTAATGGATAAACATAAAAAAGTTAAAGTAAAATTAATAAGCAAATAAGTAAAATTTGCTTGATAATTAAATGGTAAATTATTAATAATTTTTACCTCTGAGGACAGTATTGCAACATCTCATTACCACAGATACATTGTTGTGGCCTTGAAAACTGCTACATTTTCTTAGCATAGCTCAGAGAGATTTCTGTTGGTTTACTTTAGATTCTTTTTCCCGTCCCGCATCTCTTATCTCTACACCTCCAGGGATGGTTGTTTGCCGTCTCCACACTCCGCCCCGACCCCGCCCAGCAGCCGACCCTGACCCTGTCTGAGCGTGCTCCATTGTGCACAGCACCGCATGTGTGTCCCTTCCACGCACCGAAGAGCCTGTCTATCCATCACACCTTGGTCACTTGGGGCAAAAAGAGAATAAAGAGAGAAAAGGGGGGGCACGAAAAGGAGATAGATGAAAGTGAGGATGAATAAAAGAGCGAAATGGCAGCTTTTATGTGAACACAGTTTCAGTTGGGCGCACATGTTGCATAGAAATGCTCAAAAACTCTTTTGTGTGAAATCATTTGGATGAGGTAGCAGAACTGCCGCTTGACACGCAAGATTGTAAAAAGCCGAGAATGGCTTGCGTGATGTGGGAATGTGTGTGTGTGTTGTTTTGGATTGCAGACAGGTATGCAGGTAGGGCTGGTGATGACAGAGACTTGAAAGGTGTTGGAACTCCCCTTAATGTCTGTGTGCGAGCAGGTAAAATTGAGGGGGCTTAAACAGCTGCCAGCGGAGGGGGGTTGAAGAGTCGTGGCAGGGCAGCACATCCTCAAGAGACGACCGTTAAATGTTCTCACGTGAGGTGTTAAAGGGAGGAGCACTGCCTGGGCTTAAATGACAGAGAAACAGAAAATGACAGAGAAACAGTGTTCCCTCGTTCGGGACACTAAACAGACACAAAAGACACAGCAAACAAGACACGTCACAAGCCAGGGCGGAAATAGCCACGCTGGCCACCCAAACTTGATTGAGCCCAGACGTTGTACTCATTTGCTTGTTTCTGTGTTTGTCGGTGAGATGCGACACATTCGGTACACCCCGTTGTGGGCGGTTAATGAAAAGTAATAGTCTGTTAATGTTACATGTTAAATCATTAAAAAGGAAAGGGACGAACGCCGTTAGTTTAGTACGACAATATGTCGAGCGCTTCTTTATTGATTCAGCTGGGGGTTTCATTGAATTTAATCAGCAGGAAGTCTGCTGTCAGTAGTCTCGGGGCTCTCTGTGTGTTCTAGAACAGAATGACTATTCATCCCATTGTTCTCCAAATGCTCTCACTGCGGCTCTCTGTTTGTAAAGGGACCGTAAACTCAAAGGCCTCAGGAAGCCCCACCAGGTTCAAACGGACTGGTGCATTGAACAAATTTAGCCTCTAGAGGGCACCGTTGTTCCATCAAGATTTAGTTTGCAGCTGTTTATAGTACTACTGTTGTGCTACCTAAAGAAAATTATTTCATTAAATTAAAAAAACACAAAAAAAATTGTGGTTGCCAACAATAGCAATAAAGCTATGTAGTTGCTTGGTTGTTCCAGATGATTGCTTCCAATCATGTAAAAAAGTAAAAGTAATAGCTCAACTCTAATTATTCACAGTTTCTCTCACTGTCCTATATATATATATATATGTGTGTGTGTGTAAATTTACGTTTATTAATGTTTTGTTTATTACAAATATTTATTATTTATTTCTCACTCATCTACTTTTAAAAATATGTATTTAAGTTTACATTTCTATTTTTCTTGTTTAATATTTATTTTAAAATGTTTACAAAAATATTATTTATCATAATGTTCATTATTTCATACATCAAAAATGTTCCCCCTTATTTTCATATAGTTTTTAAGTTTTCTTTGCAAAGAAAAAAAATTACACTGGAAACAAGAGACATAAATTCATCAACAATTGTTTTGGTGGGAATTATGACATATATTGCAAAATATTATTGACTAGTTTATAATTTTTTGCCTTTTCCTACTGATACTTCCAAACTAGCTTTCTTACAGTTTAGACAATATCTACAGTAGCCAGTTTGATCATTTTACCATAACTAGATTAAGAAGTTGAAATAATAAAAAGGCAGGATTTGGGCAATATTTATTTCTTTAGTGCTTATTTGTGTAACTAAAACAATATTACAATATAAAAACAATCTGTTAAAGCTTATTTAGTCCTGTTATGAAAAGTTTTGGTATTTGTGCCTTTGTGTTGATCATGCTGGGAAAACAAATGATGCTTCAACTGTTGCTGATTGTTGTTTTCAAGTAATATTGTCATGAAACATTCTATCAACACTTCTAATTCGTTCTCTACTCACAGGCAGTGTACAACCTGGCCAATGTTGCATGCAAGTGTCACGGAGTCTCCGGCTCGTGCAGCCTGAAAACCTGTTGGCTCCAGCTGGCTGACTTCCGTCGTGTGGGAGAGTTCCTGAAAGAGAAATACGACAGCGGCGCCGCCATGCGCATCAACCGACGAGGCAAGCTGGAGCTGGTCAACAACCGCTTTAACCCCCCGACGAGTGAGGACCTGGTGTACATCGACCCCAGCCCAGACTACTGCCTGCGTAACGAGACCACCGGCTCTCTGGGCACCCAGGGGCGCCTGTGCAACAAGACCTCAGAGGGCATGGACGGCTGCGAGCTCATGTGCTGCGGTCGTGGTTATGACCAGTTCAAGACCTACAAACACGAGCGCTGCCACTGCAAGTTCCACTGGTGCTGCTACGTCAAGTGCAAGCGCTGCACGTCGCTCGTAGACCAGTTTGTGTGCAAGTAGCAGCCTAGGGACGGGACCGACACCCTGGAGAGGCACTGAGCAATTAGCGGGAGAAAAACGGGACCCTTAACGGACCCAGAGGGGGAACTTAGAGATAATTAAATGTAAAATGATATATTAAATAGCAACAAATTAAAGTATATAAATAATTGTACGTGTGCCATTGATAGTAATTTAATGACCTTTTCTGACTCAAGAATCAAAAGTTGGACGTCATTGATGAAAAGGAGGCACCGGTGGGATGTATTCTGGCTCAAGCTGTTGTTCTCTTGATGTTTGAATCCAGAGAGGCACAAACTCTTTGCTTAGTTCTAAAAAGAAGAGCCTACAAACTCTTCAGAGACTCTAAAAAGGTAGAGAATGCAGAAAGAGGATGGAGAACAACGGCTCATCGCCCATCGCCTTTTCCAGACCTTCGGTCCGCCGCTGATTCACCTCCACAAACACACTCCACCTTGCCGATATCAGAGCTCTTAAGAACCTTGAGTCAGAGAATTGTGGAATTATTGGACATGTGTTCCATGATGTCATAAATATCCTTGAGATATGACAAGAACAGAATGCTGCCTGTTACCTGTCACACAAGCATTTCTGCTAATAAACCTGGAGAGACGTGTGAAAGATGAAACCATGAATGAGTAGGAATGTTTTTACCTGAATTGGATTAACACACACACAACTCCTTTTATTCTTCCAAAATCATTTGATTTGTATCCTTTGTATAGGCTTTCAAAAGTCTGTAATGAACCTTTGATGCATTTCAGGGGCTTCCGTACATCATATCTTGGAATTACATCTAATCTAGAGCAGAGAATATTGTGTTGGTTCTGTCACTGTCTTTGTCATTGTTGGTTGAAACAGTTCAAAGCCTCACGTTAATGAATGTGTGTCTGGTAAATGAAAATAGGGGGGAAAAATCAAGGCTACATAAGGACTGCAAAAACTATTATTGTAACCAAATACTAGTGGTTCAGATTATATTTTTATTAATTCTTTCTCATTTTATACATAATATCTATTGTTCTGATTACTATTTTTTGATAAAGAAGCTTTTAACTGGGGATTTATTTGCTAGCAGAGAAGATATTACTGGCCACTGGATGGAAGGGGCGATCATAGCCGAACTCTCCCACTGTCAGGCCGCGGAACAAGACAATAAGATCTTTTGTTCATTCATGAGTGTTTTGGAGGAAAACTACACTTGTAAATAACAGTCAGTCAGTCATATATGCCATTAACACTTACAATCTCTTTGACATGTCACTCCACAGTTTGTTTGCTGCCCTGTGATCATATGCTTGTTGTGTGTATTCCCCCTCATTCAAACCAGTAATATTAAAAATATGAATAGTGATTATTATTACCTACTTTGCTGCTTTACTTTTGTTTAACACTCTGTGTTTGTTCATGTTTCTTTGTGGAATGACTTCATCACATTTATGACCAGGGTTATAGATTGCATAAAGTTATATGTGATATGTGCATAAGTCATTAAAATGCTGCTCATATGATCTATTCTATTGATACGGTCAAGCATTTTTGGTATCATGCATTATCTATGTGTTGTAAATGAAATATATTGTAACCTTTACACTCACTCGATATTTTTCATATAGGCAGTGATCACGTGATTAGTTCAAGTAGTGCCATATTTAATTTCTTTGACAGTAATGAAAATGAGGCTGTGAGGGATAATGGATTGTACTGCCATTTAACAGCATACTGATTATTCAGCTGATGAAACATCAGTTTTAAAAGTTGTGAAAGTGATGTGATCTAGGACCTTTATACAGTGTGTGCCTTTGTAAAGACTCTGAGTCTATCCATCACAGCTTTGTTTTCAATATGGTCTATGTTGCTCAACTTGTGTTTTTTTGGAGAAGTTGCAGGGTGGGGTGGCCTTGCTTTTCTTTATACCTAACCAAACACAAACATCTCAATTCAGATTCCAGTTCCTTGGTTCACACCCTCTTTTTCACTGATCCGGACTAGTTTCACTGATGCCAATTGTCTACAGTTCCCATCGCATTATTAGTAGATCAGCTCACTGGTATTGTTATGCAATTAGTAGACACTGGCACAAACTGTACTGTGTGAACCGCATGCAGGTTGGGAGAGTTTTAAATGAATACTTAATGAAAGTATTGACAGGTCTTTCTGCATGCCCTCCTCTAACATCTGTTTTGCAAATAGGTGAGTGACTTTTTTTGGGGGGATGGTTATCAGCCTCATTTAATGTTGGGCCAGAACACAGAGGCTTATGTTCCACTTGTCTGGATTCGAATGGTCAAATGACCATGACCTGAGCTGGTTTAGACTGGAAATTCTCCAGAAAGCTCATATAGGCGAAAACACAACAGGAAACATATAACCACATACAGCCAGAGACCGCTATCGAAACCAGCGCTTACATTTTGCATTTTTCCTGCTTCGTTGGACTGAATAAATATGAATTTTAGATGTCCTGAATGTGGTGTAACCTACATACTCGCCTTCATACAGACTTAAGTCTTGATTAGTGATAATGGTCAAAGCCTAGGTATAATTTCTCTGTAAAGATCATGGTAAATTTTCTCTTTAATCTTTGTCATCGGTTACGTCATTTGTAAATCAAGTAGGCTACTTTCCAACATTGCACAACTAAAGCTGTTAGCATTGATATCATATTTGAATAACTGATAGGGAGGGATATCACTGCATATCCCCACTTTCTGTAATGCAAATATTTGAATCTGTGTAATAGATTGCACAAAATCATAGCCTTCAAATCAATTCATTCACAGTCCCATGACAGCATGGTTGTTATCATTATATGCATTGGGGGACTCAGTGTCTATTCACAATAGCAGTCGATCAACATGGGTTGTTAAATGATAGATTCGTAAACTTTTTACATTTGCCCCCTCTTAATCTGATCAATATTTGGTTGCATCTTTATATGGCAATATCCTAAAGGTTCTGAGTAATGTTTTTTACTAAATGAACATAAGTAATTAAAATAGTTCATATTTAAACATAAAATAACATTATATATATAAATATACTGCGCCTGTGAACAGAAAACATGAATCCCACAAACAAGTCAACCGCGGACTACAAATCCCGTCAAACCCGTTATCCTGGAACTCGATCACGTGACCTATCCGCGCATTCTGATTGGCCACACTGCCCTCACGCGAGGGGCGTCACACTGATACTCAACGATATCCAGAAAATCCAGCCAGGTCGAGCCAGTCAGTCAGTCCACCGGATCCGCAGCGCCGCTCCAACGATAGCGCACTCTTGAAGGACAACCGCTCGCCGCTTACGCAGACAGGTGAGCAAAAACCCGACACTCCCATGTAGTCGATAGAGTATGTTTTAGGGTGTTTCTGACTGTATTTCTGCGCTAATGAAGTTGTTTGTGTCAGTATTGCTAGCTGACTAGCTCCCGTTGCTACGCTGCATGAGACGGTCCGTCTGTTGTTTTCCAGCTTTTTCTTAAAGGGCATTTTATTTTAAACGGTTTAACAGATCGGTATATTAACATAGACGCGTCTAAAAGCTTCTGGCGAACGCGATGAACCCGAAGAATAAAAGTACGTGGTCTAAACCCTCTGTATTAGTCACTTTCAGACTTGTTTGTGTCGGTCCCTGAGTGGTGAGTGTGCCACTGATGGGGCTTTTGTTTGGAGTTTTCATCCTCCTGTCGTCTATTTTCACAAGTTTTTATGTTCATAAAGGGTTCTGGCCAAGTTTCACGTTGTTACAAGAGAAATGACAATAGAAGATGCTGTTTTTGTTTGGGTTGTAAACAAAACGGCTTCAATTTAAAGGAACCGCTCACTCAAATGAAACATTCTGTCATCATTTACTATTGTCTTCCCTAAAACACAAAAAGAGATGTTAGGCAGGATGATAACTAAAGTCACCATTCACTTTTGGTTCATGTTTTTTCCAACACGAAGAAAGTAAAGGGTGACTGATGCTGTCATCATGCATAACATCTCCATTTGTGTTTTAAGGAAGACAGAAAGTCGTGTAAGTTTGGAACAACATGAGGGTGAGTAAATGATGGAATTGTAATTTTTGGATGAGCAAACCTTTTTTAAAAAACAGGATTGAACTGGTAGAGGGCAAACAAAAAGGTGTTTTTAGTATAGTGGCAGTGGGAAAAAAATAGTAAGCGTTCCAGTTGAAGTCTATGTTAAGCAAGTGTGAAAGTGGTTGACCGCTTGCTGTTGATCTTATTGACTTGTCATCACTACAGGCATTTCTGACCTAGTATTCGTTTGCCTCTCATGAGTACACACGTTTCTTCTCATTGTTTACATTATGAGGCTGAATTCCCTCAGTCATAGGGCTGGACGATATGGCCAAAATTTATATCTCAATATATTTTTTTAAATCGGTCGATACGATATAATTCTGATATCGATATGAACACCCACAACAGATGTCTGTTCCTATAAATGAATTTTCCAAGTCTATGAAACCTCCTATAAAACTATATAATATTTAAGAAAAAAACAGCACAAATAAATTAATGTTTACATTATATCAAACTATAGGCTGACATACACTACCAGTCAAAAGTTTTTATGTTTTTTAAAAAAGTCTTTTGCTCACCAAGCCTGCATTTATTTGATCCAAAGTAGACTACAGCAAAAACAGTAACATTTTGAAATATTTTTACTATTTAAAATAACTCTTTTCTATTAGAAAATATTTTAAAATGTGATTTTTATTCCTGTGATTTCAAAGCTGAATTTTTAGCATCATTACTAAAGTCACCAGTCACATGATCCCTCAGAAATCATTCTAATATGCTGATTTGCTGCTCAAAAACATTTATTATTATGTTGAAAACAAAGGAGTAGAATTTTTTCAGGTTTCTTTGATGAATAGAAAGTTCAGAAGAACAGCATTTATCTGAAATAGAAATCTTTTGTAACATTATGAATTTTTGATCAATTTAAAGCATCCTTGCTAAATAAAAGTAGTATAAATAAAATAAAATTGCAGCGCTAAATAAAATGTCTATAATTTCAAATAGAAAGCAGTTATTTTAAATAGTAAAAATAATTCAAAATGCTACTGTTTTTTTTCTCTTTTTCTCACTAATAATAAAATCATAATATAAACTTTTTATTATTGTTGTTATTATGCCATTATTTTATTTATTATTGTTTAGTATTTATATACACATTATTTTTAAGTAGTTTTTTTGTAGATTTATGCAAATACATACATTAAGGTAATTTGCTTGTGAAAACTGTTGTTTGATGGTGATATTTCATGCTGTTTGTTTTTAAAGAGCAGTAGACATGATATTAAAGAACCAATAACCTATTAAGAGGAAAGTGTAATTAGTGCTGTAAAAAAATTAGTGCTGTGTTCAAAATATTGATACGACGATGTATCGTCACAGAGATTTGACGATACGAGTATCGATACAGCTGGCCCTGAATCGATACTGTGGCACGTGTGCAGCAGTGGACCACGCTTAATTTTACAATGTTTAAAATTGAGTAGAAAAGTGTGAGGTTTCTAAAAAAGAATGAATAGAGCATCTGTTAATAATCTGGCCGCAGAGGAACACAATGGGGTTGCCTGATATAAAGAAACGTAATCCCCAAAACAGAGCTTTACACTTGCGCAATACAGAAATATCTACTAAACGTGCTACTTATCTTTGTCAACCTGGCAACCCTGTGCTCACACGCTCTCTCGGCCATAAATCATCCTTGAGCGTGTGTGCGTTAGATACAGTGAAGAAAGCGCGTTAGTTTAGAACTCTTCTAATTTTTTAGTGTGTTAATTTGTGCAATAATAACCTACCAGCAATGTAAATAATTTTTTTAACATATTAGAATGAGTACATTACAAAATAAATGTATTAGAACAAGTACATTATTATTTATGGGCTTAAAAACAAGATGCAAACAATCAGAATATTGTACCTGGTGGGGAGTGCACAATGTAAACATGAAACATATGCAATTACCTATATTGTACTGTGGTACAGTTATGGAAGCCCTTCATAATGCAGAGGTCAGCAGCCTGCTCTGCCAATAGCTAGAAATGGCACTTTAGAATGCAGTGTTTAATAAACAGCTGTTTTTCTAAATTCTGCAGAGGTGAAATTCAGTGCAGTCATGTATCGTGATACGTATCGTATCGTGGCCTCTGTATCGTGATGCGTATCGTGACTTTGCTGGTGATACACAGCCCTAGTGTTAATGTTGGTCAAACCGATTATCGGTCCATCTCTCTATTATAGTGTCAGCAGTAGTTGTGGGCCTCTGCAGTGTGGAAAGGCACCTTATCAGAGAGGCTGATTGTGTGCCATTGATCGACAAAGCAAACATCTTTTAAATGTCAAGGGAGCCGCTCAACTCCTGAAAATCTTAATTGATTTTGGTTTGGCTTGTGGTAGGTGTGAGAGCATAAAGTGTGTTTAAATCCAAAATACAATGCGCTGTGCGGCACATCAGCTTGTCATTCCTCACTTCCCAAAATCTGAACAAGGTGGGATGACGTTGCCAAGACGACCGTCTCCACTGTGGCTCATCCTGTTTGTGTAGATGTACTGGAGAGCTGCTCAGTAATCCATTTAATTTTGCCTTAGTCTATTCATTCTGACACCAGCAGTTTCTTTAGTCCTCTATGGTGAATTGGAGGTTTAGGCAAAGCTCTAAGTTTGACCTTGGTCACACTGGTTTGTTCATGAGCTGGGCATGGGTCAAAGCAAATGAAGCATTTGACAATCTGGTATGTCCGTGGCAAATGGTGAGTTGTGAAGGACAGGTTAACCTATTTCTGCATCATGACTTGTAGTTATTATTATTCAGTGTCAGATAGTGATGCACCAAAAATTCTTGACTGAAATCAAAAATATTTTGCTCTGATTTAGCATCGGAGTGGCTGATGATGCAGTTCATATATTTTTTAACTCAGATGAATGTCTATCACAATTTTTTCTAATATAGATTAGCAGTCGGATTTTCCTCTTTAACTCTCACAAAGGGCCTCTTCCTCTCTGACAGCAGTTCAGTGCTGCGCTGGTGGTCAGTCCTGGTCTCATGACCGACAGACGGCACACAAAGGCACCTCTAACCCCTTTCCTCGCTCTCTTACCCAGTCACATGACACGCACACAATGACTGGCTCCATCATAGTGTTGGGCGATATGGTAATTTTTCAAATCGTCATATCGCCAGTCCGTGAGATCGCTGATAGACGATATTATCGTGCATGGGTGGGTGGGGGCAAGAGAGAGACTCCCTGTACTTGTCATAGGCTATTTCATAACGGTTTGGTGTTTTAAACCGTGTGCGTGGTTTTAATTGTTTTACCTTAAATTTAATTTACCTTAGATTTACGGATTAATTGTTCACCTTAAGACTAGCAATGTGCGCTAGCAAAATAAATATTGTAAATTTTGATTTCATGCATACTTTAATGACGCACAACTTAATGACTGTTAAAGTTGGTTATGTTGAACAATTTAGATCTTGAGAATCGATAGATTGTGTGTGTGAGTGAGATGTTATTAACATAAATGGAATTCTCATGCAGTCGCTACACAATCTGAGTCACATGCATGTCACATCATATACGTGACTCACTGGGTTGGCAAAGCTCTGTGGCATTCCTGAGGTTCAACTGCTGTCAAAACATAAAAGCTGTGCTACAGTTCCATGAATCACCACTTCCTCCTTTGAATTTGCGTGTGTGTGACTTTCTGTTAACCGAGAGGTGGATCCAGTATAGCTTTTCACGTGTCTGGCGAAATGCAAGCATTTCTCTGTCCAATTTAGTCAGTCATCCAAGTAGCACACGTGACGGTATAGTGTGCAACATCATGTTCGTAGGCAAGACAACATGGCACCTCATGGCAAAGAACTCTCGGAGGATCTGAAAAAGCCCAATTTGGACATTTTCAATTAGGGGTGTGCTCACTTTTGTGGCCAGCGGTTTAGACATTAATGGCTGTGTGTGGAGTTATTTTGAGGGGACAGCAAATTTACACTGTTTTAAAATTTTACACTACTTTACATTGTAGCAAAGTGTCATTTCTTCAGTGTTGTCACATGAAAAGATATAATAAAATATTTACACAAATGTGAGGGGTGTACTCACTTCTGTGAGATACTGTACATAAACAGAATATATATATACATAAACACGTTTTTTGCTATGATCACTCAAATGTGTGATCAAACACTTTTAATGACGTGACAAAGATATGTAATAATGGAGGCAGGGCATTTAACAATTTAACAAACTTTATTATCCAAAATGAGTCTGACATTAGTGCACTGAACAGTAAAGTTGAAGTTTATTAAACTTTAATTCAATTCCATTCCATTCAACTTTATTCCTTCTGAAGCTTATTTCACTTTGGAACATTCATTCACGGATTTGTGCTACTGTCTTCACACACTGATGAAACTTACTAGAGAAGTGTGACGATATACCTCTGTAAATAAATATAAATTGACCTCCCGCGCACTTTAATGCCCTTTGAATGTAACGTGTACGTTCCCTTGGAACTGGAATCAGAATGAGCTTTATTGCCAGGTATGTTTACACATACGAGGAATTTGTTTTCGTGACACAAGCTTCCACAGTGTAACAGAATGACAGCGACAGAACAAAAAAACACAGATAATTAAAAATAAATAAAGAATAAAAAATATATAAATCAACAATTGTGTGTACAGGTATATAACAATAGACAGTTGTATGTACAGGTATATTATGTGCAAATTGAAATGTAGACCGAGTATGTGTGTTAGATAAATAAGTGTATGAGTGAATAAATAGTGTGTGTTCCACAATTATTGTCAAGTGTTCATGAGATGGATTGCCTGAGGGAAGAAACTGTTCCTGTGTCTGGCCATTCTGGTGCTCAGATCCACTTCGCAGGGCACGTACGGTAGAAATAAGCCAATGCTTGAATGCTGCTGCATGAACAAGAGACCTCCTTACTGAAGTGAAAGTGTTGGCTGGTGTCACTATCTCGCAAATGCGCCGGGGGATCCCTTCATCTCGAGGAGCCCTCTCGAACGCCACCCTCGGCGTGTCGGAAGCCCCCCGGGATCGCTAGATCAGTGAATTTAACCACCCGTAACTCCCGAATCCCGGGGCTATCGACGCGGGGGTGGTCTCATTCGAAAGAGGGCCTCAAGACGTACACTCGATTAGAGTTCGAGAGGGTTCCTCGAGCTGAAGGGATCCCCTGAATTTCGTGCGGATTCGCCACGCCTTTACGTAGATATGGCCGTTCAAAGTTTCAATGGTTTACCATAGACTTAAGCTTTAAAGCGTTTCATCCAGGTAGCCAGTAGCAAACAATGGAGCATGCTCTGCTGGACAAACTAAGTAATTACACCATTTCAAGCATTTTATCTGCGTTATGTTCTTTAAAAAAATTCTCATATCGGCAGCATATTCGCTGATACGATAGATCGGCAACGAGGCTCATATCGGCCGATAATATTGGCTAAACGATATATCGGTCGTTCTCTAATCTGTATAAGTGTGTTTAAGCTTTGTTCCCAGGAATACTGCTAGGTAGGGATGCACGATATATCGGCCACCATATCGGTATCGGCCATGCGCGCGCGCATTGGGCGGAACTCTGCTGTGCGTGATACAGACGTAGAGACCGAAATTCCATGCTGTCGTGTAAATAAGATAAATAACATAAGGCTCTTTAGTTTGCTTAATAAAAGATTATATAGGAAAGGTAACTTTAAATTACTTCTGTTGTGATCTGGCGCTATAGAGAAATAAATAAAATTAGCTTGACCCTCAAGGGGGACGGGGGGTGCCCTTGGGGGGGCGGGCCCCCCTAAAATAATGTAAATTATATATTAACAGCAATAAGCAATTCCTCTGACAAGTAATTTAGTTAATTAGCCTAACTAACCATTTTAATGGTTTGTAGCAACTTGGCACATTAGAAATTAATTTGATGTGCCTTAACAGGTGTTTGTGTGTAGGCTCTTTCACAATGGCTCTTCTGATCAGATTTTAGACTCCGAACATTTAGAATAAAAGTGTATAAACCACAAACTTCACTTATCTATACCAAAGGACACAGAAACCTCCATTTCAGCCACACTGAAATGCATGTATAAAGTATTTTAGGATCACGAGTAGCTTGTACTGATTGCTTACAAATTCTCACTCAATAAGAAAAGTGCGTTCACTTGAACTCAATGGATTGTTTATAAAAGCTAATGAACTATTAACGAATGCTTTATAGTGACTGCACACACTCTAATTTGCATCTGCAGTCCATTATGGCCCCTGAGTCCAGCAGATTCATCATTTGAGGTGTGGCATACAGAAGAATTGCACGGGGATCATGTACTTGTGCATTATTTGTTTCTGTGAGCTATAATTACTTGCTACAGTCCAATATAGACAGAGTTTTTTAGTATCAGAGGAGTCTGTACAGGCTCAAAAGGTTGTCAAAGGATCTGTGGAGCAATCCAGATTGGTTTAGATGAGGATCATAGGAATATGCCTAGGGAGAAAGAGACGGTTACATTAAACTGGCTGAGTTGAACTTTTCCTGTTCATTTGGTTAGATATTGCTTGTTTGTATTACGTGCCTGATTTTGAATAATTTGTATCTATGTCTCTACGTCAGCTACATGTTACACTGATATGCAGATAGCTCTAACATTGTTAGCAGATTTAAAGAGAACTCTTTGTTATTTGCATATATCCAACACAAATACCCACAGTGGTTGTGTATTGTGTAATCTGACTTGGGCAATGTTTGTGTCAGTCATTGTGATCCACGTGGCAGTTGGCTGCCGAGGCTGTGGCGTGGTGTGGTCAGACAGGGCAGGTGTAAAACTATCCTATCCCCAGAGCAGACACCCTACTGGCTTTTCTGGTTAAGGTAGATCCACGACAACAAGGCCAGGCTGATGAAATTTTAAACAGTCCTCAGGACTCAGTAATATACACTGTTTGGTGTTTATTTTGCATCATGTTTCTTGTGGACGTGGTTGAGTATTTGTGTCTGATTGCACAATTTAGGACTAGCGTTTTTGTACAACTGAGAGAAATCAGTTTTAAATTTAATGAAGGTCTAATTGAATCATATGTCCATCAATACACAGGAGAGACTGGTGTGTGAGCATACCTGGAAAATGAGAATCAACTATTTCCCCTTGAGTATGCCAAAATTGTCCTGGTTCACACAAGCAGCTATAGATTTTACACTTTTGTGCATTATGTTTGCATGTTTTTTCCCCTTGTATTTGAATATGCCTGTCCATTTATTTTTACGCTCCATATTTTCGTTAAATGTTGTTCAGTGTAAAGTTTGATAGATGAGCATCTTTGGCTGTTACTGGACCAATTTGAAGAATATGGTGGTGGGATAAACTAATTTTATTGGATTGTAATATTTCTTACTCCTCTGAGAAATTTTTTTTATTCTGTTGATACCAAGATATCTCGATTGCCCCCAGGTGACTGGCTGCAGTATAGGTCACAAACCCCGCCCTCTCCATGTAATGTAAGGGGACAAACTAAATAATCAAATTACACTTTAAATAATTTTTTTCCAAAGACATAGTGTCATTTTAGGTAGTTCTTAGCATGCTGATGTAGGACTGCACGATTAATCGTATTTTAATCTCGATAACGTTATCCACCTTTCTCGATTAATTAAAAATAATCGTCACGATATTGGCCAGCTCGTTATTTATCCTGAAAATGTGTTTTTAATTTGGCATTTGCGTTATCTTGCATTGCTAACAAGTCTTCACTAGCGTTTATTCTTGTGGTTGCCAGATGTGAAGAGATTAAGTCCCCAAAACAGAGCTTTTCTCCTTTAAGGATACACTTTATGCCCGGTGTTTTATTTAATCTGTGCAATCTGGCAACCCTGTGTGCACATTTACTAATGGCGGAACAAGTGCTGATGATAAGAAAACATACATGTGCTGGAGTTTAGCGATCTCTCCACAGCAATTTCTTCTTACATGAAAGTGTCATACTAGGGATGTAACGGTATGAAAATTTCTTATCATGGTTATAGTGACCAAAATTATCACGGTTATCAGTATTATCACGGTATTGTTAAAATGGGCTGGAGATGTTAAAGTACCGACACATAAATCACTTCAAGTTTTATATTTAAAAATCAACAAACAACAAATAAAATGACTTTTTGTTTGCATAATCACTAAAACAATAACATTACCAATGATGTTTGGATTTTAAATGACAACTTAACTGACAACAGTTTAATAGCATGTTGAAATATCTAATGTAAATGTTCCAATAAAGCTTTGAAAAAGTTTAATAAAAAGGTAAACCACATTTCAGCCTTTAAATAAAAAGATACAATTCTAAATGATAATTGACTAATAAATTATATGTATTTTATCTGCTCCATAAATAATTCTAGATAACTTATCTGAATTGTTTAAATGTGTAGAATCCACATAAGCTTGTTTTTCATCATCCAGTCAAAATTTACAGAAGGGCATGCAAATTTGGTCCGTTTTTGGCCAGACACAATCTGCACACGGGCTGAATGTAAATATAGGTCTCTGTAATTCCACTCTCTGACAACAGGTGGCGCTTATGGAAAAACTGAATTAGAGCTGTTTCCCGTAACCTCCGTGGACAAAGCAGTATTGCGATTAAGAACACTTCCTTTAGGAGTATTTGTGTCTGATTGCACAATTTAGGACTAGCGTTTTTGTACAACTGAGAGAAATCAGTTTTAAATTTAATGAAGGTCTAATTGAATCATATGTCCATCAATACACAGGAGAGACTGGTGTGTGAGCATACCTGGAAAATGAGAATCAACTATTTCCCCTTGAGTATGCCAAAATTGTCCTGGTTCACACAAGCAGCTATAGATTTTACACTTTTGTGCATTATGTTTGCATGTTTTTTCCCCTTGTATTTGAATATGCCTGTCCATTTATTTTTACGCTCCATATTTTCGTTAAATGTTGTTCAGTGTAAAGTTTGATAGATGAGCATCTTTGGCTGTTACTGGACCAATTTGAAGAATATGGTGGTGGGATAAACTAATTTTATTGGATTGTAATATTTCTTACTCCTCTGAGAAATTTTTTTTATTCTGTTGATACCAAGATATCTCGATTGCCCCCAGGTGACTGGCTGCAGTATAGGTCACAAACCCCGCCCTCTCCATGTAATGTAAGGGGACAAACTAAATAATCAAATTACACTTTAAATAATTTTTTTCCAAAGACATAGTGTCATTTTAGGTAGTTCTTAGCATGCTGATGTAGGACTGCACGATTAATCGTATTTTAATCTCGATAACGTTATCCACCTTTCTCGATTAATTAAAAATAATCGTCACGATATTGGCCAGCTCGTTATTTATCCTGAAAATGTGTTTTTAATTTGGCATTTGCGTTATCTTGCATTGCTAACAAGTCTTCACTAGCGTTTATTCTTGTGGTTGCCAGATGTGAAGAGATTAAGTCCCCAAAACAGAGCTTTTCTCCTTTAAGGATACACTTTATGCCCGGTGTTTTATTTAATCTGTGCAATCTGGCAACCCTGTGTGCACATTTACTAATGGCGGAACAAGTGCTGATGATAAGAAAACATACATGTGCTGGAGTTTAGCGATCTCTCCACAGCAATTTCTTCTTACATGAAAGTGTCATACTAGGGATGTAACGGTATGAAAATTTCTTATCATGGTTATAGTGACCAAAATTATCACGGTTATCAGTATTATCACGGTATTGTTAAAATGGGCTGGAGATGTTAAAGTACCGACACATAAATCACTTCAAGTTTTATATTTAAAAATCAACAAACAACAAATAAAATGACTTTTTGTTTGCATAATCACTAAAACAATAACATTACCAATGATGTTTGGATTTTAAATGACAACTTAACTGACAACAGTTTAATAGCATGTTGAAATATCTAATGTAAATGTTCCAATAAAGCTTTGAAAAAGTTTAATAAAAAGGTAAACCACATTTCAGCCTTTAAATAAAAAGATACAATTCTAAATGATAATTGACTAATAAATTATATGTATTTTATCTGCTCCATAAATAATTCTAGATAACTTATCTGAATTGTTTAAATGTGTAGAATCCACATAAGCTTGTTTTTCATCATCCAGTCAAAATTTACAGAAGGGCATGCAAATTTGGTCCGTTTTTGGCCAGACACAATCTGCACACGGGCTGAATGTAAATATAGGTCTCTGTAATTCCACTCTCTGACAACAGGTGGCGCTTATGGAAAAACTGAATTAGAGCTGTTTCCCGTAACCTCCGTGGACAAAGCAGTATTGCGATTAAGAACACTTCCTTTAGTTATTACATGGAGCGAGTGTATGGAAAGCAAAGTTATAAAATTAGTGTCATTCATTTCTACTCTGCGTGGTGTGCGCACGTAAGACTGTTACTTAAAACTGTGCTTTATGCTGGACAGTATTTATTTATCGTGAGTTGTTCAAATCGCGGTAATCTAATACGGTTTTAATGAAAAGATGAAACGGTAATACTAACCGTGGGGAATTTTATCATGATTTATCGTCAAACCGGTAATCGTTACATCCCTATGTCATACAGCCATAGCGTGCATGCGCACAGCAGTGCTCGTTCACTCGCGTGCCTCACCCACTCCTAACAGCAAAATGGATATGTTTGCATGACTTTCTAACATTTACAGATGAAATGTATTATGTCAGTTATGCACTGAGGAAACCACAACGTCTCAAATGCATTAAACAGCACAGATATATTCGCTGTTTGTCATGGTGGATCGATTGAATCCATGATCGACATTAAGGTCTGCTTAAGAATAAGCGTGCACAAATTAGTGAGATTGTGTGAATTTAATTTGTCGTTAATGGAACCGCTTTAGTCCCAATTGATTTGTTAGGTTATTTCAAGCCATGTTTTGGACTTTAATCCCTGTTTTTCCTCGGGTCTCCGTGGTGTTGTGATTTGTCATATTCACGCAGCAGCGGTGATGAGAGAGCGCGCTTGAGAGAGTTTAGAGAGGAGAAATCAATCTACATATAAAATATTGGTCACTTTCTAAATAATAAAAGTATAGCGCATCCACTAGTAATTATATATAAATGAATCTATTTTTACCGATGTACACTTTTTAAACCGATGCTTTTTATGCTGATGCACCGAGCGAATCGGGGAATCTTCCCATCCCTACTCTTCAGATGAATTGACACTGATAACTCAGTCTCACCATACACAGTCAGAACTTCCTCTGGTGCTTTCCAGTTTGTGGTATTTCTGTGGTACAGCTTGTTCTCCTTTCTAATCAGAGACACATTATTCATTTCACCATCAACATGTTGCCTAATTGTACTTGTTAATTTCTGTAGAAGCCAAACTAGAGGAGTACATTTGTCAAATGATCTCACGTAAAGCCAGAATGTCTGCAGATTTGTAAACATTTGCAAACTGTTGAGTTCCTTAACAATTGTATTTGTTATCAATGTTTTGGTAATTAGCTTGATCCATGGTTCTCTTTCTGGAACTCGGGAAGGAAGATATTTTTGGATAAAGAGCATTATTAATTCCAGCTTCCTGTCCCTCCAGGGATTCGGTTGAAAAATCTGTTTTTGAGTTGTGTTTCTATGTGCACATGAAGTGAGAGTTTGAGTGAGCATGTTATTGTCATGTGTGTGACAACACTGGTGCTGGGGTTAGTCTGTATAAAGGTCTGTTCCTGATTGAGCAAGAAACTGTGGCTCCACTGTGCCTAACATGTGATGTTTATTGTGGAAAGTAAAGGACTGAAGACTGGTGGAGGGAAGGGGAAGATTAAGAAGAATGGATGGCCGGTGGTCCCCGGACTCTGTGGTTTTACAGAATGGTATTAACAGTAGGATTCTTAGTGAGCAAAGACGGAGGTGGTGGAAAATTAGTCCTCTGGACAGTCTTGCTCCCATAAGGGATTTACACAAAATCTGTGAATGCAGACTAATTGTCGACCGATATTGGTTTTTTTGACAGCCGATGGCCGATATAAAAATATAAAGCTGATATAATTTTTTAATATTTAAGAAATTTTAAATCATTTGAAAATGGATTAAAAAATAAATAAATGTGTAAAATAAACTTGCTTATAATTTAAATGACAAAGTATTTTTCACAAATAAACAAATATTTAATAATAAATATAATTAAAAAGGAAGTAAACACTGTAACCAACAGGGCTCTCAGTATTCTGGGAAGTTTGTGTGCATTGGGAATCCCATTTTTTTTCAAATAAAGCCAAGGTAACACTCATTTTACATACAGGACACAGTGAAAATTACATTAATATGACATTGGGCAAAAGCATGAAGCGCAGCATAATTTGAAATCACAAGTTTAAAGTTTGTCGATTGCGCATATCAGTGAAGTTGAACTCTCCTCCTGTCTGCATTCAATTCGCACGGACCGACCGTCACGCAGAGTACACGCAATCATGCAGGATACAAATGCACACTTCACAAGATCTCACAGCTGGATTCGACTAAGTTTGCAAGGCTTTTGAAATTAGATGTTCATTAGTCATTCAAAGATTTGTTTAAATAATGTAAATGTGTATTTGCTGAATGCTGATGGCAAACGAGAAAGTATTATGATGTTTGCCTTTCTATTACTAACGATATAAAAGCAATCGTTATAATACTTTTTTGTATACATTTTAATTCCTTTGTTTAACAGTTCTATCTGATTATTAGACAGACTTCTGTCCGTGGACAGAACTGTTAATAACGACAGCGAACAAGAGGGAGAATGTGAGCACTGTGTGGTCAGGTGCTGCTGTTCTCAGCGCCGTTAAAATAAAAGTCCCGCTACGAACGCATCGGCCAAACAGAAAAACTTATCGGCCGATGCTGATATTTGAAAAATGCCAAATATTGGCCGATATATCGGTCGATCACTAATGCAATGTGTGAATAGCTAGTTTTGTGAGTATCCAGGCAGTGTGTATCAGGCTAATCTTACTGTAACAAAGGTTATCTATGTGTAGCATTTGAGAAGGTATTAAAATGAAAACACATTTAAACACAAGCTAAGCCATGACTGACGCTCAGTCATGTCATTTATTTTTCTGCTAGCATTAAATGATTGTTGTCCATCACAAATAGTGCTGGCCAAACCTGCTTAGCTGGATTGCATTCTGTTTCAATGAACCAAGGACAAATATGTTGTTTTGCAGGACAAATCTGTGGTTCAGGCTGTGAGCTGGGGCAATGTGGTGCTCTACAGACAGGGAAATGAACTAAACCTGTTGCTTCCAGGAACTTCTCAGATGGTTGCTCAATCGCAAGGCCTGGAGCGCACATGCAATCATATCCATAGATTTTACTCCATGTCCAATTCTGCTGACCATTGACTGACCTTCAAACCTTGACTGATGTTATCAATGCTGAGATGAGGGGAAACTATCAGAAAGAGACTTTCACTACACTACAGTTCAAAATAATGGGGTCAGAAAGATATTTTTGTAAGAAATTAGTACTTTTATTCAACAAGAACACATTAAATTGATCAAAAGACAGCAGAGACATTTCAAATAAAGGATGTTCCTTTGAACTTTCTAGCCATTACAGTTTAATTGCATTTTAAAATAAGTTTTTAAATTGTAATAATATTCCACGATATTGCTGTTTTTACTGTATTTTTGATATATCCTTGTTAAGCATAAAAGACTTCCTTTTAAAACATTAACAAAAAATACTACCAACCCCAAACATTTGAATGTTAGTGTCCATGGTAGCATCTGACCATTGCTTAGCCTATCAAATCTACATGTACTTTGGGGGAATGTAAGGGAAGTAACTTTCAGATGTAATAAAATGGTCTGGTTCAGAGATATGTAGGTGTGGTAGCTGAACTGTTGTAGCCTCTGAACTAGGGTTGTGACATTGAGGAAATTTTCCCACCGGTTAATCGACGTGTGACAATACCGGTATCACCGCGGGGGCGGGGGCGTTCCCTCTTTTCCTCGCTTTCCTTCGCTTTTAAATAGCTTGTAAAAGCAGCGTGCGCATTTTACTTTCACTTTGAAATAGCGGCAATTCGGTGTAAAGCAATTGTTCGTTTTTAGTTCGTTTGAATTTTTCCTCTTTTCCTCATTTTCCGTTGCTTTTAAATAGCTTAAAAGCGCCTTGTGCATTTTACTTTCACTTTTGAATTAGCGGCAGTTAGACGTCAATTGCTTGAATGCAACAACAAAATACAACGTCAAACTCACTTTAGCGTGTATATATAAAACATATAACTTTTATTAACACAACAAATACACCATGCTATAGGGCAGGCTATGCCTAATATAAAATAACAAATAAATTAGTTTAAATAGCCTATTTCCAGTTTTGTATACCTAAGTAAACATATGTAATATATAACCAAATAAATAAGAAACGTTGGACGTTTATTAGCAAAACGAGTAAGAAAGCTTGGAGGCACACCTTGATGTCAAATAAAATAAATAAATGACACAAAGTTTAAATAAAGTAAAAATCAGCAAACAATGTGGAACCAATTAAATAAGAAACAAATGTTTTAAAAAAAAAACTTCCAAAATCACCTTAGATAAACGGCAAAAGTCAACAGGCTTTTCAAAATCCAAAATATTGCAAAAAATTGCTTTTGCATTTCGTTTCAAAACTAAATCATCCGTGATCGTTTTGTCTGTCTCACCTCACTCTTCTTGTCAGTCAGCTCGACTCGCTCTCCTCACTGGAGAAATTAAATCTGTGATGCGACTGTCGTTCGGCACGCTGCATTGAGCATTGAACTGAGCTCATCTGTCTGAAAAGCGAGGTGTGCTCTGATTGGCCAGCTATCCAGTGCGTTGGGATTGGCCAAAATACTTCAAGCGTGGGACGGAAATGTTACGCACCTTACCATACTGTGATGCCCTATCCGGCCGGAGCGACGAGACAAAAACATTAAAACCCATTATAAACGAGGCATTTGTTGCATGCAGTGGGGACATAATTACGGATTATAATGACTTTGCCAAGAACTTGTAACACTCCAAAGAGAAAGGAAAAATTGAAATCGCATCATATGACCCCTTTAACAAAACAAATATGCAAGCCCAACCCAGGTGACAAAAAGTAGCCTAATGCAAAAGTATTGTAATGCATTACTTTGCATAAAAAGAAACTAAGTAACATAATTAGTTACTTTTTAACGCAGTATTGTAATCATTACTTTTAAAAGTAACTTTGCCCAACAATGCTTAAGAGTCGTATAATGGAAATGCACAATTTTCCTTGATTCTTTGAAATTAAGGCATGCAAAGTACTATATACACTACTGTGCAAATCAGAGAGGCTTGGTCATGTGAAACTAATTTACAACTGTTTCTGTCCAAGAGACCCTGAATAAAATTATATATGGATACTCTTTAGTTTGACTTTGCTACATGAACTTCCCTGAACTCTAAAACTTTAAGTGCATGTATTCAGCAACCGTACTGCAAATGCAGCCACTGATGCATTTTGACCATTGCTTTATTTTCAGCATATGTGACCCTGGACCACAAAACCAGTCATAAGGGTCAACTTTTTGAAATTGAGATTTATACATCATCTGAAAGCTGAATAAATAAGCTTTCCATTAATGTATGTGTAGAGTCAAGTCAAGTCAAGTCACCTTTATTTATATAGCGCTTTTAACAATACAGATTGTGACAAAGCAACTGAACGGCATTAATTAGGAAAATAGTGTCAATAATGCAAAATGACAATAGTAAACACTCATTTTTCAGTTAAAGACAGTTCATCATTGAATTCAGTGATGTCAACATCCAGCTCAGTTCAGTTTAAATAATATCTTTGCAATTATGTCAACGATAACGCTGGAAATGAAGTAAATGATCCCAGAATTTTACTGAAGTGGACTATTCCTTTTGTGTAGAGGTGGAACCTCTTGAGTGTTCTGATAGACCTTTGAAAACTGGCCACTCCGGTAAGTGATCGTGATAGTGAAGTGACATGTGGCCAAGTATGGCCATACTCAGAATTAGTGCTCTGCATTTATCCCATCCAAAGTGCGCACACACACAGCAGTGAACACACACACCGTGAAAACACATTTTTTTGCTGCGGCGCCCAGGGAGCAGTTGGGGGTTCGGTGCCTTGCTCAAGGGCACCTCAGTCGTGGTATTGAAGGTGGGAGAGAGCGCTGTACATTCACAGCCCCCACCTACAATCCCTGCCGGTACGAGACTCGAACCCACAACCTTTGGATTACAAGTCCGACTCTAACCATTAGTCCACGACTTCCATTATGTAATCCTCTTAAGAGAGTAAAGGGCTCAGAGAGTCACATCCAAGAAAGCTTTAATGAGTTGGGTTTGTACAGGCCACTTTGGTGAGCATAAATGTATACAGGCAAAAGTATTGGGGTATTTGGGATGTGTGTGTGTGGTCTGAAATAGAGGAAAATTGTGTAAATATAAAATATTACAGCCTTTCTATTAACTTAGTACAGATGTTAAACATTTACATTCTGAACATAAACGGATAAATAATCGTCAATGGTCTGAAATTCTCTTACAAATTCACAGTTATGATAGTGTAGCATCTCAAACTATCTTAAAATGGCTAACAGATCAAGATTTATATTAAATAACAATGCACTATTGCACGTGAAACTAGCATGTTAGCTTCCTAACGTAGATTAACAAATAACATAATACTTTGCAAATATGCGCTTACAAGATTAACAACATCATCACAATAACATCAACATTATTGACCTGCAAAATAAACGTACTTTTCTGCATGAACGCACACAACTTCAAAGTTCGGATGCTCACTCTAACCCAGCGCGTGTGGTGTATAAAACGCAGTGTCTTAAAGGGAAGGTGTATAGGTATCAGTAAGATGAAAAGATATGCGCCCTCTATTGGTAAAATATTAAAGTGAAACTAAAGGAAAGTACTTTCCTACATTGCCGCCCCCAAATTTAGTATCTAAATTTGTAATAAGATTAACAACATCATCACAATAACATCAACATTATTGACATGCATGTTTCTGCTAGAGAATGCAAAATAAACTTACTTTTCTGCATGAACGCACACAACTGTAAAGTTCGGATGCTCACTGTGACCCAGCGTGTGTGGAGTATAAAGCGCAGTGTCTTAAAGGGGTCATATGATGCTTTTTTTTTTATCATTATTTTGTGTATTTGGTGTAACAGAATATGTTGACATGCTTTAATGTTCAAAAAACACATTATTTTTCAAATACTGTACATTATTGTAGGTCCTCTATGCCCCGCCTCTCTCAAACGCTTCGTTTTCTACAAAGTCCCTCCTTCCGACAAACGCAGTCTGCTCTGATTGGCCAGCTGACCCAGTGCACTGTGATTGGCCGAACACCGCAAGCACTCGTCGGAAATGTAACGCCCCTTACCATAATCGCGAGCTTCATCTTTCAAAATAAATGTAAAGACAGAGCCCGAAAGGGAAACAGAAGCGCGTAACAGACACAGTGATGAAGCTGGTGTTTGCAGTACACAAGCCACGGTTAAGACCGCTGACTCCACTGTGATGTGACCCTCTCTCTCTCTCACTCGCACACACACACAATGCGCAAAACTCCACATTTGAACAGTCAATAGCAAGTACTTCAACTAATAACGAGCCATTTTAGGGGGGCGTGGCAGAGTCTTAACTTTGATAAAGAATATCTCTTTGGTTTTGAGACTTTAGTCTTTGCAACTTCAGGGATCTTATCTATGCACAATCAGCTTGTAACACTCCAAAGAGAAAGGAAAACTTGAAATCGCATCATATGACCCCTTTAAAGGGAAGGTGTATAGGTATCAGTAAGATGAAAGAGATGCGCCCTCTAGTGGTAAAATACTAAAGTGAAACTAAAGGAAAAGACTTTCCTACAGTATGGTTTGTTAGGATAGGACCGTATTTGGCCGCGATACGACTATTTGAAAATCTGGAATCTGAGGGTTAAATCGCCTTTAAAGTTGTCCAAATGAAGTTCTTAGCAATGCATATTTCTAATCAAAAATTACGTTTTGATATATTCACGGTAGGAAGTTTACAAAATATTTTCATGGAACATGATCTTTACTTAGTCACCATGAAATCAAAATTGAAAATTCGTATTTTATTTTGCTAACTAATTTTTTTCATGAATATGGCTTAACCTGATGGAGGACTGCCGTTGATCGTCGTCGTCATCCTTAATAAAAAAAACATTTATTCATGCTTGGGTGTCGGCTGTGAATCCAGTGGAGAGAAATCCCCCACCACTAACTGCAAACTGGCATTCAGATCTGCCTCCATTTTGTTAGCAATGCCCCAGCTTCCAACGATCCAATCAGTTCCCGAAGAACGAAATCAAGTCCCACTCTCTCATTTCAGATGCCGTTTCACTCGGATATATGTCACAGTAGAGAAGAAAAGACAATCGCAACTTCTGTTTCATGCCGACTTTAATATCCTTATGATTTTTGGCATAAAATAAAAATCGATAATTTTGACCCATACAATGTTTTTTTTGGCTATTGCTAAAAATATACCCAAGCGACTTATGACTGGTTTTGTTGTCCAGGGTCACATATGTGGTCTCTTGTTTCTGATCAGTGAAGGAAAAACATCACTTAAACAAAGCTTTTAAGATGCTGGCTGTGTTATTAGGTAGCAGGTGGCGGGAGTCTTACAGCTGAGTCATTCTAAACCCAGCAAATCAGACAGTCTGCTTGTCATGTAGGCTTGGGCGAACATACTGAAGAGTTCAAGTGCATTGGAGTACTTGAAGTGTTTGAAATGTTTCTTCTTTTCTTCAGGCTCTGTAATAAACCTACATGGTGGTTTTATGAGGTGTAGAGCCAGTACTTTTTCTGTATTTACTCTCTCTTTCCTTTACACAGATCTATACGAGTTGTCCCAGCTGTGTCCTCGGCAAACAAGCAAACAGTTTTTTTTCCCTCTCTCTGGCAGGAAAGTGATTGTTTCTTGATGATCTCTAGAGAGGGTCATTACATCCAACCAATCGGTGCATGCAGTGAGCATAACACTGCACTTCTCAGTTACTCTGGGATTAAGGGCTGTGTGGTGTGACCAAAATCTTATATTAGAGCATTAGTCATTTTAGAACACCGTAAAAATATATATCACAATATAGATTTTTATTGGAAATTCAGTAGAAAAACAATTTGTATATTAAATAACCATGTGGATGTGCACACACTCACACACACCAAAAAAAAAAAAAAAAAAAAAAAAAAATTTATTTTTTTTTTTAAAGAAAACAAGCAATAACAATAAATAGTGCAAGTCTAAAACGGGCAAGTTTATTTATTTATTTTTTTTTTTAAATAAAGAATGGAATTAAAATAGAGAGTGCTAGAGTTAGAGGGTCAAATAAAGATGGAAAAGATGTGTTTTTAGCCGATACTTGAAGATGGCTAAGGACTCAGCTGCTCGGATTGAGTTTTTGAAGGCCTGTGCCGTTTGTCTTTCTGCTAATCTGGTAAAGTTGAATCGCTGAACTCAAGGTTGAATAAGTTTAGAAACCATTGAAGCATGTCTATTTATAGACCTGCCTTAAAGTGCTGCCGGGCTGAAGCAAAAAGTATGTGCAAGAACGCAAGTGTCTGTTTGTGATTTTATTGACTGACTGCACCTAATTACAGAGTAAAAGAAATGTGGTTCAGATGCGTTCGCTGTTGAATCTGGTCTTCTGTCATCTGTGTGCGGTAGTTTGTGTTACTGATGTTTGCACATGCACCCTAGTGTGTTCAACATTGTATGTTTCATAGATGAGCGTATATAAGCCTCTTGGGGATGATCTTTACACACAGTGCTGGTTGTTGGTATAAGCACACGCTGTGCGCAAAGATAAATTGGAGCAAGTCAGCAGGGCTTTGCTTCCAACACTCAAAGCGCTGAGAACATGCCACAAGCAAGGTCATAATAATCAATTGCAGTATTAATTAAATTGAGTGTGTGTGTGTGTGTGTATTGGAGAGAGTACTTGAAATGCTTTTTATATGGGTTCTGAGTTTGTGATGTCCCGGTTGATGGTTTTTGAGTCAGGATGGTTGATTAGTTGTCCAACAACTGACTAGTCTGTTAGTGAGGTTTAGTAGTGAGTTTAACTACATTTATTTTCATTTTTGAAAACGAATTTCTGTAATTTAAATATTTTTGAATATTTGAGTGCAATATTTATAGAGATTCATCTTTACCTTTTTATAAAATTTAATAATATATAAACCCATTTCATTTTATTACTATATTTAGTTTTATAGATAGATATATTTTATTTTGTATGTTAAATATATTTATATAAACAAACAATATTGTGCATTTAATTTTTTTTACATATATTTTACAAACAAAATACTTTTGTCTATCTATCTATACATTAGATATATTTACCAACAAAAAAATATATAAATGGATAGATGAAAGGTAGAAACTATATATTCACTGTGCCAGATGATGCTGAAACCTGACTTTTTTTGTTTCTGTGTGTTTTCAGTGTCTCTTTGCGAGGAGGGTGGTACACGAAAAGGAGGAAACGACAGAAAGAGAAGAGGAAGATGAAGAGGACAAGAGCTCTGACGAAGGACTTCTGCTACAGGCACACCATGCCATGGAGAGGATGGAGGAGTTTGTGCACAAGGTCAGACTCTCAAGTTCATCTCTCTCTCTCACACTCTCTCTCACACACACACACACACACACACACATATGTGTCACAGCTGAGACCCGGCTCGCACTCCGTAAACACAGATGTGCATTATCATTGAGTTTATATGTCAAGGGTCATACGGTGAGATTAAACACATGACATCAGCGCACCTCACCCGATCTGAGTGATCACAACTGCCTTTGCACGAACACGCCACAGTCCTCCAATACGGAAAACAGCCCTGCCAAAACAGATGCCCATCTTCCGGCTCCGGCAGCCTCTCATCTCAATCTTGTATTGAGAGTCTGCCATATGCAGAGGAACAGGAACTGAAAGCAGTCCTTTGTAGTATGCGCAGCAATGCTGAGCCCTATAAACCAGCTCAAGTTTAGTTTGCTTTTTGAGCCCCTTCTGCTTTAATGGCTCTTTCCTTCCTCTCCTCTCTCCCCCTCTGGAGAAGAAGCCAAAGCTCTCTGTGTCGAAGAGCAAGCACAGTGTAAGATCCAATCAGTGCCATTCACAATCAGCACTCGGGTACAGTCTTGAAAGGAACACATCTAGGAAGACTTTAAAACACAGATCCTGACAGATGACCGAAAGTCACATCATGGAGTTCAATCAAACAAACTGACCTAGTTTCAATTGTTTTGTTTTATTTATATAAAAGTATGTCCTGATACACACAGAGCTAGGAGCGGTTCTCTCAGCAGATACAGCATGTTCATTGCCTCTTTGCTCTCGGCTGTATTCACTGCATGTGCTGTTTTTAAAGGTGTAATCCTGTGGTCACGCCTGTGACTGGTATGATTGCACAGCCTGTTTACGTCAGCCTGATTTGGCAGAGTGCTGCTAAGAAACTGCAAAGCTTCTCAGTAGTGTCACCACAGCTGGTAAAGAGAAAGCAGGCAACCTAGTTTTATGAAACCCACACAAGATAAAAAAAAAAATCCAGACTCGGATATGGAGATATGGATGGATATATATATGTATGTATATATATATGTATGGATATATATATGTATGTATATATATATGTATGTATATATGTATGTATATATATATGTATGTATATATATATGTATATATGTGTATATATATGTGTGTA
>NW_015505212.1:2857107-2877401 GCF_001515645.1 Sinocyclocheilus grahami
TATATATTTATATATATATTTAAATAAGACAACATTTAAATTAAATATCACCATTATAGAAACTACATCAGAGCAGTATGCAATCACTTTATGCATAGCCTGACTCTGTGCTGGGTAAACAAGACAACACACACACACACACACACACACACACACAAAATATAACATCAAATTTAAATATTTAATATTTATTTAATATATTTATAATATATAAAATAAATGGAAATATACAGATATAAATGTATATAATAAAATATAAATATTAAATTTAAATGAAATTGCATTTAAATTAAATAGAATAATTACATCAGAACAGGAAGCACTCACTTTCTGCATGCTGTACTGCCACCTAGTGGATAAATGTGATCATTCTTTACATAACATTGAATGTAGGGGCTGGTGTAAGGTCATGCTTAACATAATAGACTGTGGCTCTAGGTAATGGTATTGATCGTGAGGTGAGACTGTAATGTGCCGCTATTGATCTTCACCTTTGGACTTGTGGTGTGACTGAGCCATAATAGATGAAGCAGATGTTTAATGTTGATCTACCAGGAACTGCTAAGCTTTCTGATGTGCTTTGAGTTCAGTTTGATTTCGATTTTACTCTTTGTACATTTATTGATTTATTGTATTGACCTGTAGAGGGGAGGGGCCTCTGTATAACTGCCTTAAATGATTAGCATTTATTGGGTTATTGAGATTTGACACACACAGAGACACACACACACAAACACACACGTAACCAGTATTTCTCTTGTATCTCCAGGCTGCCTGTTCTTTCTCTGTCTGGGCATTGTGTACATGTTCAGGCCCAATATGTCGTTTGTGGCCCCGTTCCAGGAGAAGATTGTCATCGGCACATTCTTCCTGGGGGCCATTCTCTGCCTGTCCTTCTCCTGGCTCTTTCACACAGTCTACTGCCACTCAGAGGGGGTGTCCCGTGTCTTCTCAAAGTAAGCACCTGCAACACTCACTGCAAACAATTCTTCTTATCCACCTTTTTTTAAAGTGAGTGCTGAGTGGATGTGGCCATTTGTAACTTGAATGTGCACAAAACAGCTTGTTATGCTGCTTGATAATGTATTATTGTAATTATAAACAGTGGTTTGTAGCGCAAATAGCTTGACCGTTTATTGCTCTTTATTCCTCTAACTATTTATCTATAGCAGCAAATGAATCTGAAGTCTCGCACGTTGACAGTAAATAGCTTACTTCCACGTTGCAAAAAAGTGGATAGTATTCCCAACTATTAAGAAATTTTAACTGTGGGTAACAATTTATTATAAGGTTCTGTACTTTAATATTAGTTGATGCACTAGGATCAATATATGGCATTTATTAATCTTTGTTAATGTTACTTGGTAGATATAGTTATTTTCTTTTTTTAGTCCATAATACACTTCAACTAATGTTAATATAAATTATTTTAACTTAAAAGAAATTATATGTAAACATTAACCACGATTAATTCTATTATATATATATATATATAAACCTTTTTGAAATGTTTTTAAATTTCTCTCTAAGTTTAGTATATTTTAAAAATGTTAAATTAATTACATTTTTTGTTAATATATGTAAAATTATTTAAAAAATCAAGTTTATTTAACATTTTCTCTTTAACCTCCTTTCTCTCATTCTGTCCTGTCACAGGTTAGACTATTCGGGCATTGCGTTCCTGATCATGGGCAGTTTTGTACCGTGGCTATATTACTCTTTCTACTGCTCCCCTCAGCCCTGTTTCATATACCTAATAGTGGTGTGTATTCTGGGGGTCGCTGCCATCACAGTCTCACAGTGTGATTTCTTCTCCACGCCACAGTACCGTGGAGTCAGGGCCGGTAAGATGCAATCTTTATTGTTCAGGACATTTTCTTCTGCATGCTTTTGATCAGAATAGACTTTACTGTTCTGTCCTGCTCTAGTACACCATAACCTCTAGGAACAGTGTAACAAGAAGTAGCTCAGTAACAGCCAACCATAAAACAACTTAACTCCTTTTCTCCTAATTTCTACTTGCACTCTATGCATATGAGTGTTAATTTTGGAGGTATAAAAGCATCTAATAACTCAATATAAACAGTTAAATGAATACCTGTCCTGTCTTCTATGTCTCAGGTGTGTTTGTGGGTCTCGGCCTCAGTGGAGTCGTCCCCACGCTGCACTTTATGATCACTGAGGGCTTCCTGAGGGCCACCACCATGGGTCAGATGGGCTGGCTGTTCCTCATGGCTGTCCTGTACATCACCGGAGCCTGCCTGTACGCCGCACGCATCCCCGAGAGATTCTTCCCTGGCAAGTGTGACATCTGGGTGAGTCAATGTCCTGGAATTCACACACGGAGTTCACAATGCAAAACTAGCCTCTCATTACATTTAAAGTCTAATCCGTACCTTGTCATTATTTTGCAGTTCCACTCCCATCAGCTGTTCCATATCCTGGTGGTAGCAGGTGCTTTTGTGCACTTCCACGGTGTGTCCAACCTGCAGGAGTTTCGTTACACAGCTGGCGGAGGCTGTGCGGAGGAGGGTGTTGTGTGAGCCCCGTGTCCTGCGGTGCTTGAAACGCACCACTAGAGGGGGAGAGCGTTCCTCTTTCCTTTGCCGCCAACAACTGTTCCTCCTGCCCATGAGGGGTAAACCTTAGAGGACAGCACTGAACGACAAAGTTACCCACCTTTATTATTTTTCTTATTTTTCTCTTTCTGTTTCTGGTTTGTTCTCTGTTTTGCCCCTTAAATAAAATACATCAAGGGATAAGGTGGACACAGGTTGAGGATGGCAGTTTGTGTTTCCTAAGATCGTATATTGAGAAAGAGGAGCTTTTTGGCTTGGTCTATTGCTGTTTGGTGGTCTGTTGCTGTTTTTTCTTTGTACAAGAAAAAGTTAAACTCAAAAACAAACAACAACAAAAAAAATGCAAATGTGTGAACGTTTCTTGGGGTGGGCAGTTAGCCATTTTAAACTTTTTGATATAAATAAGATTTCTAAAAATTTGGGTTATATAGATTTGTACGAAAATAAAGTTATAAAATGTTTTTAAAAAATACATCATTATGTCATTATATTGTTTAACGGAGGTAAAAGAGAGAACATGTTATTCCAGGGAAAGAGGGCCCATCTGGTTTCGAGTCGGAAGAGGCCAACCAGATGCCTCGGTGTTCTGTTATCCTAAGCACAACTGTTAAGAGCTAAAAACACACCTGTAGGCCAGTGGGACGCCCTGCACACGATGGAGCCGCCAGGATTCAGCACTCACATACTCCGCAGGCCTTCATATCGCTGTCGGTGCTGTTTCCTTCGGCACAGAAGGCCGGTTTTCCATCTTTTGATCATTTCTCTCTTTTTCACTCTGTTCTCGTTTTATTCAACTTGGTGAATGTTGACTCAACCCGGTTTTGAAAAAAGAAGAGAATCGATGAAAGACTTGCTTTTGCAAAGTACATAAAAATCATACTTTTGCAGTGCAAGGATGCATTTGTTGTGTAATGTTCTGTGTTCACCATCTGTATGTGATATAATTTATTAAGAGTTTTCATGGAAACATTACAACAACCTGTAATATTCCACATTTAAACATGAGCAATGTTTGTTTTCTCAGAGATTTTGACATGCATTGATATTTATTTTAATTTTAAAATAAAAACTTTCATGACAGTTGTACTATAGTTCTTTTTTGCACCAAGTTAATGTTTTAACTGTTGCTAGCTTGCTTAATCACATGGCATTTGCAGCTCAGGTGATTGGCTCAAAATGAAACCTGGCAGTAAAACTGAGACACATGGAATGGTTCAACTTACAAGTTGCACAGTCGTGACTCGAGTAGCCTATCCAAACACAAGTGGACAAGCTGTACCTACATCACTTTTACACATCCTAGAAAAATAATGCATGGTATATAACAAATAATTAAATTGCAAAAAGCAGAGTTATTAGTTTTACATTGTTTCACTATCAGCTCTATCATTAATATTAAAGCATTAATGTCACTTGTAATCACATTATTCCTGACTCTACATGAACACTGGCATCACCATTGAAATCAACATGAATTATAACATAACTTTCCAGGTATTATAAACCTTCAAACAAACACACAATAAAAGCAGTGCTTTTTAACCTAGAAATGGCTTACTGTTGTCTTGAAACATTACAACGGCATAGCATGGCATTTTCAAATCAAGAAAATTATATCAGAAATACTGAAATGTCATTTTCTGTTCTTCAGTCCATTTCTGTCTGTAAGGAAGGCACTGACTTTGAATTTTAAACAACTACAAACTTCAAGCTTTTAAACCTACTTAAAACTTCCAGGTTGTGGCTTTCTCGAGACAATTTAAAGTTTGTCTACAAACTTTCTATCTAGCTGGGGGTTTTTTCTAAATCAAGTGGTTTTAGCTGGTTTTTAGTTTATTTTATTATAATTTTTTTGTTAAATGGGCTGGTTTTTGCTAAAGGGCCTGGTTTTAGCTGGGTTAACTGGTTTTAGCTGTTTTGGTTTTAAGCCGTTTTTTTCTGGTTTTTTAGCTGGTTTTTAACTTTTGTTGCTAAATCAGCTGGTTTTCGTTTAATGACCTGGTTTTAGCCGAGTTAACAGTTTTTTAGCTATTTAAAAAAAAATTTATACTGAATCAGCTGGTTTTACGCTCTTTTTTGCTAAATCATTTAGCTGGTTTTTAGCTTTTGTTGCTAAATCAGCTGGTTTTACGCTCTTTTTTGCTAAATCATTTAGCTGGTTTTTAGCTTTTGTTGCTAAATCAGCTGGTTTTAGTTAAATGAGCTGGTTTTAACTAGTTTTTAGCTGGTTTTCGCTTAAATTAGCTGGTTATACTATTTCAAACTGAAAACCTTTAAACTTCAAGCTTTTAAAACTACTTCAAACTTTCTGGATAGGCTTTTTCAAGCCAACCTAATGGCTTAGTTAGTCAATTTACTTAGTCTTGAAATCTACAACTGCATAATACGAGGCTCTTCAATACGGCAGTTTAGCCTCCGCGCCACTAGGCGGCGCAATCGGGTTTCAGCTTCAGTCTGACTCCTTCAGCTTCTTGACAACATGACGCTTGATGACTGTCACAACAACAACACGTGCAGATCCTGCAGATGATTTAGGCTTAAAAGCTGTTAATGTCACTTTGACAGCACATCTTTCAGCTCAACTGCAAACAAAACTCGACTCACTGTCTGATAAAACGAGTGTCACGCGACTCACCTGTAAGTAACTTTCTTTCCGCATAAAGTGAACTTCTGTTGTCTTATATTCACTATTTAACAGTCGTTGTGTTTTGTCTAAATCTTTGTTACAGTTTCTGTATGTTTATGTAAGATATGCCATAGCAGGGCACCTTTGTCAGATTATTTAGATTCATGTAATGATAGACTAAATGTGTTGTTGCATTTAATATGTCGACATGGAGACTTCAAAGCGAACAGACTTGAACTAAAAGCCTCAAAACCTCAATTTCGATGAGGTCTTTAACCTAAAATCATGTTTAAAATGTGTTTGTTACTGAACAGCTAGCAATGACTTTCTTTGAAGGTTTATCACAGAATGTCAGACCTTTAGACTAACAAATAAAGCAGTAGCTGTTGCTTTACCTTTTATAATCTTGGAATGAATATTATGTTATATAAAATATTATTAAGTGAAATGATAAAGAATCGTACTGTTTGTTTCTTTTGAAATTGCAGTCTTACTGTCAGTATTATTCTAACTATCTCTGACCACTTAGATTGTGCTTTTGTTTTTCTTTATTATCAATAATTTTGTGATTCTGGACAGTCTTGCTGCTTTACTAGTGTGGATTAAAGTTTATGTTGAAGCATTTATATATTAAATATTTTTGAAACCCGATATGTAAATGTTTATGCACATTTATTTAATTAAAAATGGCTAGGAAATAAACTGGGGAGAAAAGCAGATTGAAGTAAAAGATTATTAAGGGTACAGCATTACTTAAGGATAATAGACTCTGATGTTTTTACACTGTTTAGGAATTAAATTTATGTAGTTAACTTACATTTATTAACTATTATTTAAATTTAGATATTTTTTTTTTATATTCAATATGTCTGTATTTCTGTCTTGACTCTCCAGAATAAATGATGTGTTGTTGGTTGTAAACTGGTCCGGCTGAAGCAGAGCTCTGGACGTGTGGACAGACATTGACTGTAATGATGGACATCTGCTCAGGGACAGGTAATGTATCTCGTGTGAATGTGTGTTCTAGTGCACTGAACATGTAGGTTACCATCATTTTCTTTTTGAAGGGCCTTCCTTTGAAAAGCAAATAAACCGAGCCTAATGAACGCCCTCCTGTGGTATTTTTTGTGCATTGCTATTTTAGATCATTGTGTGTGATTTTGTTCTGTCCTATTCTACTAAAATAAACCGATAAGTAAAAAAAGTCAGAGGAACCAAAGCAGGCCCTCCTGTGGTGATTTTTGTGAATTACACCACTGCAAATTGAGTCTAATAAACTTTTCAAAAGGAATTTGTTCTGTTCTCTCTGTTTATATACATAAAAAAATGAAATGGCCAAGACCTTTACGTTCAAATGTAAACAATTTCTTAATTGTAATCTTGGCACTATAACTAATAATAGCAGAATGACAGAAACTAAAGTGCAGTTTAGCCTCCGCGCCACTAGGCGGCATAAGCGGGTTTCAGCTTCAGTCTGACTCCTTCGGCTGCTTGACAACATGACGCTTGATGACAGTCACAACAACAACACGTGCAGATCCTGCAGATGACAGCTGTTAATGTCAGTTTAACAACATGTTTTTCAGCTAATCTGCAAATAAAACCGACACACGGTCCGATAAAACGCTGGAATCGAGTGTGACGCGTCTCACCCGTAAGTAACTTTCCGCATAAAGCGAGTTTCTCTTGTTCAGTGACTTGCACGCGCTGTTTAGCAAATGAATCAGTTATAATCTCTGAACGAATCGCCCTGATATTGACATTGTAAAGTGTAGTCACGAGGAATCGCGCTGTTTGTCTCTGTTGATCCTGCAGCAGGTGTTGTGTGAAGATCTGATGATTCGAGTTCTGACTGCCATAAAAAGAGCACAGCCATTAAAATGCTGTTTTATTTTTTCTCTTTTTAAATATGGTGCAAAAACTTAAAAGCATGATGCAATAAATTAAGTTTGATGTTAAAGCAGTTTACAGGCAGTGACTAAACACTGAATCATTTGCTCGCGATGTTTCTATAATCCTGTTCTCATGTTTTGTTGATCAGGGATTCTATCGGATGGAAAGATTGTTTTTAGTATTATTCGGTATTTACATTGCATTTTTTGTGGCCTGCAAGAAAGTAATTTAATTAATAGCATCATCAGAACTAAACCGAAACGAATACTAGATTGAATGAAACTAATTGATACAGCATTACAGAAGTTTAATAGAGTCTGCAGTGTTTTATAAATATGCAACATTAACATATTTCTCTATTATTTTTATTACCTGTTTTTAGACTTGACATGCAGTGTGTCTAATAATGTATTTCTCTCTTGACTCCAGAATAAATTATGTGATGTTGGTTGTAAACTGGTCCGGCTGAAGCAGAGCTCTGGACGTGTGGACAGACATTGACTGTAATGATGGACATCTGCTCAGGGACAGGTAATGTATCTCGTGTGAATGTGTGTTCTAGTGCACTGAACATGTAGGTTACCATCATTTTCTTTTTGAAGGGCCTTCCTTTGAAAAGCAAATGATGGTAACCTAAGTAGGTGGGGAAGGGACGGGGGATGAGAATTTTTATGCAGCTTTATTTATTTTTTTCAGTCTGTGCAAAAGTATAACCGCTGCGGGTCACGGTGCTGGAAGCTCCAGGGGGAGACCGTACTGATATCCCCCTTCTTCGGGCGCGCCTTCACACACACTCCAGCATTCACTCATATCGCAGAGACCTGGCTGGGATCAAACCAGCAACCTCTGAACCCGTGAGGCAGTGCTCTTACCTGTGAGCCACAGGTCTCTTGTTGGAGTACATGAGTACAAGAAGTTTACCTGTGATTTCCCAGTACAGAAGTTAAAGTAACGTGTGTATGTGGTGGAGAGATTTGAACCCATGTCTCCATCACAAACTCATACTCAGAAGACGTGTGTTTATCCACTAAGCCATCATGGATTTCACGTTGTTTTCTGACGTTTGAGTGACTTTGTTGGCTGTGACCAGTTTAAAGTAAGCAATAATGGGATTCAAACCAGGACTTTTATATGTGAGAGTGAAACCTTTTACCACTGAGCCACAGAGATTGTAGGTTTGTACTTGTTTTTATTTTTAGGCTTGTTTAGATTTTAAGTTTAAGTTGAGTAAAAGATGTTACTGCTTCTGTGGGATTTGAACACATCTTTGTTGTAGTTTCATGATTCAAAGTCACATGTTTAGCCAACGCACCACTAGGCTTTTATATTGTTTGAACCTCATTTTAGGTTAGACACAAGTAAGTTTAAAACTCTCTATATTTGATTCAGTACTTTCACACCCAAAGGTAAACAATCCTCTGTACCACAAAGATTGTGTTTAAGGCACTGTCGTTTTTTTGGTCTTTTACACTAGCATTTACTACTATCAGTTTAATTATTTGTCATTTAAACCTCAACACAGTTTCTTTTTCTAAAATTAAGATATAGATACTACTATCAGTTAAAATTTTTTATTTATTTAAATCTCAAAACTTATTTTCTATAATTAAAATGTAGTATTATAATACTACTTATTATCTGACTAAACACAATTATGTGTTTACTTTATTCTTTATGAATTATTTTTTAGTTAAAATAAAGTCTAATATCTGGTATGCAGCCAATCAGAATTACTATCACATTCTGTACGTTATTTCATTGTTTTTACTCCTGTTAAGAGAGAGGACTAAAAAATGACACCCTCCTGTGATGTTTCTTGTGAATTACACCACTACAAATCGAGTCTAATAAATGCACTATATACCTCTGCAAGAGGGTGAAAAAACACATTTCCGTATGAACAACAAAGCTATTTGCACTATGCTCTGTCCCCTCTTCTGTTAAGAATAACACATTTATTAACAAGAAAGTTAGAAGGCCTAAAATGGAGAAGATTTGTTTTTTTAACTGCACCACTGCAAATCGAGTCTGACGTCTTTAAACAGCCCTTGTGTGGTGGTATTTGTGAATTACAGCGCTGCAAATTTATTTATTTATATGTACTTTATTGACATGCTTGTTTACATACAATATTGTCATTAGACACAAAACAAGTAATGATGTATTAATCATTAGGGTTAGGTCAATCATGAATCAAGTCTAATTGGCTGCCCCCTCCTGTGGTGATTTTTGTGAATTACACCGCTGCAAATAGAGACTAATGAAATTGAACTGGATTCAACCTATTGTGGGGATTTTTGTGATTTACACACTACTGTGTAAATCTTTTGAATTTAAAGGGTTGCGCCCTCCTGTGGTGAGTATTGTGAATGACAGCGCTGCAAATTGAGACTAATGAACTGGGAGATTCGAGTGTGCTCTCCTGTGGAGAATACAGGTTCAAATCTTATGGGCTTTAAAATAATTAAGAAATGGGAAAAAGGTTGGCTCAGTGGTCTGACTTCATGTGGAGGATCCCGGTATGAATCAAATGCTTTAGTTTCCCTGGTTTTGCCTGGGAAAAAGGAAAACACACTGTCTGGTTTGCTATCCTTGTGGGGACTCGCCATAGGCGTAATGGTTTTTCTACTGTACAGACCGTATTTTCTATTGCCCGACACAACCCTACACCTAAACCTACCCCTTACAGGAAACTTTCTGCATTTTTAGATTTTCAAAAAAATTCATTTTGTATGATTTATAAGCTTTTGTACCCGTGGGGACCACAATTTAGGTCCTCACCGTGACATGAGTCCCCATGAGTCTGTGTGTAGTCAGGTTTAAGTCTCCGCCAGAATAGAAAAACAGGTACACACACACACACACACACACAACAACAACAGGAGACTTGAGTGTGGAAGTGCCAACATCTATATTATTAAAATACATCTGTAAAGTGAGTAAATAAACACAAAGTCCTTATTATATTTCATTACAAACCAACATATTTAGTGTTTATATAATCCGAATATTTCTCTTACATTCTTGTGTCCTCTTGATTTTTTTTTTTCTTTCAACATGGGAGCTTAACTGAGCACCGTCCTTATTTGGACCATTTGATTGGTACAGCTACAACCATAGCTACAACTCAAACCAGAAGAAATGTTGTATGAATTTTTATATTGAAAATGCGAGTCAAAGGAACGAATGTGGTGGATAGACTCTCTGCATGAATGCTGCTTACGTGTTTCCGGTAGAATCTCAGCCAGCGACTTCATGAAGTGTACCAAATTAGTATTTTTCTAAATAAGTATTGTTATAAACATAAACATATATAACATCTAATTCCAGTTATAGCTTTCGTTAAGTTTAAATATTAAAGGTCGAAGACAGTAGTTACATCCAACAATGTTGTGTCCAGTTGTGCTAAAGGGGCTTTTACCCACCTTATTCCAGTAGAACATCTACTTCTGTTCAGCACAACAACCTTAACACAAGCCAAGCATTGAAGAGTAAACACTAGAGACAGATTTCATTTATACCCTTGGCTACTCACACTCTTCACAACAATACAATAGAACGGCACAATATGTTAATTACAATAATATTTAGTATAGAAATTGTGGATGGATAAATTTGCATTTATTTGTACAAATGTAGACAATGTAAATATAAATAACGTTGATACAACGGTGTTATCTGCAGTGTCATATTGTGAACTTAAATATAAACTTGAATACAGTGTTACCTGTAAGTACTGCGGCAATGTAAACGTAAATATAAATGACTCTGATACCTGCACTGTGGTAATGCAAACATGTAAATATAACATGTATATATAAGTAACGTTGATAAAGTGTACATTGGTGTGTATATACAAAAACCTCTTATGTTCGCTATATGGACAAACAAGATGGTCAAGGTTGTAACCAACAAGTGGCAGATGTGGTGGCGATGGGGCATCTTGATGGTGAATAATGTTGCAGGTTGTTTCTGCTGGTATGACAACACACTCCCAGCCTAAACCTTTCCAAAGGCGGAATCCACCAATGAATCCTCACTGAACATCCTGATTGTGGTGACCAAAGGGGATGTAGTGCTGACAAAGTCCTAATACAGCTCGGCCACTGTGAGGACTGAGAGGCAACTCACTGGTAACACCGCTGTAATGTGTACTCCTGAAATAAAAACAAAAAATATATATTTTTAATCTGTTGTCTGACCTTCGAAATTTTACATTATATAAATTCTTACATTATGTTCATCATTATAGTCATGCAATGTATTTAGAAAAAACTAGTGCTCATAATGCTCTCAAACGCCTCTTAAAATCAATTTCAGGCAAATACTGTTCTATAATTAAAAAAAAAAAAGAGTAAATTTTAGACACTGGTAGTGGGACAGTCCACATACGGTGTTATATCTAGGCCTGATCTCATACTGTGGGTATTCTTTATAAATTATGAGCTAAGCAAAAAATGTTGTTTGTGAGTTTATGTAAAGTACTGTTTTGATGAATTTTAAAATTATAGTAAATTCAGCAGTCAAATTTTTTTTTTCGAATAATGACTATTGTCCACAGAAATGCTGTATTACTCACCGTTCATCCAGAAATCCTATGCTATGTATCACTGGGATTTAGATAGATTCGCTAGTTGAATATAGCATGAAAAACTCACCCTCAAAGTGTCGATGTAAACTTCTAGCATGGCCTCGCCCCCTTTGCTGCCCTTTCCCGAGGGCGGGGTTTATCTGGGTTTGTGATGTCACGAACCCGGGAAGTAACTTGTAGTCCCTACCAGCCGTTTTTGTAGGCATTAAACTGCCAGAATTTTAAAAGATGATATCTCAGTTTGCATTGAACTTTCAGCTTTGTAAATTTGCAGATTTTGTTTATGCTCAAACAGCAACATTAGACACTAACGTTAAAAAAGTGAAATCGCAATGAACCACCACTTTAAATTTATTAACATGCACGCTTATAGAACAAACTTTCGCCCTGCCATCAGCAGCAGCCTGCATGCACTGGCACCGCCCCCGTTGCCCAGCAACACTGGACCCCCACACAGAACAGCCAATCACAATAAACAGTTTCAGTTATTAACTATTTCACCACAATACTACACTAATTGTAATATAAATAAGCTTATTAAGAGAATGTTATATTTTAAATGGTCATTCATGGATCGTAATTATTGCACCTATTTAGTACCAAAAATCTCCTCAAAATATGAACTAAATAGAACTGGACTAAAACATAGTACAATTATTGAATTGATTAAAAGTTACACTTAAGGTGTTTGGTCACACTTGACTGCCAAGGAGTATGAGAACATATTAATGCTCTTTTTATCACTCCCCAGAATAAAAAACTATTGAGAGCTCCATGAACCACGTGACCGCGTGGCGGCGAGATCAAACCATGTCGCAACCACATTAAGAATTGTATTTTATAGTGAGATATTACAATTTAAAATAACTGTTTTCTATCGAATATATATATATATATATATATATTTTGTATTTCAAAGCACACCACTTTATTTTGAAACCGCATTTGCTGCATCGTTTTTCTACACCAATCTGTACTGTAAATTAAAAAATGAAATCATTATTAAATGAATAATCATACACATCATAATTGTATGATAAAGTGATTAAAGTATGAGTGATGTGAACTTGTGGTAAATGTTCTAAAACATTAAATGTTTCTGCAATAACAAAGAACCAAAGAAGCTTGAAACACAAACAGAACAAGTAATTTACAAGATGTATTAAGTGACACAAAGGCCTTTCCAGTAAACTTCCCAGTCATGTATTTCTAAATACAAATATATATTTATATTTTACATTATGCAACAACATTCAGAAGTACATCAAATAGTAAAAAATAATTTTAAAAACTATACTTACAAAAAAAAATAATTGCAAAATGACTGCAATCAAAGACATACAGTCACATACTGTGTAGTATATTACAAACAATAATTCCCTAAAAAATAAACTTTCCATTTAGCTCTCAATAACAATAAAAAAATGAGACTTTAGTCTTTGCAACTTGTAGCTGCTTACGTTGTGGATTTTTCTTGGGTGCGGCCCATGAAGTTGAGAAGCAGAGTTTCAGATGCCAAAATAAGACTTTATTGTCACAGCAACAAAGCCGAGATAACGGTAACCGCATCTCAAGTCTTTGTCTGTCAGCTCATCTGTTTTATACCTTTTTCTTTCACCAAAGTTGGTAGTTCCGGTTTTTGTTATTGGTTATGCCTATCTGGTTTGCCACAATGACTAAATCTTGAGCACTGACTGTCCCAGGGTCAAGGACATTATAGGCATTAAAAAGGCACTTGTCCTCATGTGCTCAGACATTCTTATCAGTAGAATTTGCTAGATCAGCCACTTTGGCCGACCATTGTTATTACTGGTGGAATGTGCTAGATCAACCATTTTAAGTGGCTAGATCAGCCACTTTGGCCGACCATTGTTATTACTGGTGGAATGTCCTAGATCAACCATTTTAAGTATCAAATTTGGCTACTTGTTCCTGTGGGAACTTCTAGAAATGACCCAGAGTATATTGGGTCATTTAAGGTAACTTGGTACAATCCAATGGAAACCACCAGTATTGCCCAATGGCCAAATATCAAGTAAGAGTAAGAATACCACATTGAGTAAATGGCATAATATAATAAAATTACACAATAAAAGCTGTGACAGTTCAGCTACAGCTATTATGTGTAAACATATTAAAGTAAACATAATATAAACAATAATTAAGCAAATTAGACAGGTTAGCTGCTTAGTGTTTTCGTAAGCTTTTGATGAAAATATGGTTTTCTTATGTGACTTGTCTCTATGTCACTACTGGATAATAGCTTGGCTCTGTGAGTCAAATGGTTTCTTAATGCACTCATATTTGACTTTAAGAGATCCTGAGGTTTCTGTGTTTTTTTCTTCTGTGGTCCACTCTCCTGTGGTGACCTGGGAGGACAAGCCTTCTTTGTTTTAGGTATAAAGGTGCTACTCCATTGGTTGTGAACTTTTTGTTTAGCAGAAAGCACATCGGTATAGTCTTTGCAATCAGAGACTGTTAAGGTAGCAGGGGCAGTAAAATGCCGCTCTCGGGGATAGTACTGTTTTTCTGTTTTGGACCCATATAAATCAAATCTCACTTTTTTTGGTTCAGTTCTTTTCATTTTATTCACTGACAGAATACCATGCAGCTCCAGCTTCTTTTCTGATCCGTGGGGTGGTGTGTCACTTGATTGACCAGACACTTTCTCTGTCACTTTCTGTAGGTTTTCTCTATGTTTTGTTGAGGTTCTGTCATGATTATCTCGTCTTTCTTGCCCATGTTCTTTACATTTTTTCACCTTACTGCAGTTCTGACTCTCACCACTACAGCGTTTGTTTGCAGAATCACGAGGTTGATTTTTCTTTTGTGGCCAGTTCATTTTAACTATAATATCTGGAGCGAAAAGCACAGAATCATCAGAACCAGTACTAGTGCTACCAGATTTTAGCTTATGCTTGAAAAATGCAGTTTTCTTTGAAAATGATTTTCTGCACTGCGTGAAAGATTGGGGCTTGGGTACTCTAATTTTCTCATTTTTTTGCTTATTTGGTTGAATCTTGGTTAGCTCCCGTTCAGCTGACCCCTGATTTTCAGACATTGTCTCAGTCACCGATTTTACCATACTGTCAATTTTTTGTCTCGTCAGTCCTTTATCTGCAATGCAGTCCTCTGCTGAAGTAACAGTTGGCTCCTTGACTTCTAGTTCAAGAGATGGTAGACTACAATTTGGTCTCAGTTCTGATTGTATTATACTGTCACTTTTTTGTCCTTCATCTGCAATGCATTCCGTTGTTGAAGCAACTGTTGGCTCCTTGATTTCTAGTTCAAGAGATGGTGGACAACAGCTTTCTACCAGTTCTGATTTTACCATACTGCCTCTTTTTTGTCCCATCAGTCCTTCCTCTGCTATGCATGCCTCCAGTGGAGCAACATTTGGCTTCTTGACTTTCAGTTCAAGAGATGGCAGACTACAATTGTGTCCCTGTTCTGATTTTACCAAGAACACACTCTTTTGTCCTGCCAGTCCTTCATTCGCAATGCATTCATCATTTGGTGCAACAGTTAGCTCCTTGACTTCTATTTTAAGACATGGTGGACTACAATTTTCCCCCGGGTCTGATGTTAAAAGACAACAATTTTTTTGTCCTTTCAGTCCTTCATATGCAATGCATTCCTTTGTTGAAGCCACATTTGGCTCATTGACTTCCAACTTAAGACATGGCAGACTATCATTTTGACCCAGTTCATTTGATTTAGCAGCATAGCCCAGATTGACCTCATCTGTCATTGGAGAGCATGGCTCCTCTTCTAGCTCAAACAATGGTGCCTGTTCCCAACACTGGAGGCAGAAAAGATCAGCATCACTGTCCGTCTTTGTCACATTAGTGGAATTAGATTTCACAATTTGGGTACCACAGCGAGAGCAAGTATGTGCTTTGTTGTACTCCTGGTTAAGTTGACTGGGTGCATCAAAGCATGCTACAAGATCTGGGCTCTCCAATTTGGATTGGGATTTGGTTTTGATGGTACATCCAGGATCCTTTTCAATATATTGGAAAAATGTTTTAGCATCTTCCGATGATAGCACCGTGATTCCCATAAACAAGGAATCAGCACTTGAATTTTCATCAGTAGATTCATTTTCCACCGCACATATGTCTGCGGAGTTACTAGGAGTGTCCATATTGCCTGGATTCTCATCATCAGAGATGTTTTCCACTTGCCAGGTGTTTGAGGAATTAAGAAGAACATCCTTATTTCCAGAATTTTCATCATCAGAAATATCTTCTACAAGCCAGGTGTCTGAGGTGTTAAGAGCCTCCTTGTTGCCTGTATTTTCATCATCAGAAATATCTTCTACAAGCCAGGTGTCCGAGGAGTTATTCAGAGCCTCTTTACTGCCTGTATTTTCATCATCAGAAATATCTTCTACCTGCCATGTTTCCATGGAGCTACAATGAGTCTCAGTAGAGAAAGACACAACAGAGTTTTTCACACCATCTGAAACACTGTCTCCAGGACTCAGAGAAAGTGAATCTGATACATTATCATCACGTGTTTGCTCGTGATCTTGTCTGAATACTTCTTTTGCATTGCTGAGGTCTGTAAGTCTCTCTGTAGACCTTTCAGCTAAAGGTGTGATGTCTGAAGGCTCTATGTTAAAAATGTGGTTTTGATTGATGTCCTCTTGCTTCTTGAATGTCTCTTTCTCACTTTCTTTTCTGAGCACTACATATGAATGCCCATTGTTTTCCGCAGCCACTTCCCCCCTGTCATTTCCTGCCATTTGCATGAAAAGATCTGTTGGACTGCAAGTGTCTGGATTTACACTTTTCTCCTTGGATGAAACCTCAGTCATGTCTGTGAGGGAATTCACACCTAATCTGGCTGAAGTGACAACAGTGTTATCTGAAAAGGACTGTGATGTTGCCTTGAACACAGTTATGTCATCCAACAGTGGTTCTGAAAGCACCTTTTCAATATCAGCTGGCTGTCCATCAACATTTAACCAAGAAGATCTGAACTCCTCTGACCATGAATATGTCTCATGTTTGAGAATGTTGCAATGAGCTAGCTTCTTCAGGTTTTCAGTTTCGATGCTTTTAAATACCACAGACCCATAATCCTTTGCATATTCTATGGATAATTGCAGTGCCTCTCTTAATGATTTCAAAGGCTCCAACATATTGGAAGCTTTCCCATTCCAGTAGAGTTTTAAGATCCTTTCTAAAATGCTCTGAGATTTCTCAGGATATCCGGCCGATAACTCTTTCATCTCTATAGACTTCACTAACTCCATCAGTTTCTCCAGTGTGTACTCAATCACTGGCACACTGGACACGTCAAATGAAGGACCATCTGAATCACAGTCACTTTGCTGCACATCATTTTGACATTCAACTGGGCTAGCAGAGCATGTATCTGGGTCTGCCATGTTGTTTGCAGTTGCATTTTCAAGGCTTTTGTTGTTCTGTTGAGCCATTTGTGAGGAGGATTCAGACAGCTTGTCATTTACAGTTTTTTGTTTGTTAGATTCTTCAACAAGTGACCAAACAGAATCAATCTTTAACAGTGGACTATCAGCTTTTTTTGGGCTGGTATCAGCCATTGGTGCAGCGTTTGAGATCTGCTGGTAAATAGGTGGAACGATGGCAATGGCCTTGTGAGTTTGCTGAGCAGCTTTCTGTAGTGCAAAGACCACTTCAAGACAGTCTGCTGCATCCGTACTGTACTGTATGTTGTGTTGGCTCATTCCTTTAAGTCTGTTCTCATTGCTACTTGTCTGATGGGTACCAGCTTGGGCAGATAGCACCCCAAAATTACTTATGTCTTTGGACACTATTGTTTCTTTGTTCCGACAGTCTCTCTGAAACACAGCATACTTCATTCTTTTACTGGGTGGTTCAACTGTACACTGTTCTCTTGGTTCAGAAAAAGGTTCCTTTGAGTGACTGTCAGTCCTTTTGGTTTTACAAACCTCCGACTTTTCTGGACGAGTGTTCTGATGAGTAATTCTTTCATCTGATTGCTGCTTATTTGCTTGTCCATTGTCATTTGAACACAGTAATCTATATATTATTGAGTCAGCATAAGCTGACAAGTTAAAATCAGTTATAGATTGGGGCTGAAGCTGGGCTTCACTGGTCTGTGTCATTTGAGAAGTCTGATTAGTGTTATATGTCTCACTGCTTGTGCCCTGAGACTGATGTGCAGTATTTTGATTATTCTGAGACTGGGTCGCAGATACATTTGGACCTGCATTTGACCCCAGTTCTGACCGTTTCTGGTTAACAGGACTTTGGTTCACATTATTGGAAGGTAATGAAACATTGCTCTGTGCTCCAGAAGGTGGTGTCATAGAGTTGCATGAGGTATGATTGGCCTCAGTTCTGCTCTGAGCTTGATTGTTAGGATTTTTTTGGGAGACTCCATTGTTATGGGCCCGAGAAGAGTATTGTGTGTAGCATCTTTGTTTTTTGCCTGTATATTGTCTAGAGAACTCTTGTTGTTGTTGGTGATGAAGAAGAGGAGCCATTCTAAGAGGCTGAAGTTGTTGCTGATTGTTCATGGAACGAGAGCTGCCATTGTTGGAAATGTGGGAACTCCAACCCCTGCGGTTACCCACAGAGCTGCCATGGTACATTTGAGCTTGACTACAGCCTGTGTTTCTGTAGTTCTGTGGGGAGGAATCATGCCATTGCATGAACTGGGCATGATACCTATATGCATTGGGGTTGTCAGATGGGTAGTGCTGCTGTGTGTTGGAGGCTGCAAATGGGTATTGGGGATTGATCTGGTTTGTCCGTTTCAACCGATTATATCCATCTGAATTTGGTTGAAAAGCAGAAGAGTCTGCACTGCCTGAACAAGTGCTCCACTGATTTGCAGCCTCTTGTTGTCCATTGGAATATCTTGTCTGTAATGTGGTTTGAAGTTGAGAGATGAGCTGTACCTGGAACGCATTGGGTTGATCATTCCTGACAGCATGGTACTTAGGTGGGAATTGTTCTTGGTACTGAGGTGGAGACCATTCTTGGTACTGAGGAGGAAGTCGTTCTTGGTATTGAGGTGGAGGCTGATCTTGGCATCTTGTTGAAGGATGCTGATTTGAACTCCATGTATATCCCTGCATGGTAATGGTTCCTCAGTGGCTGAGTTATGCAATAAGAGATCTAAACAAAAAACACAGAAATTAGGTTATATAACACTTGAAAATCTAAGAAATAACCTTTAAGTTAAATCAAGAAGTCACCTTCAATTCTATAGTGCTTTATACAATACAGATTGTGTCAAAACAGCTTCACAGTGATTAACAAGAAAATAACAGAATCAATTAGGGGAAACAACTAAGGATGAAGTGTCCTAGCATAATATGCAAAGATGTATATGAATATGGATGTCATTATTTTTGCGTTATGTTTCCTAAGAATTTAACACATTCTGCCCAAAGTACTAGATGTTATTTTGCTGCCATGGTTTGCAAAAATAGAGTCTGCAGCCCTGAGATATGCGATATGCTCGTTTTACAAAAACCACAACAATCCATCAGATGCAGCATTGACAGGTCACGTCAACTCAGTCACAAGGTGCATGACATTGAAATTTACATGATGTAGGGGCTTACCCTTATTTTATCGGATTAGTGCAAGGGTATAAAGAGTGTTTAGTTCTCGTAAGTGTTACACTTTCTGCTCTGTATGCTCAAGGGGCCCTTTTGTTCATTGCTTTGGTGGCAAGATACTATACTCAGACCTTATTCTAATAATTTTGTTTTTTTAATTAATCTTATTGGTAATAAATTGTATTCACCTCCCCACTGTCAATAATTATCTTTGATTTATTAAAAGTTTGATTCACATTTTACTTAAATGCATTATTCATTTGTCATTCAGTTACTCATTATTAAATAAAAGTTAGCTTTTTAACCTTCATATCTTCATCTGACTGGATCTCAATGCATCACACTAAATTACACATTCCACCTTTAACAAACATATTTTAGTCAATGTACGCAATCTCAGTAGATGTTTATTTAATGAGATGTTGGACCTAAAATTAGTGTTTACTTCATTCATCTTTAAATTTCAATTCACATTTAAATGTGATCTATAATGGGATTTTTTTCTAAGTCCTGGCTATAATGTCTCTGCAACCTTAAAAATATCACTAAAAATAAATGTCACTTAAAATGAATGACAGCCCTAGACTCATAAAAGAGAAAAAAAGTTTAATAGTACAAAGCAAAAATATTTAGGTATATTGTGTAACTTGGTGCCCCTTTCCATTGCAACTAGGCTTACTTACTACTTACACACAGCTGTTGCAACCAACCCCCCTCAAACACTGACAGCTGTTGTTCATAGGATCCCTGTATTCCTATTTATTCTGAGCTGTGACCAGTCATGACCTTTAAAGGGGTCATATGATGCGATTTCAAGTTTTCCTTTCTCTTTGGAGTGTTACAAGCTGATTGTGCATAGATAAGATCCCTGAAGTTGCAAAGACTAAAGTCTCAAAACCAAAGAGATATTCTTTATAAAAGTTAAGACTCTGCCATGCCCCCCTAAAACGGCTCGTTCTAACACGCCCCCACATATCTACATCACTATGTGGAAATATTAGCATAATGCCGCCCAAATGT
>NW_015505212.1:2877420-2882694 GCF_001515645.1 Sinocyclocheilus grahami
TATTTGCTATTGACTGTTCAAATGCGGAGTTTTGTGCATCGTGTGTGTGTGTGTGCGCGCGAGAGTGAGAGAGAGCGAGCGAGAGAGCGAGCGAGAGGGTCACATCACAGTCGAGTCAGCTGTCTTAACTGCGGCTTGTGTACTGCATCATTACTGTGTCTGTTACCCTTTCGGGCTTGAACTGATGGTAAAACTAATGACATTATTTACTGTCTTTACATTTATTTTGAAAGATGAAGCTAGCGATTATGGTAAGCGGCGTTACATTTCCGACAAGTGCTTGCGGTGTTCGGCCAATCACAATGCACTGGGTCAGCTGGCCAATCAGAGCAGACTGCGCTTGTCGGAAGGAGGGACTTTGTAGAAAAGGAAGCGTTTGAGAGAGGCGGGCCATAGAGGACCTACAATAATGTACAGTATTTGAAAAATAATGTGTTTTTTGAACATTAAAGCATGTCAACATATTCTGTTACACCAAATAATGATCTTTAAAAAAAGCATCATATGACCCCTTTAATGCTGTCTAACTATAGTTAAGTGTTCATTTTTAGTGCAGTATGTGGCTTCTGTATTTATGTCATGTGGAAGTGAAAGCTCATAAAAGAAACCTATTTAATTCCATGTTATATGCAGACTACAACCATCCTCATCTCAACTGCATTTTAGCAATTATTGCAAAACAACCTCTTTTAACCAGTATTCCTTCATTTATTTGAATTAATAAATTAAGTACTTATTTTTAAATTACTAGCAGGCCTAATTATATGGTGACAAGTAATGCCAAAGTAGCCTATTAGTAGCACCAATATTTTAGGGGGCCTTGGGCCTATTACGATAAAAAATGAATTGTTTTGATATATTTTAAAATGTAATTGATTTATTAATGTGATGGTAAAGCCGAATTTTTAGCAGCCATTACTCCTGGCTTGAGTATGTATCATGTGTCCAAAATAACGTATTGTCTTTACCTGCAGTACAGAGCCACAATATTCACATTTGTTGAACTTTTTAAATCGCTAACAGGATGTATTTGCAGGTTTGGTTTAAATGAACTGAAGGTGGCGCTTTTTTCTTTCTCCGTGTTAAAAATACCCCATTCTACAGTAGCCTACTCCAGAGTGTGAATGAGTTGTCCGAATGATTCGAACTGAATGATCAGATTGACCAAAAGAACCGAATCGTGTTTCGATCATTCTAAATAGTCGATTAAAAATATACAATATTCTCATATTTCTCAGCTCATTTAATTTATCAGTAAATTTTTTACAGATGTTCATTCATGCGACGGACAACGCAGCTTGCAGGGGCGCCGCTATAGCTTTTTGGGGCCCCAGAAATCGCGTTCCGACCGCCCCTGCCCTTACATCTAATAAACACATAACCTACTGCTTTGAATTAAATATTCACTATAGAATAACTTACTGGCTATTAAAATACGTGCTAGTAATATAAAACAGATACTAGTCAGTTAAAACTTCTTTTGCAACTTGCAAATGTAGTGTGTAGGCAATGCAAAAATGGATGAAAAAATGTGTGCAGCGCACTACAAAAAACACAACAGACTATGAATTAAAAGACAGAAACATTTCCGGAAAAACAATCTACGCGTTTTGCGCATCCTCTCACATCTATCTCGAGCAAGTTTTCATTTTATTAACTCTGTATAGCCAAGTTCAGTAGCTACTCACAATTTACAGTGCATCTCCGCATCGACTCCGTGTCCACTTTAGATCTCCAAACGTATCCTGTTCAAAACAAAGATTTAATCCGCATGAGAATCCTGGAAACTCTTGGTTTTAACGCATCAAACATGCTAAACGCGCATCCATTTCCGCCGTCAAAGTTAGGTGAGAGCGGATGAGACATTCTGAGGCTGCGATACAAGCCCATGCTGTGTAAACGCCAGAGCATGTCAGCATGACAAAAGAAGGGGCTGTCTTAAGACACATCCTCCGCCCACCACTTATCACCTACCAAAAAGTATGAAACATCCACATGCGAGTACGTTTTTTTGTTTCTTATTGTTTTAAATTATGTCAGCTTCTTTCAACATTTAGTTGAAAGAAGTTAATAAAGCAAATATACTCCCTGGAGAGAGATCGGTCATTATTCATTCACATACACTGTTATTTTAATGCATGTTTACTTGCCCAATAACTGATATGCAGAACAATGTTTAAATATTGGCACAGTAATAATTAGCCGTATTGTTAAACTAAAGCAATATAAACATAATATGCTTTAGTATAGCAAGTAAATCCCCCCTCCCCTCCCCTCCCCTCCCTCTCATGGTAATATGTTCCAGATGCCACAATTTCAGTTTACTGATCCAGACACCAAGCCGAGATGCCTGCAGAACATAACAATCACACTTGCAACACTTGCAAAATACAGTACCAAAGATCTCATTGCAGGTGCTCCTCTGTTTTCTTTTTTGGAATCTCTCCAATACTCCCACCACAGTTATTTCATTAATCTTGTGACATGTTTTCAATGGAGGCATGCATCCAATCAGTTTCCCCCCCTCCCCCTTGCAATAGGGAGACTGGTAGCTATACACTAAGTGAATAGTGAACTAGCGTAACCTTACAATATCCTAGTTTTGCTTACAAAACTGGGATCTTATATGCATAATAATAAAAATGTACTATAGCATCATGAATATTTTAATACCACAACAATATTGTTATTTGAGAGAATTTAGTTTGCTCAGAATGGCTGTTAGCCATTTAGTTAGTGCTGTAGCTGTCCTCTGCATAACCAATAACCTGTGATGCATTAAAGCACAGGGGTGTGAAACCCACAACATCCTGCAGAGGTGGAAATAAGCATGCACTGGCGTCATCACATCCTAGAAACATCAGCTGATGACAATCAATCTGACAACATTAACTTCAAGGGTTATATCTAAAGCTGCACACCATTGCTGTTCTTATTGTCATTGCAATAGCAACATGCATCACAAAGGATCCCAATATCCTCAATCAGTGAACAGCACAATCGTCTAAGTGTTTTAGAAGTTTTCTGGACAATTTCTATAACCATCAGCCTCATAATGAATCATATGTCCCATTTGTTGTATCATATGTGCCAACATGAACCTTTACTCAAACATCTGATGATAGGAAACTACTGAGCTTGTTTGAATTTGCTTAAGATACAACAAGGGCGCTTTTCCACTGCGTGGTATGACTCGGTCACACATTTACACACTAATAATGCATCAGCAGCTGGTTTTATCAGCCATAATGCTGCAAATGATATATTATTAAACAATTAATGCCATATGAAGTGCATTTTCATGTCCACATCATATATATATATATATTTTTTTAAATCACAATGTAAATGTAAAATTAATTTCAATTTAAATGTAAATAGATCTGCATACTAAAATTAGCATATCATGTGAAATATATATCTATAGTGTGATTTTGATGCATTTGGCTCATACTAAAGTTTTTATCATGCAACACTCTGCATGATAAACTAGTATGTGGTTTTCAGTTTAAGATGTACAGTGATACATTTAGAAACAATGTCCTCCACAAGTCTGCCCTCACTGTTTAGCATATAATCGACTGCTTTCTCTTCGGCACTGCACTAATGAGCTAAATTCAGATTTCCCGAGGAGCTCTTGTGTTGGTTTATTAAGAAACGAGAGTTTAGTTCCTAGCTCTTGTTCCTTTGACATGAAAGCAATACATCTCCACTTATACTCACTGTTGTTGCTGTAGAAAGTCTTCACTGTTTTCCAAAAAATCTCTCAAGGCAAGAAGTTCCAGATGCCATATTTTCAGAGTTTATTCATCCAGACTACAAAGCCGAGAAGCCTGCAGAACATCTAACAATCACACTTGCAACTCACACTTTTATACAGTTCTTGACCAAAGATTTCATTGCAGGTGCTCCTGTGCTCCTCCTCCTTTTTGGAATCTCCCCAATATTCCCATGCATCAGTTACTTCATTAATCTTTTGGCCTGTTAATCATGGCATGCTTCCAATTAGATTAAGGAGTATATGCAAGTATAATATCTCTAAACATTGAGTAAAAAGTGAACTTACATAACCTCATTCGTACCTGTACATTTGTTTAAACAATTACATGTTATTTATTATTACTAATACAGTTTTTTCTTATATTAGTGTTATATTCCACCTCTACTGTGTAATTCCTATGTACAGTGGGTACGGAAAGTATTCAGACCCCCTTAAAGTTTTCACTCTTTGTTATATTGCAGCCATTTGCTAAAATCATTTAAGTTCATTTTTTTTCCTCATTAATGTACACACAGCACCCCATATTGACAGAAAAACACAGAATTGTTGACATTTTTGCAGATTTATTAAAAAAGAAAAACTGAAATATCACATGGTCCTAAGTATTCAGACCCTTTGCTCAGTATTTAGTAGAAGCACCCTTTTGATCAAATACAGCCATGAGTCTTTTTGGGAAAGAGGCAACAAGTTTTTCACACCTGGATTTAGGGATCCTCTGCCATTCCTCCTTGCAGAGCCTCTCCAGTTCTGTCAGGTTGGATAGTAAACGTTGGTGGACAGCCATTTTTAGGTCTCTCCAGAGATGCTCAATTGGGTTTAAGTCAGGGCTCTGGCTGGGCCCATACTTTCTTCTGCACTGGAAGCTCCTGTCGCCAAGTCAAATTCCTTGTAAACATACTTGGTAATAAAGCTCTTTCTGACTTCTGTCTCTTCTCACAATGTCTTAAAATGTTGTGAATAATAATAAAAGCGTACTATATTGTTTGCGCTGCAGTTGTCCCACCAGAAGCTCCTGGAGGATATCACACTATACAGTACTAGTTCAAACAATAGTTTGCACATAAACGCAGTACATGGCAAAAAAATAAAAAATACAAATAAAAATAAATGCCTACTCAAACCAAAGAAGTGAAATTAGACTATTTCAAATTCCCTATATTGATGCAGACAATAGCCTAAATAAATGTTTTAGCCTACTATTATTGTGAAATTTTATTGAAGTATTATGTGAAAATGAAAGTAATCAATATATAAATTAATATGCTGAATTATGTCAACCCTGGATGTCATAATGGGGAATAATGAACGTATAATAGTCTTTTCATTAGACGTATAATAGTCTTTTCATTAGACAGTGAACCTTTCATTAGACAGCAAACCAGTGAACTTGAAATAATCTAATATTATCAGGAACAAGTAGATAAATTTGACACACATCTCCTCGTATGATGCAGGAACAAGTAGATAAATTTGACACACATCTCCTCGTATGA
>NW_015505212.1:2883430-2987868 GCF_001515645.1 Sinocyclocheilus grahami
GAAAAAACAGAAAATGACCAAATTTGGAGAGAACAAAGGGTATATAATATGAGCTGACAAACAAAGACTTTGGAATGATTTGGAATGCTGTGACTGTCTTCCCGGCTTTGTTTCTTTGTTAAATAAAGTCTTATTTTGACATCTGGAACTCTGCTTCTCCACTTCATTGGCCACACCCAAGAAAAATCCACAACACTATTAATAATATATGTAAGTTAATAATAGATTTGATTAAAGAACTTATATTTTTTAAATGGAAGTTTACAAAAATGTGCAAATGTTTTACGATGTACATTTTAATAGAATATACTAATGCATTTTTAAGGGACAAATAGCAGTGCTTTTTGTTATTCTGTCCAGGGGCCTCATGCACTCATGATTTTTGAGGGGGCACGTGGGGTGGGGGCCTGGGGGGTCATGCTTGTCATGTGACACACAGCAGCCACGATAGCACTGTATAACTGATTTAGGCTTATGTTTTATTTATTTTTGTCTTTTTATTCGAAATAATTCCAAACGTGTTAACTAGCCTATATCTGGAAATATCTCGATTCTCAAATATGTGTAAGTAAATGCGTTTTGCACCTTTATAGATTGTTATTTGGTCAATGGTGATGGGCAAAGTAGACTAATAGTGTAATCTATTAACTACACATAAAAACCCGACTTTTTACTTAAGTAACAGATATGGGTGTCATGCCATAACATATTTTTAATACGACTGACTTTGTATTTAATGTGAATTTAATAACAATATTGTAAGTTAATAATTATAACTTTAATTTTACAGAGAGCAAAGAACATTTACATGATCAAAGAACATGTTCATTGTCTAGCCAGAGGCACTCTCAAAAACTTCCATTAAAATCACTGAAGCTGTTTACACTGAAATGAATATCTTACTTACATTCGTACACACATCTGCACTTTGTTTTTTCTGATGAAGGCAAAACACTGCGTTTCAGCGATGACTCATCTGAACGTCTCTGATTGGCCATTGCATTCATAAGCTCAACAGAATCGTGTGTGATTGGTTATAATGCGCAGCGCTGTAAAAACGCATCTGTCTCTGCGCCAGCCAGCGAACGCAGATTTGAATTTAGCAGCTGATGCTGTGCCGCACTGAACGATCCAATCACACCGGTGCGATTGTATCAAATATAAAAATATGATTCTGCTATTTTTGTCGTTTGGAAGCTGCATGCAAAATGCACTTGGCTCAGAAATCTGAGGGGGCACGTGCCTCCTCACTTTGAATGGGCATGACGCCTCTGATTCTGTCCATGCTTGTTTTACTTTTCCTGCAGGCATGTCCCATGGGTCTGGATGGGGGTTGGGAACTACATTATTCAACTATTTGATGGTGATTGAAGTGACAACTAGGGGCAATTCGCACCAGGGGTGGCGCCCTTTTGCCTGCCAATTGCTCTTTAATATGTTTATGACTTGCAGGATCTGTGTTATCACCAAATCGACGGGTATTTTACACGATGGATAGATCTGCGCGATTAGTTGTATTTGCGATGCAAATATCAAAAACATGCCGTTGCTTTTTTATATTTATTTTGACTCTAGAATAGCTCTTCTTTTGAGCTAGGAGTTTTCATTTGAAAAATAAATGTAAATTGCTAGCTACACTGTTCCTTCATTCGAGGTTACACTACATATTTGTTATTTTGCACGTGTTAAGGGATAACTGATTTGTTTTTATGCCTTCATCTTTGTATACCCTCTGGAGGGCAACATCCAGGATGACAGTGCTGCTTTTCTTTATATGCAAAGTATAAACAAGCTGCTCAATGAAGATTTGGGACCTGACTCAGTTCTTCCCGCAGCCGTGCAGACCATTGCTGAATGAGAGGGACTGAAATTGTGAGATTCTGTTTGACCCCACAAACATCCTGTGTCTAGGGACATTTGTGTGCCTGTCTGGTCTGGATGTTAATAGGTTAACAGCAAGTCCCCGTACTATATACAGGGAAAAACTGTAAAATATCTAACCAGACATTTCATGTAATTTTACAGTAAAATGCTGTTCGTTTTTAGAAGTAAAAATAACAGATCAATGTATAATGTACAGTCAAAAACTGTAAACTGATATTCCCAGAACTCCCTGCATGACACTCCACATTTGAAAGTATTTTGTTTAAATAATCATGTTTTTTTTTTTTAGTTTTTGTTATTAGTTATGTATATTTGGGCTTTATGTTACATCTTCTGTTGTTTAATGAAAGTTTAATGCATTATTTATGTATCGTTTTGTGTTTGCATGAATGACTCTGTGCACCTTCTATATATTAGTATATACTTCTGCTTGTGGCGAAGCTACTTGTGATGAGCTTTGATTCTTCATGTGGCTTTCTCTTTTACCAGCTGCATTATTATGGTGGTTGTCAGTATGTTCAAGGTACAAAACAGATTTTAATAGCAGTGTGCATTGTTGAATTTACTGGTTTACATTCAAATTTTCTTGTTTGTAAATTACAGTTTTATACTGTAAAGTTTACAGGTTTTGGCCGTAAATGTGTTTACAGTTTGTAACAGCAACCACAGCTGCCAAAATTATTTTGTAAAAACTACAGAATTTGTTTTACAGTGTATATACTGTATATGCAGCACCATGTATAATAAAGTTGAGCTTAGAATGAACTGCACCATTTGCGTGTCTCATTCTTTGGTCCCGGGTACCCGCTCTCCTTTGCTCGGTAGCCCAACCAGAACCAGAACTTATATTTCGGATCTCGGCAAATAGAATACTTCTATTCTAACAGTTTGGGGGCTCGTCCGTGTAAGGGGGGAATTTCCTAGCGAACCGGGAAAAACGTCCCGAGTGTTACGACCGCTCATTTAAATGGCTCGAAGGAAAAGAGAGATTATGTAACATAAACAAGAATGAGTACGATGTAACTGTTCAAGGCTATTTTTTCACTCACTCGACGTACTACATTGACAAACTTACCAACTGCCTCACACTGAACGCTTTCCTCCAAAAATAATGATGCGCACACTTCCTGCGCTTTCCCAGTGAGCTTACACTGCAGCATCAAAGACCAGGACTCGCTTGGCCATTTTAAAGCCATAGCTATACGCTCAAAAGCCTGAAAGTAGGCTTCAACCTCTTTCTCTCGAAAAGGCGGCACTAAGGCGATAATCTTCGCAACATTAAACGGAACTGCCAACGGAGAATCACTCAATACAGACGTCGATGCACACAGGATTATTACTGAAATTAGAAACAGCAACAGAGTTCACATTACCAAAATTAGAATCTACATACGGCCTATTTTCTAACCCGGCCTCTTCTGATTTTACCTGTAATTCTAACTGTCATACCCGAATTCTAGTATCTGCCTCGATATTATATTTTTCCAACTGATGTTGCAACTCATCTCTTCGTGCTTGAGCTTTATCCTGGGCATCCAACTGCAGACAAGCTAACCGCACCTTCAAGCGAGCTTCTGGGACGTCAGCGATATATCAGTAGAAAGTGACAAAGGCTCAAATCTTGGCATAGACAGCGATGACCTTACCTCACAAGCATCTAACGGAGTAAAAGGGCCTACTGGATGCTCGATAGCAGCAACTGATGGTTCCCCCTGCTCTATTACTACAGCATCAGGTAACACCTGACCAGCCAGCAAACAAGCCCCTACATCTTTAAGTAATGTTCTTGAAACAAATATCTCATAATGCTGAGCAATAACAAACAAATCATCCTTTCGACAGTTGTCCAATCTTTCAACACTTGGTTGTTTTGTAAAGTCGTCCAAATAAAATGTTGCCATTACTTACCACTGCGTTTACATAAGAACCAAACAAGCACACCCTGGACCTAACTTCCTACCCTCAACACTAACTACAACCTTCCTAGTCTTCAGAGGGTTACCATTTAAGAGATAAATCTCTTCCCTGGAGTACCTCCAAAAAAACAAAATAAAATAAAAAACCGACAAACAGTAATCCGATGGAAGGTCAAATGCATAAATCTCCATACGAGATTGCCGAATTCTCGCTGTGCCGAATTCTGCACCCCTGCCAGATTATGCATCCCCTCGTTGAAGTCGCTACCTGACTGCCTAATTCCAACCCCACCCCTAATCCTAACCCCTCCCCCACACCTACTCCTAAACCTACCAATACTAGCGGGTGCATAATCTGGCAGGGTGCAAATTTCGGCACTACACCGGCGCTAAACACGGCCAGCTGGATTACTCTAACTAACCAGAGCGTTAATTTACTTAATCCCTACAACACAGTCAAATTATCGGGACGAGCCCCCATTTTATGTTACGACCTCTCATTTAAATGGCTCGAAGGAAAAGAGAGAGATTGTAACATAAACAAGAATGAGCGATGTAACTGTTCAAGACTATTTATTCACTCACTCGACATTCTACATTGACAAACTTATCAACCAAGTAAGAACTTAACATAACGGACAACAACAAGAAAGACAAAATAAGACAAAAAGACACTGTTTGCTGGCTTGTCCACAAGAAGCTGTCGTCTCTGCCTTTCTCCTCGTTGGCATCTTATAACTACTATCTCAATTAATCAGCTTCTCAACAATGACCAGGTGCGTCCACCTAAGAGAGAGAGAGAGAGAGAGAGAGAGAGAGAGTACATGGTCGTAGAGATAAAATGACACCAAGAAAAACAAGGGAGGGGCATCAAAAAGTAAACAGAAACACAGATCAAGCCACCGACCGTAACACCGAGATCGAGTGGGAAAGACGCGCCGGGGAATCAGGAGGACCTACTATAAAAGGGTGTAAGTGTTTTGCACATTTCTTGAAGGAAATACAGCGTTTACCCCTGTAGGATCCTGGGGATTAATGGAAATTATCCCGTAAATCCCGTAAAGAGACGGGAGGGGCTATAAATCACTAGTCGCTAGTGGAATTAAGATTTCCATTGTTATTACACTTCGGCTGGCAACAGTAGTTACTTGTTAACTATTAGCGTGGAGAGTGATTGGATATACAGTACTGATCACACTGTATTTTTGATCACAGCAGCGTATTAATCTTTCACGGAAAAATTTTATTCATATTTAATATTGATAAAAAATGTTCAATTGTTAGTGCATGTTGATATATTGTGACCCAGGAGAAGGTGTTTCAAAACGGCAGATGGCAAACCCATAGCACATTCAAACCTGATAGGACAGTTAACCAAGGCAGTACAGCTACCCTCCGAAGTGGCCATAGCAAAGGTAAAAGGTCACGCAACAGGAGATGAAGAACAGGCTGTAGGGAATAGAAAAGCTAATGAAGCTGCAAAAGAAGCAGCCAAAGCTCCGATCAAATCGCCATTTGATATGGGTAACAAGAATCAGGTAACTATGGCTATGCATATAACTAATGTACCTGAAATTGACATTAAGATTTTGCAGAGTCAACCCACACAGGCTGATTTGGAACATTGGAGCAAACATAACTGTGCTCCAGACAAAGATGGAATCCTGAGAGATGAGAAGGAAAGAATAGCCTTTCCGAAGTTAGGACTAATAATCCTTATCAGGCATTACCACGGAATGTCACACCCAAGCTGTGCAAAAGTAGTACAAGTAATTAATCAATTGTATTGTATCGCAGATGTACACAAAACAGCGAAGCTGATTCTAAATTCGTGTCTCACGTGTGTACAGGTAAATCCACACAGACCTATTAAACATGACGTAATAATAAAATTATTAAATAATTAAAATGTTAACAAACGTAAAAATGTTAACAAAATAAATAATTCCTCGCTTTGGAATACCAACCACTATTGAAAGCGATAACAGAATAACGTTTGCGTCGAGGGTAACACAATTCTTGGCCAAAGCGTTGTCCGTTAATTGGCACCTAAGCATACCCTACCATCCACAATCTTCGTCAAATGTGGAAAGACTTAATCAAACCGTTAAAAGAAGGCTCACGGAAGCCTCTATAGATACGGGAAAGAAATGGGTAGATTTGCTACCTGTAGTATTGATGGATATAAGAATGACTCCATCTTCCACCACTAAACTCTCACCATTTGAAATACTAATGGGCAGGCCTTTTCCAACCCCATGGTTTAAAGGCCGAGCAGGCATTACTTCCTTAGGTGACCTGGAGGTGATACAGGAGGACTACGTAACTTCCCTCATTGAGAAGGTTATATTACCTCACGTGTAAAGAATCAATAAACCCTATAATCACATTTTTTCCCCACAAGCAGCTGCAATAAATAAATACTGCCCTTACCTCTTGTGATGGATGGGAAGTGTAATAGAAGTTCCAAGCTTCTCAGAACGTTGTCCTGATCAGCTCAGCGGAGGTTCTGACCTCTATGGGACTCGTATGGAGATTTATGCATAAATCTAGATAATAGGTTACTCTTAATAAATTACTGGATTATACCACACTGGATTATATAGGAGAAGGCGTGTACAATATTTATCCTCTGCAAAGCATTCACTAAATCTTCCCTATTGGTTATATGCAAGTTACATTTAACATTTGGTCACACCCCTCTCTTCAGCGGGTCGTAATACCATTACATAATATCAAGCCGAGTATACACACGCACACCTCCAAAAATATATACGAGGAGGTTCAATCTAAGTTATATTTTCTAAACACTAACACAGGATGTCTGACCTTTTGTCCTAACCGCACCTAAATATTTTCCTATTACACAATAGCAACACCTTCCAAAAAAACGTAAACATTTCAGCATTTTCCATTCAACAGTTGTTAACCAAGATAGCAACACCTGCCTTCGCTCTGACAGGATGTCAGTTAACTGTTTATTTCTGTTTATTCTTTGGAGGCGGTGCTGACTCTGAAGTTTCAAACAGTCAACCTCGCCTCTCAAAGATTCCATTTTCAAATTAAAATCATTAACTTCAATAAATTGTTTAACCCTTTTCATTAACCGTTTATTCACACGTTCATGTTGACGAATTCTCAGAAGGAGATCCTTAGCCATGGAGATGAGTTCCCCTGTCTTCTGTCTCAGTCTTCTCCTTTTTCTTCTCTCCAACTTGCTTTTCTTTTTAATGACTCGGTGATGCCTCCGCTGGATTGATTCTATAAGCAAATCATCAAAAGGGATTTCTAGTTCACTTCTCTGATTCAGTTTTCTAATATGTGGGGTTTGACCTGTAAATTGGGTATCTTTCCCTACAAGAAACTTAACTCCATATGTGCTGATGTTTGAATGTAGAGATGTGCTATATACAAATTATGCAAGGGAATGTGGCTAGATGTAAGATATGTTAAATCAATAACATATGAATAATAAATATAAGTATGGATAGTTGGGTATTGCACATGATTCGCTCAGCAGTCCGGACTATCCTCTGTAGGCTTCTGAGGTAGCTGGTAGCTGAGCTGAACCAGACAGTTATTGAATTGCAGAGGACGGGCTCAGTGACTGCAGAGTAGAATGTTTCAGCAGCTCCTGTGGCAGGTTGAACTTCCTCAGCTGGCGAAGGAAATACAACCTCTGCTGGGCCTTTTGACAATGGAGTCAATGTGAATGTCCTACTTCAGGTCCTGAGAGATGAATAAAAACATCTCTTGCTTCATCTGATTCTCCCTCAGATAGTCTTCGATGGCATTCTGTTGATTTTTACTGTCCATCTGGAGAAAGGCAGGCCCCCGTCACCTACCCACAGAATAACCCACAGTGACTCTGTATCTATCACTACACTGGACCAATGTCCCTTACAAACTTCCACTTTATGTCCTCTTGGCGCTCCTGTTAAAAATAGAGAATATGTGTGTGTTGGGGGCATATGTGTCCACTAAATAGTATTTACCTCATCATTCTACATACAAGAATATTTATGATTTTAAACGACAACAATCAATCAATACAGTGTCTAAAGAAATGCTCCCACCATATCTTCATGCGCCACTGCATGGCTTATGTGGTCCTCCAAGTGAATTGTAATGAGTCATTTTCTTTACTGGTGAAACTGTAGCAGGAACCCCTCATCCAGGCAGATCTGCTCTGCATCAGGCTTGGACCGAAAATGCGTAGAATGCTGTAAAACATGACAAACAAACATTGAAAATCATTATGTAATCTTTCCATTAACATAGAATGATACAAAGTTAATTTGTCACATACGCAGTTATCCAGCAAGACATAGTGAAATGATGCGGTTGCTCAACCAAGTCACTGTGAAGGGTTCTGTGATCAGTATATATCATTAAAAATATCATGTGTGTGTGAGTGTTTTGTGCAGGTAAGTACATATGTGTGAAAGGGACAAAGTGTGTGTATGAGTCGGTGAGATGTTACAACAACAAAATCGCACATTCAGTCAGCATTCATTTTATGTCGGAAGAATATACATATATATAGTGTACTGATTCTTACGACATAAAATGAATGCTGACTGAATAACCTTTTTTTTTTTTTAGTTAATACATAACACCAACTCATATACACACTTCATCCCTCTCACACATATGCACTTACCTGCCCCCCACACACATGATATTTTTAATGATATACACTGATCACAGAACCCTTGCACAGTATCTTGGTTGAGCAAACACATCATTGTCTTGCTAGATAACACAAACACACACATATACACACACACATATATATACACATACATGCATACATTTATATGTTGCTAGCTAAGTAATAACCTGCCTGTGTAAAGTTCAAAACACATACTAAGCATGCTGAACTGTTGTTTATGCATATGCACACAAACGACACACACATTCTTGAAGTTGTCAACGGTTTAAGTCTTCGTAAAGACCAAAGATTTTTTTACTTACCAACACGGCAAACTTCTTTTTAGTGGTTGACAAACAAGGCAAACAATTCGACTTATCTTCTTATCGATGCTTCTTCCTGTTTCAAAATAATAAGAATGTGATGTATTTGGGGCGTGCGTGCTTTTGACGTCACGCTTGGATGTGGGCGGGGTTGGATGTCCACCGCAGGCTGCAGCGAGACGCTCCTCCCTGAAAATAGGCTTATTGGAAGTTACCTAGCTGGGGACTATTTTCAGGCGCTGCGTAATATCATTGCGCCTGCTGCACCCATGGTACGGCAGCAAAGTTCCTTTATTATTAGGCCTAGAAAATCGCAACTTTTAATTTTCTGTCGTTCTTAGTTCACGATGTAACTACAGATGAGTCAAGTTTTAAATAGGAAAAATATAAAAACTCTTTGGTCATTTTTGAGCGAGATGCTAACGGTCTAATCAGATTCAATTATCTATGCTAAGCTACAGCTAAAAGTGCTACCGCCAGACCCGGAGATCGGCTGAATGGATTCAAAAACGGTAAAACTCAACTGTTTAACGCTAGGGGAGTTGGAAAATGAGCCTATTTTCAATAATAGTAGAGTGTACCTTTAACACCATATATGATGTTTTCTCACACACATACATCTGCTTATCTCTCAGCATGAGAAAACGTCTGTTTTCTCGTCTTTTAGTTTTAAAACAGACCGATTCGTGGCACAGCGCGAGTTTGCAAGCGTCATTACAGTGTAAACTGATGGACATATGGACATAGCTACAGGATCATACCTGAAACAGAAAAATTATAAATATTGTAATATCCCCTCCTCACTTCTGAAACTGTAGGCTTCCACACAGACTGGCGCTGCACACACATCAACATATCTCTGCATGAGAAGCGTTTATTAGACGAGGAAGGGCGGGGTCTCAAAATTAAAGATAAAAGATGCAAAATAAGGCCAGCAGGGGTCACTCATTCTTCATTAAATAAATAACAAACAGTTAATTCTGGCGAAATACATAAAACATGAAACAGGTTTGATGCTATATTATTGATTGTTTATGTTGCTAAGGGTGTTGCTCAGTGATACACAGAACCATTGGGTGAAGCGGTCAAAGCCGTGCTGTATCGTGAATAAAACACAGCTGCTGACCAATCAGAATCGAGGAATGGAACTAACCGTTTTATAAGATTCTTTTTATTGGTACTCTTCATATTCATATTAATGTTACTTATACATGAATTATTACCCATTTTATTTAATTTATATTCACATTCCGTAGACATAGTAGGCCTATATTTTTGGTGTTGGTTTTTGCGTGAGAATGTTTCTATGGGGAGACTGTTCTCTGAATTCTTATTTTGTGGTACTAGATGTTCTTTCTAAAAGCTGCATTTACAAGATGATATTTGAAGATTGCTAGCTCTGCTGTTTCTGCTCGCAGGGTATCAAAACCACAACTCGTATCGCTATATTTATCTGACTTTACCTATTGTATTTCACAGGTCGTGCCTACGTGACCTAGTCCTGACCCAGCCTGGGGGGTTGGGTGTATAGCAAGATTTAGATTAGTGACACAATGGATACGTTCGTTTGACATTCATTCATCAGACATAAACATGTTAGTTCTCCTGCCTATATGTGACCCTGGACCACAAAACCTTAAATCGAAAGTCTTAAGTCGCTGGGGTATATTTTTAGCAATAGCCAAAAAAACATTGTATGGGTCAAAATTATCGATTTTTCTTTTATGCCAAAAATCATTAGGATATTAAATAAACATATTTTGTAAATTCCCTACCGTAAATATATAAAAACTTAATTTTTGATTAGTAATATGCATTGCTAAGAACTTCATTTGGACAACTTTAAAGGCGATTTTCTCAGTATTTAGGTTTTTTGCACCCTCAGATTCCAGATCTTCAAATAGCTGTATCTCTGCCAAATAGTGTCATATCCTAACAAACCATACATCAATGGAAAGCTTATTTTCCATTAAGAAAGCACTAATTTATTCAGCTTTCAGATGATGTATAAATCTCAATTTCGAGAAATTGACCCTACTCACCTACTCAATTTATAATTTTTATTTAAATAAATTACAATTTTATTGCAAGACTTTGTTTGCTTGGATCTCATCGCATCAGCCACTTAAATCAAAAGTAAAATTCACACATCCTTCATTAAAAAACCTGTAAGTGATTCATCAGTGTAACTGCTGCATGAAGAAAAAAAAGTGACAAAAACTGTTAAAGGGGTGTTAGTCATCTTTATTTTAGTGCAAGTTGGTCATAAAATTTGAGTGACAGGACACTGTTCTATCTGATCCAGGAACAGTGTTTGGAACATGTGGTCGTAAAACTTGGGATGATAACGACAGGCCCGCTCACAGTCTGGGCAAAAATTCACCTCCAGTATTTGAGGCTGTATCACACGTTCTCCTGAAAAAAAAAAGGATTGATCTATGTGATTTATGAAGTTTAACTGATGTTATTCCTTTGTCTTTTTTACTGGTAAGTATGTTATGGAAGTCCGTTTCTGCCACTGAATAAAAAAAAAAGTAAAGTTAATTGTTTTTTTTTCATCTCACAATTCTGAAAGTTTAAGTCAGAATCGTGGGTAGGCCTGTTGCAATAATCAATATATCGACTTATCGCGCAATATATGTACATGACCTCAATCATTTTTGGTGACGCAATATATCGCTCATTATATTTACTTAAAAATTAATGTCACCATGTTTTGTACATTTCACTTGTGCCTTTGTGTTTTGCAGCTTCTCGTACATAACGTGGTGTAGTCAAGAGGTGCTCGCTCAAATTAAAAAAATGCTTCTACAAACAAAGTTTCATCTGCAGATATGGTCTTGTTTAGGGATCTGTGTCTTTATGCATATGGACATCTGACTGCTAAGTAGTGATTGTGTTTTTCAGCAAGTGTGCGCACCCTTAATTTACAGAGAAAAGATGGTCAGGCAAAAATCTGTAGATGGAAAAAATCTCCATACAAGTTCTTTGTGCATTTTTCTTTTTTTTGTTAGAAAATGTTTATTTAGTATTTCAGGGTTTTTAAGGTATCAAATATTTTGATACTTAATTTACATGATCTAAATATTCTTAAAAATTAAATGTTTGTTGTCATTTGGAAGTGTGTAGGCCTTCTTGCATTATGCTGTTACATTATGATTATGTATTCTTTGGCATAAAATGGTCTTTAAAATGACAATAATATCGCTTATCACAATTATATCTGGGGCAATATATCGCACAACAAAAAGGTTTTATCGTGACAGGCCTAATCTTGGGATAAAAAGTTGCAATTACTTAAATTTTTTTATTCCGTTGCGGAAACAAGCTTTAATGGTACGTTCTACGTCTTATCCCATGACATGTCCTTGCTCCGTTTTTGATTTGGGTAAACATGTTTTGTTTATTGAACTGATCTCCTAAACAAAAATCAAAGTAAAATGTATTCTGAATTTTTGAATTCATGCAGCATGGCTATTAGAGAGAGTGTGATTTGACCGTCTACGGTATATACCTTCTGTCATCCGGTCCCATTTGAGCATGAGGTCAATGGCGTATATGGCTCTGGAGGATGGGTATGCACAGATCCCATATGGAGCAGGGCGGCAGGAAGCTGCTTGGAAGAGCTCTGAAAATGCTTTAAAGATATCCGCCTGCAACAAACAACATTTAAAATGACAACACATAGTGGAGCCTTTTAGATTATACTGAGAGTGCTAACCATAGATGTTTCTCTTTGTATGTGTACAAGATAAGCAAGAAGAAAAAGTGACAACTTTTGAGGTCTGGGACATGTTAAGCAAATGGATACTTTCACATGCTGGACACTATACAGTGACACCCGACTCGGAGGAAACTTAAGCAGGATCATGGGTGTACATGGTGAGATTTAGTTTAGTTTTGTTTAACCTTTAATATTTAAATAAAACGATTAGAGTTATTATAAGATTAAAATTTAAAGGAATATATTTTATATGCATAACAGATTTTTTCCAGCTGCTTTGGTACATCTCTTGATTAACCCTTAACATCTGCAAATTCTAACTTTTTCTATTTATACAAACAGCACAACACAATGGATTACGTGCAAAAGCCTGTAACTTACTCAAAATCCTCTGTTCATCTCTTAAAAATAAGTATTTATGTCAATGAATATATCAGTGCCATCAGTGGCCCTTTTTTCATCGGTCCTTGGCCTTTTCTGCTTCTTCCACTTTTTTGTTTCCCTAGCCTTCTACCACACATCCTTACTTCTCTTCTTTGTCCTGGCTTCGTTAACCCTGTTTGTTTTCTTATTGTTCTTCCATTGTCAGAAAATGTAACACTGTGTTGTGCTCTGACTATATATGCTTGCCAAATTAAGCTTCATGAGATGCACCTCCAAGTTATTATAAAGAACTGGTTCATCATTGGTTGATCTAATGTTTTACATTTCCCTTCACAAGTGGAATTCAAGATTCACCTGCACAAGTCATCAACTCGGGACGTATTTACAAAAGAGTCTAATGGAAATGAATAGAAAACATGCTTGACAGCTAGTTCAACCATTTTGCATTTAATGACTTACACAAAGAACTGAAACCAGTATAATATATTTTGATCAACAAGACATAAGCAATTGACAATGTAGGAAACAGCAGATATTAGTACATAATCATATGCATGAATGCACCAAAGCATTCTCAATTTATTCAAAAGAATAAGAAATTGCTTTTATGATGTGCACAAGTAACTGGATGATGAGGCTGTTAAACAAGTAGTTCTGAGAATTGTCCCGACAAAAACGGTAAAATATATAATATCCATTGTTATTCAAATGTTTGATATTTAAAATTTTTTTTAAGTCTCTTATTCTCACCAAGGCTGTGCTAATTTAATTAAACCGTATTAAAAGTATTGTTTTCTGTATAATTAAACGTATTATACAACTGTGAGGGACATTTTTTACATGTAATCATATTCAAATTAATCGTAAAATCAGTTGATCATAAATGATAACTAACGTTTCACTTTTTTCTGAATAAAAGTATTAATTCCCCCCCCACCAAAAAACCCTAAATGGCTAAATACATTGTTTTATTGTGAAAATAAACTGGAAAATAAAAACGTGATATCTGAGGTGAGAAGCCCTTTAGAAATCTGTGCAGGAATACTGATGATATACACAGCTGAATACGTTTTGGAAAAGGGGAAAAATTTTAACAACATAACCACTGTATGCTCCACTGTATGCTGTTGTGTAGATGGACAGACTGAAAATGAAGTGCATAAAGCCATACCTCAACCTGTTTCCATGGATACTGCGGATACTGGCTCTCAAACATGGGGATAAATTCATCATAGTGAATCTGACCGGAAACAAAACCATCAGTGATCTGAGATCAGCTCTACAGAGCCAAGCATACAGTCTGAGCAGAGTTTTTGTACCTGTTTGAGCTGCACATCAGCAGCGTAGTTCATCACAGTGTAGTGCTTCTGATAGTCATCAAAGTGATCCAGCGAGAAAGGTCTGGAGAGAAAGACAAGCATCTTAATAGTTAGGTATGCAGACATGGTGTTATATGCTCAATGTAAAAGCATAGAAACAAGTTTGCTAATATGATGACAATTTCCAAGTGTTAGGTCTCAGTGTTGGAGAATAATTAATAAAAAAAAAAATCTTTATTCTTTCCCATTCTCATACAAGCTAAATTCTTGTTAGCAATAAACTTGATTTATATAACAAAACATGCTTAGCATCAGGATATTCATTGCGGTCATCTCCCTAACTTCAGCTGACCTGGATTCCCACAGTTTTTCAATTATTTCAACTGTGACCAAGTATATTATTGCATGACATTTATATTATTTGCTCAGGATAAAGGGTTTTCGGGTATGTCTACAGGATGTAGATAATGTTTACTTGTTAGCAAAACGCAGCCAGAAGACATCATATGAATAAAGACGCAGAGGTTCCACAGAGCGCAGCAGCACCATGTAGCGGATGTCAAACTTCACCATGCCCACCTCCTCTCTGTGAAACAGCACAGGGTCCTCCAAGTACTTACTCACCACCTGAGAGAGACACAAACAGGTTAAGTCCTGATGGGTATGAAGGAACATATCTAATGTCATCTGATATTATTGCTTTTGCAATTTTGCACAGGCATTGTAGAAAGAAAATTCTCATATAATATTCATTTTTAGAAGCTTATTCGCATTTACTGTGTATTCCACTGTAAAGTTTCTTCTTCTGATGTATTGTTATATGAATACTAAACTGAAAGGTATGTTCTGAGAAAATGTCACAATGACCTGCTTGTCCTTGCTTGCGGAGGAAAACAGGATAACATGAGAAAGCTGGGAGGATGCTACATGACAAATGAAACATATCAAGTGTTTATCTCGCTTTTTTAACTATATATGGCAAAATTAGGGAGACTGCTTGTGAAAACAATGGGCCAAATCAGAGAAGCATGCTCACTTGTCTTGGTCACACATTCGGCAGGACTCACTGCTGTACTGTTTGACCTTCTTGCAAGAATAATCATTTTAAAAGGCTCTGTCTCTGACCGTGTAAGACCGTCAAAAACGATTTTTCCCACAACAACATATACAGCAAAAACACACTTCAGACACATACATTAACAGTCACAGTAATAATGTGAAATATAATCACAATTTAAACTGTTGTCTTTTTAAATATATTTTAATATGCAATTTGTTCTTGTGATGTCAAAGCTGAATCATTACTCCAGTCTCCAGTGTCACATGATCCTTCAGAAATCATTCTAATATGCTGATTTGGTGCTCAAGAAACATTCTGATCTGCCTTTTATTAACCATTTCCAGGAACCAAAGGGTTCCCCAGGGACATATATTTCATATGTCTTCTTTTACTCTTTTAATCTTTTACTTTCAACATCCCCAACACCATTCACTGTTCTCAATTGGAAATCACCTTAAATCAGAGTCACTGTCACAGGCCCTTCAATATGCTAATGGCTTTCATAATAACCAAATTACTTTCTACAATTGTTTAATATATGTTAGACAAAAATATTCCAATATGCATATACTAAATCTAAGAAGATACTTTAATAGGAAAACATCGTAACACTGCACAATAAGGTTTGTAAAGGGCGATGCCATTTTGATGTAAACAAAAGAAGTGCTTTAAAATTATGTAAGAAATACTTTAAACATGCTGTAAGAAGTGCTGTTCACTTGAAGAAATGATTGGATGTTCTTGGCTTGGTTTAAAAGTTACTATGTATTTGACTTCCTTTGCTTAAAATTACGCAAAGCAAAAACAATTACGACAAAGACTACTGAGAACAAAAATTAACACGAGAAGGTGGACACAATGTAGTCGACAAAGGAATTACTTATTTTATAAAAGGAATAGCATAGCACAAAATTATGTAGTTATGTGTTTTACATTAAAGGTGCAGTAGTTAGTACTTCTTTCTTCCTCGAGTCTGTGTGAGGAGGTTGCTTTATCTCCATGTTTTGTTTCAGTGCCTTGGACATATAGTCTGCCTGAAGGGACTGTTAACTGTTTTGCAAAGAATGTGACTGAGACCAAGCCAATAGACTTTAATCAGGGCAGCTGAAGATTATTTTTTTGACAGGAATGAAGTACAGTGTGTTCAATGGATTGTTCTGTTTTTTAAAAGAATAGTTCACCCAGAAATGAAAATTTGCTTTAAATTTACTCACCCTCGGGCTATCCAAGATGTAGATGAGTTTGTTTCTTCATCAAAACAGATTTGGACAAATTTAGCATTACATCACAAATTAATCCTCTGCAGTGAATGGGTGCCGTCAGAATGAGTCCAAACAGCTGATAAAAACATCACAGTAATCCACACAACTCCATTCCAACAATTAATGTATTGTGCTTATAAGAAACAAATCCATAATTAAGGCATTTTAACTTTAAAGCTTTGCTTCTGGCCAAAATACCATAATCCATAATAACCCTTAATTTAGTGTTTAAAAAATAGCATCAAAATCCACCAACATATTTGTTTAGAACTGTTTTCACTTGTAAACAGTGTTTGATATGTGCATATTTCTCTCCTGATTCAGACTAGATGCTTTTTTCCACTGGAGAAAGCAATATTATGGATAGAGGAAGTAACAATTTTAAGGGTAACACTTTACTTGAAGGGGTGTGCATAAGACTGACATGACACCTTCATAATCATGACATGACACATGTCATGAATATGAAGGTTTTTTATGCATGTTTATGACAACTGTTATTAAGTGTCATTTGCTCAGTTATGTAATTTTTAATGCAAAGATGACATTGTTTGAGATGTCTTTGTTATGGGCTATGGTTAGGGGTAAGGGTAGGGGTAGGGTTAGGTAAACTAATGTCATATTTGCATTAAAAATGACAACTGAGCGAATGACACTTAATGACAGTTGTCATAAACATGCATAAAACCTCCTTCATCATGTCATGATTATGAAGGTGTCATGTCAGTCTTATGCACACCTCTTCAAGTAAAGTGTAACCATTTTAAGTTAAAAATTTCTTAATGATGGATTTGTTTTTTACTTTTCACTCCACAAGATGTTAATTGACAGACTGCACTGTAGTCATGTGGATTACTGTGATGTTTTTATCAGCTGTTTGAACTCTCATTGTGATGGCACCCATGTGATGAAATGCTAAACTTTTCCAAATCTGTTCTGATGAAGAAACTGTAGAAGATTTTTATTAATCAATATATTAATCAATCAAGTATAATCAAAGTGAATATAGTCATGTTTGCATTCTACTATTATGATCGTGTTTCTTGTATGTAAGGAGGCCTGCAGGAGAGTAATCAAGTTATTCTACTATTATGATCATATGTTTCCTGTTTGTATGGAGGACTGCAGGAGAATAAAATGTGTTCATTGTAAGGGAGTAGAAGGACTGTGTATGAAATGTATTAAACACACCTTGAGGAAAAACTATATAAAGAGTGTGCAGACACTCATGTTTGTCAGCAACTGCATGCAATGTAAGATATTACATTAAGACATAGAGGTCTGGGTGGGGCGGATGCATTAAATACATGAATTTTTTCCAGAATTTCCATGTGTGTTTTCCCCCCCATAATTAATCACACCAAATTAATGTCTTAAATCAACAGCCCTATTGACAAACATTATACTAGGATGACCATACGTCCTCTTTTCCACAGACATGTCCTAGCCAGGATTTATATATTGCCCAAAATGTTCAGTTTTGGCTTAGCTATCGTTGATGTGCTCTTTACAGTCCTCATACATTATATATGTACGGATATTTGCACTGTTTTAACCGTTCTCTGTAGATTCCATCTTCTTGCACACCATGACTGATTGATTATGTACTGTGAGAATATAAACCTGCTTTCAGTTCTCAATTAAATAGCAAAGTACTGGCTGTGTGTATTGTGCATACCACTTCTTCCCCTCCCTGGTCCTTATCCATGTCTGGAGACATAACATATCCCTTGGTACTCTGTATCCCTGAACATTCTTTACCTTGAAGGGGTGGATTATCAGATCTACGGCCACTTCCACTTATATGCTTTCAATATATATCTTCAATACATATTTAATCAAGTTAATAATCAGTATTTAACCAATTAGATTTAATTGATTGAATGATGTTTGACTATTAGTTATAACTTTAATCCACATTAGTACTCTAAGCCTTACTAGCCTGTGGTGTAATCCCCTTTGTTCCCTGTGGAGTTTTCAGGACAGATAGATAAGTATCTATTTGATCTTGTCATTCAAGACATAAAAAGAATGAGGTGTAGTATCTGTTCATTAAAGCATGCAGTGATTAAAGAGTTATCTTCCTGTTGAAGACGTAAGAAATCAATAGTAGATCTTCACTTCAGACCTGACAAAAGTGATCAAAAGGAGATTGTTTTCTTATTCAATGTATCATTTAAAAACAGCCAGATTTATCATTTCTACATAAACTTATCATTGAAAGCCTGTAATGTACACGAAGTTTCAAAAGTGTGGGGTCACATTTCTTTTAAAGAAATTAATACTTTTATTCATCAAGAAAGCATTAAATAAAGACATTTATAATGTTACAAAAGTTTTCTATTATTTCAAATTAATTTCAAACTTTCTATTCAAAGAATCCTGAAAAATGTTTCACTGTTTCCACAAAAATCAATGTTATTTACATTGATAATAATAATAATAATACATTTTAGATACATATTTTAAAACATAAAAACAGCTATTTTCAATTGTAATAACATTCCATAATATTTCAAATTTAATAGTATTTAATGAACAACTGCAGTGTCGTATCAAATTCCATAGATCAAATTCCTATATGTATATATTGCTATACGAAAAGTGACAATAATGATCTCTCTTATGCTAGCCTATGTGATAAAGACAGAGAGAAAATGGACTGTAGTGACCTGGTGAACGGCACTGACCCTATAACAGGGAATCAAACGAGATAAAAAAGGAAATTGTTCATGAAAAGGCTAGGCATAAAAAGGAAAAAAGATAATGAAGGCATCTATAGACAAAGTTTGATTTTTTATGATGAAGAAATATATGGATAAACAGGAAAAGAATGTGGAGAATTAATTAGAAGTTGTTGTACAGTTGAGTACAAAAAAAGTTGAGTGACATGTGGATTGCCGCTGCTGTCAACACCGTCGAGCTAGGTGGGCGTGGTTTCAGCAACCAGCTCCCGTTTTTTTGCCCATTTTCGATTATACGGGAGTGACGCGCTGCCAAGATTGTGATGGCCGGCTCTGCCCACTTTAAGCTTTAAAAACGCTCTTCAGGAACCTACGGGTGACATCATGGACACTACGTCCATGATTTTATACAGTCTGTGTGGCACAAATCAAAAAATACTACTGACCTTAATGTGTATCAGTCATTCCTCTATTCATTCTCTGATAATGTCTCCACTGCTAAAAGGACATACTATCATAACAAAATTAACAATTCATCTAACTCTTGCATGCTCTTTAAAACATTTTCCTCCCTCCTTTGTCCTCCCCCTCCCCCTCCTTCATCAACTCTAACAGCTGACGACTTTGCCCCATTCTTCATTAATAAAATTAAAACCATCAGTGCACAATTTTCCACACCACAATCTGTCAAGCACATCTTACCAGCAAACATACACTCGTTCACATCCTTCTCTTCACTCTCTGAGGCAGAAGTCTCCAAACTCATCCTTTCTAATCATCCTACTACTTGTCTGCTTGATCCTATTCCATCTCATCTTCTTCAAGCAATTTCTCCTGCAGTTGTACCTACACTCACTCACATCATTACACATCCCTTCACACTGGGGTTTTTTTCCTCATTATTTAGACAGGCTTGTATAACCCCACTACTTAAAGGTGTCATATGATGTTGCTAAAAAGAACATTATTTGGTGTATTTGGTGTAATGAAATGTGTTTATGCAGTTTAAGGTTAAATCTTCAATACTTATCTTGCTGGATCTGTCCACTGCTTTTGACACGGTTAACCAGCAGATCCTCCTGCCAACCCTATTGGCAAAGGGCATCTTAGGAACCACACTCCAGTGGTTTGAGTCTCATCTCTCAGATAGGTCCTTCAAGATATCTTGGAGAGGTGAGGTGTCCAAGTCACAACATCTAACTACTGGGGTGCATACCACCACCTAAATTCATTATTTCAGATTTATGTGGCCTCTAAAGCTTGCGTTCTGTAAGTGAACGTCGCTTTATTGTGCCATCCCAAAGAGGCACAAAATCACTTTCACAGACTTTTAAATTAAATGTTACCTCCTGGTGGAATGACATGCCCAACTCAGTCCGAGCAGTTCATCTTCAAGAATCGGCTAAAAACACATCTATTCCATCTTTATTTGACCCTCTAACTCTAGCACTCTCTATTCTAATTCTATTCTTTATAAAAATAAAAATAAAACTTTTAGACTTGCACTCTATTTGATGATTCAGACACTATATGTTTTTGATTCAGAATAATTCGGTAACAAGTTTGACTGATTCATTAAAAGAAAAAAGAAAAAACAATTGAACGATGTGTTCACACTATACGTCATAAATGTCAAATGTATTTTGGAAAAGACATTTATATATTCTGGGTAGCGTATTCAGGGTGTCTGTATTTAATATCTGTCCTTTCACAACATTACATTTATATTAAAATGTACCTGAAAGCTGTGGTGCTCTGAAAATTACTTCAGGCTCTGTTACACATGTATTTTTTTGTGCATACCTCCATTCTCCAAGTCTTGCAGTGGCCACAGCACTGAGTAAGCGATCTGTTGTGGAGCGTAGAACAGAGGAGCCATACAGCAAGTTGGCTGGGAAGAGTGCTGAACCTGAGATCCAAATTCATCCATGATGTACCACACAGGAACCTTTTCTTCTGCAGACTGCAACATCGTCATTTTCATCAAACCAAATTCAGCACCAACATCATATCTCATAATGCACACTGGCATATTAAAGGAATAGTTCACCCAAAGATGATAATTTGCTGAAAATGCACTCTGCCTCAGATCATCCAAGATGTAGATGAGTTTCTTCGTTAGAACAGATTTAGAGAAATTTGCCATTACATCACTTGCTCACCATTGGATCCTCTGCAGTGAATGGGTGCCGTCAGAATGAAAGTCTAAACCTGATAAAAACATTACAATAATCCACACCACTCCAGTGTGCGTTTCTAAGAAACAAAACCATTGTTACAGCATTTTAACGTGAAACCATCCCTTTTGGCTAAAATACCAGTACATAATTCATAATAACACTTCCTCCAGTGAAACCAAGTCTAAAAAAGTCTACCCCCTATTGTCCTCTCACATCAAAATCCATTGATATATTTGTTGAAAAATGTTTGACTGTTTTCTATTGTAAACAGTGCTGAATCTGTGCACATTTCTGTCCTAGATGAGATTACTTTTTCACTGGACAAAGCAATATTATGGATAAAAGACTCAGTATTTTCCGTATTTTAGATGGAAGCAATGGTTTGAAGTTAGAAATGCCTTGATGAATCTGTTCATTTCAAACACACAGCTTTTCACTTCACAAGATGTTAACTGATGGATTGTAGTTGTGTGGATTACTTGTGGAGTATTGTGATGTTTTTATCAGCTGTTTGGACTCTCATTCTGACGGCACCCATTCCCTGCAGAGGATCCACTTGTGTGAGATGTCATGCTATATTTCTCCACATGTGTTCTGATGAATAAACTAATTTACATCTTGGATGGCATGACAATGAGTACATTTTCAGCAAATATTTATTTTGGGGTGAAACATTCCTTTAATATGATTTTCTCCTTTTCTTACCCCCTGGGAAAGCTGATAGGTTTGATTGTATTTCCACATGTTGTCCAGGACCAGATCCACGATGTCTGGATCAGGAGCCTCTCCGTGAAAAGGCAAACCCATCAGACTGGCCATCCGGATCAGCAGGCCAGGAATCTCCAGCAGCTGCTGCCGGGCGCTTTCCACCCGATACGTCCATGCGTGATCTACAAGAAATACACTACAAACCAAAAGAGAGAAAAATTACATATATTTTTCACATATTTTTGAACATGTACCATGGTATATATATATATAGACACCTGTCTATATAAGACCTTACAGCTCACAGTGCATGTCAGAGCAAATGAGAATCATGAGGCATTTTGATTTTGGCTGTTTTGTGGAAAAACATTGATCTCCTATTGCTTATTAGACTCTAGGTATAAAGTATCTTTCATGTGCCTATGTCAAACAGTAAATTAATAAACTTTTCAGATTTTTCAATTTTAGATTGCTGTGTAGTATCATCTAGATTTTCAGCATTAAATTATATCATGGGTGCCGTCAGAATGAGAGTTCGAACAGCTGATCTGAGCATATTTAAGCGATGGACTGTTTGGATTACTTGTGGGTTATTGTGATGTTTTTATCAGCTGTTTGGACTCTCATTGTGACGGCACCCAATCACTGCAGAGGATCCATTGGTGAGCAAAAGATGTAAAGCTACATTTCTCCAAATCTGTTCCGATGAAGTAACAAACTCAACTTGAGCTTGAGGTAGAGTACATTTTCAGCATATTTTCATTTTAGTTAACTATTCCTTTAATAGTTGTCTTGAATGATTCCTGAGGGATTTTACCAGCTCGTCTCTGACTCTGCACCTTTCCATGTCTGTCTATAAACACCGCCTGCTACCTCAGCAAGCCAGCGCACATCTGCAGGGACTTCTGGGATCCATTCCCAAAACCTTTCAAACACAAACAATGCTGTAATTAAAAACTCATCCGGATACAACATTGTGACATCCACACAAATATTTACAGTTGTGCTGCTTAATGTTTTTTTGCAAACTATAATACATTTTTTCAGGATTCCTTGACTAGAAAGTTCAAAAGAACAGCATTTATTTGAAATATTAATAGTTTGTAACATTATAAATGTCTTTACTGTCACTTTTGAATAATTGAATGCAACCTTGCTAAACAGAAGGTTTAACATTAACATTTAAAAGTCGTGGCCTAATGGTTAGAGAGTCGGACTCGTAACCCAAAGTTGCGGGTTCGAGTCTCGTACCGGCAGGGATTGTAGGTGGGGGGAGTGAACGTACACCTTCCACCTTCAATACCACGACTGAGGTGCCCTTGAGCAAGGCACCGAACCCCCAACTGCTCCCCGGGCACCGCAGCATAAATGGCTGCCCACTGCTCCGGGTGTGTGTTCACGGTATGTGTGTGTTCACTGCTCTGTGTGTGCACTTTGGATGGGATAAATGCAGAGCACTAATTCCGAGTATGGGTCACCATACTTGGCCACATGTCACGTCACTTATAAATATTACTGACCCCAAACTTTTGAATAGTAGTGTATTAAAAGAGATGAGCGAATGTTAAATGATGATATTGACCTCTGAGCTGCAGAGTACACTGACTCCACTGGCAGCGTGTACGGCATCAGCATGTAGGACGCCACACGCAGTGGCAGCAAACCAGTCACCTGAGCCAGCAGACCGTGCTTTTCTCTGCAGGCGTCGCAAAAAACTGCAAACACATGCACATAGTAGAGTATGAAATAGTCACATTATAAAGTACATTCATCAGCTTTAAAAGTACATTTAAGTATAACTCTACCTTTCTTAATGGGGGTTGGCAGGTTATTGACAAGCTGCTCGTCCAACCACCAGTGGTGTTTTCTCAAGAGGCGGAGTCTCCGCAGCACCCACTCTTTTCTGGTTTCCATCACGACTGGATTACTATTGCCTGGGCAGCAGCAGGTGGGCGTGGTCTGAATCAGAGCCATGTCTGCTCTTGGACATGCCGCCTGTAGCAAATCTATAAAGAGACATGACCGTTATCTTCTAAACCACAGCACATATCACATTTGGCATAACGCATGAATGAACATTAGAGATAAAGTGACATGAAAGATAAAAAGTGCTCACTGTTTTCCTGGAGAAATCGGAGGGCGTCTTTATATCCACTTTGACACATTTCTGCCAGCACCTGCCAATCATATGCACAGACATTTAATTGAAAGATATGATTTAATTAGTTATTGTGTTGTGCTGACCTTCCTGGTCAGAAAAGACCGGCGTTTTTAAAAATCTCTTATTATACTATATTATCACCAAATCTTGGATTACATTTTTATGTCAACATGTTTTCTTTCAGTTAGCACAGGTTTGTATGCCTTTTTTTGGAACTGATAGCTCATAGGCCTCATTGATCTTGAGTTTATGCACCTCGGTTTTTGAGTGAAAAAAGCATTATTTGTGGACAATTTTGGCAATGTTCACACAAAAACTGAAGTGCATTAGCTCAGATCAGTGAAACATATTATATGACTGGAAAAAATCATGACTGAAACACAACATGAGGGTTAAATGACGCTTAGATAACTATGAACATGAGTGACTCATATTAAATAGGTCAAATACTATAGGGATTTTCATACTACACTTTAAATCATTTAAAACCAAATAGAAATGACAGAAATTATCACGACAAGTTAAAAGGATGAAAACTAAGATGTTGTTATCCACCTTATTTTTCAACATGGAAGTAAGAAGTTTTCTGTGAATGTGCGAGACTTCCGGTTCATTAGCCGCTGTAGGGAAATAATGAGAAGAAGAATAAATGGTAAAACTGTTTGCACTACAAACCAGTGTGTTCATAATTAAGATAATACATTCAAATAATACGGTAAGACACACCAGTTTGCAATATCAAGCAGCAAAACAAGCTGTTTTGTACAGCTAAATATAGCTGGAAGTGGATGAGACCGGAAGCCGGACACATAAAATTGACAAATGGCCGCACCCGCTCTTACGGGAAAAATAAGGTAGATAAAACAAATGAAATTATCTGAAAGATCCGTCAAGTGAGATCCTAATCTGACAGCAAATAATTCAGTTTGAAGGGCTTAAGGACAGACAAATAAACATGAGGCATTTAACGGCAGGCTTCTCAAAGGCAAAATAAAGACAGTGATTGTGTAACTGCACTGCAGCTCATGCATACCACTCTTACTTCACTTAGGCATGTGAATGTGTGTGTGTGTGTGTGTGTGTGTTTGGTGTTCTTACTTTAGGCTCTGGGGGAAACAAAGCTTTGCTCAGTCTGTACATGTTGTCTAGATTGACTTGTATGCTGGTGTTTGTGAAACGCAGTTCGTGGAAGCTGGTGGAATTGTCTTTTGGACAGATGTCACTCTCTCCTGAGAATGGAGAAACGGTGATGGTGTTCTTCATCTCAGACTGGGGCAGATTATCACTGATCCCACCATCCACATAACGCTGATGAGAAAGAAAAAGGGAGAAATATGTACTTTTAAGTTTCACTGATAATTGAGAATGAAGTAAAAATTACATTATTATAATTATATTACATGATTATATTATCTATCTATCTATCTATCTATCTATCTATCTATCTATCTATCTATCTATCTATCTATCTTCTTACATGTATTTTATGTAGGTTTATATATATAAAACAAATATTACATGCAGTCTCTATTAATATACAATATAATAGCTTAAAATAATTTTAGCATAGTATGTCAAGATTACCCACAAACATTTACTTTGCCTCTCTTCTACTGTTCTTTTCAAGTTTCAAAGGCACACAAATGTTTTTAAATAAAAGAGCTTAAAGACCCACTTTTTTCATTTGTAATTTTTAAATATTAAATTTATAATATTTAAAAATATATAACCACACATCCATCTTAAACCATCCGGCCTTTCTAGTGATTAAATGATAGCTAGCCAGACAGCAATACTTTCTTGATCCCTGAAGGATGGGAATGTATTGTTTGTAATGAGTCAATTGGGAATTGCAGGCTATTGCAAATGACAGAGTGGCTCAGTTGAGGGTGGGCTGATTCAGGACTGACCAGCAGTAAGTGGTGGTGTGATCAGACCAAAAGACTTGCATAACAGCCTTTATTTGTCCTTTAATAGGTCAACTTCACAGCCAAACTCTCCTCAATGAATTACTAGTCACAGCTTAATCTACTTAAAGTTTTGATAGATTCATTAATCTGGGTTAATTTTTCAATGCAAGCTATGATTAGTAACTGGTATGTATATGAATACAGTATCATCTGTATTACCGAATAAAGTTGAGGAACGTAAAGAAACAATTATTCCATGTAATAACCAAATAATGAACAGCACTGGGTTGTAAATGTTCATACAAACAGAGCTGAACGTTTATTCGAACTGTTTGGCCTCTCAGCTATTTCTATACTGCACACTGATGTCTCCTCCCCTTTCTAAAGAACAAGTACACAATGTACAGGCTATGGGGATGAGGCTGGGTTTATTCAGACACATTGAGTAACAGTTCTTCAAGAAAATCTTGATCAAAACCATAAGCATATTTAATTCTCTTATTGAGGCCAGTGTTAATTCAGTGTGCCCCAGTGACTGAATTCTTTGAAGTAAGTGCAATGAACTCTTGTTGCAATGTCCTAATTCTCCCATGTGAAATAAATCCAACTTTGCAGCCGTGTCTCCTCATACAATGCCTCTTGGAATGGCTCAGGTTAAAAAATGACATCACATCAGTAAAGTTATGAACTTTAATATTTACCACACCACGGAAGGCAGGAGGGATTAAACCACAATATACAGGAATGAAACAGCTGCAAATAAGAGCCTGGAAATGAAGAAAAAATATCAAGTGAAAACAGAGAGAGAAAGTGAAGATACAGTGTTATTTTAGTATTATTTATATAGTATTACAGTTTTTATTAATATTTAATAGTAATTAGTTATTAGTATTTATTATTATTATATATATATATTTTTTCATTTTAGTTTATGTTTAGCTATGTGTAGTTATGTGTATATTTTGTTATGTGCTATTGTTATTTTTTATTACTTTTTAAAAATATTTCTATTTAGCTTTCATTTATTTTTCTTTCAGTTTTAGCCATTTTAGTATTTCAACTTAAACATATATTTTTATTCAGTTAGTTGCCCAATCAACACTTCTAATTTTCATTTAAGTTTTTTATTTGATTTTTTTCATTGAATATGTTTTATTTGATTTGATTTCTGCCTTATTTCAATTAACAAAACACTATTTTCAATAGATTCTTTTTAATAAATAACTTAGTTAACAACAACAACAACACTGAGCTAAAGCAAACAGTAAATCTGCAGGTATTTTAAATTGACCTTATTTTTAAGGAACATTTATCAGAAGACAGAGAATTATTGTGATATGTCATGTTATGGCCCCATTTAATCATTTTCATGTAGATAAAGGTATATAAAAGTGGGTTATCAGAGTAATATAAAGTGGTGACCTCAAATTCTGAGTTGTTTCTATGGTAACGAAATTCTCTAACCTGGATGAGTTCGTCTTTGGAGCTGAAGTCTGACACCAGAACGTTTTGCCCGTCCATGACGCGTGTGAGGGACACACACAGTCGACCAGAGGCCAGCGTGTGTGCATTGGACGGCAGGTCGCGATACAAGCCTCCACGTATCACCTTGACTATGTTGAATGTTGGGTGCAAAGGGCCCAGATTACGCTTCCGTGCCTCCTTGGCAACATTAATAACATCTTCACAACACTTCTCTAAATCAGTGGAAAGAAACAGACACAAATAATGAATTAAGCAATACACAGGCAAGATGAAAAGGAAGTCGAGAAAATAAGATGAACAAAAAATTACTGTAATGCAGATATTTTTTTATATTTTTTTATTGATTTAGTCATTTAGCAGACACTTTTATCCAAAGCGACTTACAAATGAGGACAATAAAAGCAGTCAAAACTAACAAAAGAGCAACAATATATAAGTGTAAATGACAAGTCTCGGTTAGCCTAACGCAGTACACGTAGCAAGGTGTGTATATATATATATATATATATTATACACACACACATATACACACACTCACACAAAGAAAAACAAGTAGATAGAATAGAAAAAATAGTCCTCTATGGCCCGCCTCTCTCAAACGCTTCGTTTTCTACAAAGTCCCTCCTTCCGACAAGCGCAGTCTGCTCTGATTGGCCAGCTGACCCAGTGCACTGTGATTGGCCGAACACCGCAAGCACTCGTCGGAAATGTAACCAATATACAGGAATGAAACAGCTGCAAATAAGAGCCTGGAAATGAAGAAAAAATATCAAGTGAAAACAGAGAGAGAAAGTGAAGATACAGTGTTATTTTAGTATTATTTATATAGTATTACAGTTTTTATTAATATTTAATAGTAATTAGTTATTAGTAACTTATTAGTATTTATTATTATTATATATATATTTTTTTTTCATTTTAGTTTATGTTTAGCTATGTGTAGTTATGTGTATATTTTGTTATGTGCTATTGTTATTTTTTATTACTTTTTAAAAATATTTCTATTTAGCTTTCATTTATTTTTCTTTCAGTTTTAGCCATTTTAGTATTTCAACTTAAACATATATTTTTATTCAGTTAGTTGCCCAATCAACACTTCTAATTTTCATTTAAGTTTTTTATTTGATTTTTTTCATTGAATATGTTTTATTTGATTTGATTTCTGCCTTATTTCAATTAACAAAACACTATTTTCAATAGATTCTTTTTAATAAATAACTTAGTTAACAACAACAACACTGAGCTAAAGCAAACAGTAAATCTGCAGGTATTTTAAATTGACCTTATTTTTAAGGAACATTTATCAGAAGACAGAGAATTATTGTGATATGTCATGTTATGGCCCCATTTAATCATTTTCATGTAGATAAAGGTATATAAAAGTGGGTTATCAGAGTAATATAAAGTGGTGACCTCAAATTCTGAGTTGTTTCTATGGTAACGAAATTCTCTAACCTGGATGAGTTCGTCTTTGGAGCTGAAGTCTGACACCAGAACGTTTTGCCCGTCCATGACGCGTGTGAGGGACACACACAGTCGACCAGAGGCCAGCGTGTGTGCATTGGACGGCAGGTCGCGATACAAGCCTCCACGTATCACCTTGACTATGTTGAATGTTGGGTGCAAAGGGCCCAGATTACGCTTCCGTGCCTCCTTGGCAACATTAATAACATCTTCACAACACTTCTCTAAATCAGTGGAAAGAAACAGACACAAATAATGAATTAAGCAATACACAGGCAAGATGAAAAGGAAGTCGAGAAAATAAGATGAACAAAAAATTACTGTAATGCAGATATTTTTTTATATTTTTTTATTGATTTAGTCATTTAGCAGACACTTTTATCCAAAGCGACTTACAAATGAGGACATTTTTTTAAAAGATATATTGAACATTCTTTTTTTTAAATCTTTGCTCTTGACAATACACACAATCTCTGAACCTGTAATAAACCAAAGGTTGATTAGAGTCTGAATAAGCTTTCTAGTTCAGATCCTAAACAAAAGTGAAAGAATGAAGTCATGCAGATATCACACAGACATGCACAAACAACAGCACACTTTACAGTTCTTGGTTCGATACTGCAACAAGAAAACCCATAGTTTGTCATTTAACTGACACGTTCATACAAAGTGACCCACTCTACACTTTCTACACTTTCCACTTGTCTTCCTCTGAGTCTTGCTTAATTACCCAGTGGAAACAGCGCCTGGATTACACACCCAGAGGATCAGCTACAAAATGAAATGCTATAATAAAATTCAGATAGCATAGTTCATTTTTTAAAAAGATATATTGAACATTCTTTTTTTTTAATCTTTGCTCTTGACAATACACACAATCTCTGAACCTGTAATAAACCAAAGGTTGATTAGAGTCTGAATAAGCTTTCTAGTTCAGATCCTAAACAAAAGTGAAAGAATGAAGTCATGCAGATATCACACAGACATGCACAAACATCACAGTTCAGAGTTCTTGGATAATACAACGAGAAAAACCCAATATTTTGGTTTGTCATTTAACTGACACTTTCGTACAAAGTGACCCACTATACACTTTCTACACTTTTTTGCTTAAATACCCAATGGAAACAGCTCCTGGATTACACATCCAGAGGAAGAGCTAAAAAATGAATGCAGACAGAATAGTTCAAATATTTTGGGCTTGAAAAAAAATGTGACATGAGAAATGAGGTCGTGAAATAAATAAGTTAACTGAAATAAATGTTAAATAATACTAAAATCACTAAAACTAAAAATGTATCAAAGCAATATAGAAATATATAAAAAATATTATAAAAGCACATAACAAAATTGAAACTGAAATTAAAATGAAAACTGAAAACATAAATATAAAAGCTAATTCAAAATATGAATAAATAAAAATACATTTGATTTGTTACACACCTTTCACGCTAAATGGATACTAGACTAGTATATAAATAATACTAAAATAACACTGCTTCAACAAAAACAATGGTGTTCACAGGTACATAAACTTAATAGCTAATTTGAGGTGTTTGCTCAAATTGTTACAAAAATATTTTAAATTTCATTTTAATATAATTTTGCATGTACTTTTCAGAATAATAAATAGATGACTATTACAGGACAACAGTAAACCTTTCTCTATATATAAATATTTATGTGTATTATATAAATATTTGTGTGTGTGTGTGCATTTTGTTATCTATTAACCATCTATTGAGTATCTATATTTAACCACCGCCCTAAATTAGTAACTTTCAAAGAGTAACTTTAACTTTTTTTAACTTTAAAAAACCACAATCACCAGAAGCTACAGAAGAATGACTCAAAAACCTAGTAAGCTGCGAACAAAGATATAATTTTGAAGTGTTCTTCTAGGCAGGGACTACCATGAGGTGATCTTCATACCTAAACATGCCTCGGTAGAGAGCACGGACGCAGTGAGAGCCCCCGCGGAGGCTCCGTAGATCTTGGTAGCCCCGCGGATGAGATACGGTGCTTGCTCCAGGAGACAGCTCGCGACACCGATGTGATAGATCCCTAAAAACCCGCATCCAGCGAACGAGAGATTCCACCCACCCTTTAAATCAAACATGACTGCTGCAAAATCTCAGGCTGCTCCTGCAGTAACTAACATCATATCTTCAGTAAAGGCGTTTGCCTGTCTGTATACAGTCTATGGTTGTGAGTTTTGCTCTTGCGTCTGACAGCACGGGAGCCAATAGGAAACAAAGAGAAATGCTGTTTGCAAATTCCTGAATAGGCGGGGCTATATGTGTGTGTATGTGTATATGTATACACATATACACATACTTTATATATATATATCCTCCTGAGACCCAGCTATGGAGTTTTTGCCTCTGTAGTGGACATTATATTTGAGTGAATTTCTCTGAGACCTCACATGTCACAGTTTTAAGTCTGGATGTCCTGTACAGACCACATTCAGGGCTTTCCAGAGATGCAAAATTATTGGCTGTTTCACCATGACCACTCCCTCTCCTTGGTTTTTAAAAATGGCTGACATTAATTTAGTGATACAATTGTACATCCTTATGGAAATATGATAATATTTTGTAATTATAATTTAAATCTGATTCATTTTCAAATTGTTTGTCATAAATCACCATCTCAGGAAAATGTTATGGGGTTTCAAATCAAAATATGACCTTCTGTTATGAAACAGGACATCATTTCATACATGTCCACTGTAGAGGACACCAGGACTAAAAGCATGTTTATTATACATTTTGGGAGACAAAAGAATTGAATAGGAAAACAAATTATGTATCAATATTCTTATGAAATATTAGATATTATTATGAAAATCTGGCCAATGACTACTCCCATTATTACACTTCTTTTTTCAACATGCTGTCCCAACAGCACTTTAATATGCAAATTAGATACAGTGTATAGATAACATTGTGCTTAATGGGAAAACCAGTTTATGGAATTTTTACACACATATTGCATAAAGCAAAATGGTATATCAAATCATTTTGTTATATATTGTATAACATAGTTGAGAACCATCCTTAAACAAAGTTAGTTATAAAAAAATCCTGAAACCTAAAAATTGATTGGCGATTAAAAAAAATTCCCATTGTTTTTGCCTTTTCATGTCTACTCTTGTCATTTTATTTTTAGAAAAACTGAGTCCTGGTGTCCTCTACAGAGGACATATCATAACTTATGAATAAAATATAATTTTTCAAAAATGTTATTTTACCATTTTTTCCTTATGCTCTAAACAATCTAGTTACATGAAAAAATACTAAATTCACAAAGCTTTTTATTTCTGGTTCTCAGGAGGATATATATATATATATAATTTAACGTTCTCATGTGGTTAGTGTTACTTTTCTCAACATTCGTCGAGACAGCCCAATCACAATCGTTTAAGATGACGACCTTTAAAACAATGTTTCGTTTAAATATTTTCGAACAGATTATTTAGAATTCAAATATCAATACCTGTAATGAGCAGATTTAAACAATTATATTTCTTACGGTAAAATGTGTCCATTGTGGTAATGCATCTCAGTGAATGCACTCCAAGTTATTCGTGTTTATGTAACACTCTATAATTTGATATTCATTTTTAACAAACATAAGTCACACACACACACACACACACACACTTAAAAAAAAGACCCTCTAACACTTGCACTCTCTATTCTTTTTCTATTCTATCTACTTATTTGTTATATATAAATAAAACCTACTGCATTAGGCTAACCGAGACTTACGGCACTTGCTTCTTGATTGCTTCTATTTTCCTAATTTGTAAGTCGCTTTGGATAAAAGCATCTGCTAAATTACTAAATGTAAATGTAATTTTATTGTAATACTACGCTACTACTATACGTGGCTACTATACACTCATATTTAAGTGTACATCCACAATGCAATATTGACTTATCAATTAAAATGTAAAGGCCATATCATGGTTATGAGAAAGCAGACAAACGTGACAAACAGAAGACAGCATTAGTGCATGATTAGATTCCACTTCCTCAGTCAGCAACCACATTTTTATAGTTTTACTTTTAGAACCGTGTTGTTTATTTACATAAGTGATGAGCAGCTGGCCTGCTGGAGGAACCGCCCCGACGACTGGTGCTGATGCTGAGAGAATCCCATTACATCATCTCTCCTCCTCCTGATTGGCTGAAGCTCAAGTCGCACGCAAAGCGGCACGTCTTTGCCAAACAATCAGGGGCTGGTGGATATCAAATGCGTCCTCTTCTCCACAGATTTTTTACAAAAATAAATCCCTTCAAGCCTTTCGTGTTGTAATCGTTTGAAAGGATGGCGGAAAGCGAGGTGGACACGCCGAGCACTCCGATTGAATACGAGAGCAAATACTTCGAGTATCATGGAGTTCGACTCCCTCCTTTCTGCAGGGGCAAGATGGACGAGATCGCCAACTTTTCGTTAAGAAGTAGCGACATATGGATCGTTACATACCCCAAATCAGGTATTAAAATACACACGTCAGAATCCAGCTTACACGTGCATGCTTTTCCTTCACAGAGGATGCAGTTATTTGAGGTGTTTACCAAAATAAAGGGTCATCTGAGATCTTTAGCATCACTGCTTTTTTGCATATTTATTTTAGTATGATTTACAGTGTGCCAAAGCATGTTTCAGGTAGCGTGTGAATATAATAAATTAAATAAAAAAACTAATTTATATGCTTATTTATATAGTCTGCTTGTTTAGTAAAATATCACTAATTAAATTATAGACAAATATATGTTTACTTTTATGGATGATTTAGCAACAGCCTGGATGACAGTGGCAATATTATTAGTTTCAAATAAGAGGCATTTTCAAAATATTAAATATCATATTATGAAACCAGCCTGGCCCACCTTATCATGTCTGGTCCACCCTGAGAGTCTTGTATCTGAGCCAGGCCTGTACGAGTTTGTTTCAAAAAAATAAGATGAAAAGTTGCTTATTTTATAGATTGTGTGATCTTTGGTCAATAAGAATGAAAAATCAAAACTGGGTGTGTTTGTATTGTGTGTTGATGTGAAATTAAAAACAAAGCAATGTGAAATGTCTGCCATGCCCACACATGCTCATTCACTGCAGAGGCGCTGTTTCCTATTAGGATTTATCACTCCCTCTCCCACGCATGCTTGTTGCTATGTCGATTTACTTGTGTAATAAGTCAGCTGAAAACAAATGTGTTTACAGATCTTTTTGTTGTTGTTTTGTTTACTGCAATGAAAAAAGCAAATTAGACTGGAAAGTTCATATGCATTATAGAGCTCTCTTATTGCTTTCTCACCTGCTTGCACTTGAGAATCCAAAAAGAAAACCGTAACACTTTATAATAAGGTTCCATTAGTTTACTTTAGCATATTAAAGGTGCTGTATGTAGGATTGACACCGAGTGGTTGAACTAGGTTTTGCAGTCCAAATTAAAAATACTGGAGAGGGTTTTTTTCACCCGGCCCCTCCTCCTCAGACTTGACACACACGCAGGTTGCCAGATTGACGACACCAACAGGAACGAGCGCACTTGAAGATGAATGGAATGAAATACGCTGTGTTTTCCGCGAACTGGCAACCCGGGGTGCCGAAATACAATTGGTTAAACTGGCAGTGGGAGGGTTTCACAAACCAAAACAGAGACTGACATTCCGGCCCGGAACACACATTTTCAAAGGAGAATAACTGACTGTAGCATTGTTTTTCAGATAAACAAATATGTTAACTTAGAATGTTTCTTAAATATCTGCAAACATATTATGGTATTTTTATGCTTTAGTAGAGTCAAAAACTTACATGCAGCACCTTTAACTAAAATGAACAAATAATGAGCAATTCACTTTGTTAAAGGAATAGTTCACCCAAAATGAAAATTTGCTTAAAGTTTACTCACCCTAAGGCCATTCAAGATGTAGATGGGGTTGTTTCTTCATTGGAACAGATTTGGAGAAATGTAGCATTCCATCACTTACTGACCAATGGATCCTCTGCAGTGAATGGGTGCCGTCAGAATGAGAGTCCAAACAGCTGATAAAAACATCACAATAATCCACACAAGTCCAATCACTGCAGAGGATCCATGGCTGAGCAAGTGATGTAATGCTACATTTCTTCAAATCTGTTCTGATGAATAAACAAACTCATCTACATCTTGAATGGCCAGAGGATGAGTAAATTTAAAGCAAATTTTCTTTTTTTTGGTGATCTGTTCCTTTTAACGTTAGTTAATAAAAATACAACTGTTCACTGTTAGTTCATTTCAGCTCAGGTCCTTTAAATAATGTAAACAGATGCTTTTAATTTGAGTAATGTATTAGTATGTGCTGAAATTAACAATGACTAAGATTCATAAATGCTTTAGAATTATTTCTCATTGTTAATGTTAAGTAATGTTAACAAATGAAACCTTATTGTAAAGTTTTACTAAGCAAACCATCATAGGCCTGTAAACAACATTGGTTCAGTCAAAGAGTATCTAATTTAGTGTATCTAATTGCAGTTGTTTATATAACATGATACAGATACCACTGTGCAGCTATAAAGAGAAGAACTGAGAGATAGACACACAGCAGGATAGTAAGAATGATAGCGCGAGGGTCTGAAATGGCTTGGCTTTGCAGAGGATGTTGTGTCGCACCAGCATCTGTGTAATTGAGTTCGGAGTGCCGAGGGAAGGACGAGCTCTGCTGAGTGATACACACTGAAATGTGTGTCTCCAGTGGGCCGTGATGGATGACAGGTCAATAGAGTCACACGTTGCACTGCCAGTCGAGTCTGCAGAGTAAACAGACATTGCCTTGTTGATAGTTGTGATGGGAACGGCAGAGTCAAACATTACAGGCTTCTTGATATTTTTCAGGTATCTTATATGATTAAGCTCAGTTTAAATATTTTCATAACTTTAACCTGTCTGACCAAAAGGGTATTTCAATATTTTCAATATATAAATTTGAAATAAATAAATAGATAGATAAATCTTTTCACTTTATGTGGCTTCATTTTGTTTTGCAGTCCAATGGGAGGTAGTGGCCAGAGGGTCACGTGACCCTGTTGGTGTGTTTTCTTGGAAAGGGGAAAAAAAACTGTTGCAAATCAACCACATTCTCCCGCTCTCGTCACTGGTGTTTGAGTGTCACGAAGGGAGAAAAACTGATTTAAAATGGATTTATAAACCCATAAAATGTCATCATCTACTGAAAGATAGATGTTTGTTATGTCCTTTAAATCATACATTTGTTCCAGATCTAAGTAGCTAACACAAGACTGTTTACAGTCATTATTCCAGGAATCAGTGCAGCAAATCAAGTCTTTTCTGACAGTATTAAACCTAACTTTAAATGTATGCCCTGGTTGGGTTGTTTTTGTATAGGTATTTCTGTGTATGTTGTTCATGTAAAAGCATACAGAATACATGTTTTTGAATCATTAATGATTTTTCTGAATCCAGTCAATGACATTTAAATATAGATGATTTCCCTCAAGAAAACACACAGAACATTTACCATTTAAAGTGTTTAGCTAATTCTGACATTAGTATAAACCTAACCAAATTGTAAACCAGTAGCTGTATATAGATCAAATTAATGGTTGTAAGATCCTTTGATGGAGAACGTCAACTGGCTGGAGGCCCTCAAGTCATTTGAGGTTGAAGCCTCTGCTGTAGGAGATGTTATGTTATATGGTTAAATTATATAATAACGATAATATAATGAATATCTACATTTGAGATTAATACAAATATATACATTTGAGAATAACTTGATTGTCCATTTATGAGGGTCCATCAGAAGGCATTACACGTTTAATTTATGATTATGTATGCTCTCAAGGGTAAACAAAACTGCTGAATGAGAGTGAAAGAGGCACTTTATGATAATTTCAACGTCATGCTTGTATTATGCTTTTGTTTTGTGCTCCTGAAAACTCCTCATGTAGTCAACAAATAAGAGGTCTGCTGAATTGGCAATATAATTTCCTCAACTAAGTAGATGTTCACATACACGCATGCTCTTTTCATCTGAAATGGGCAAAAATAAGAAGTGAAAGAGGACTGTAATAAGCCTCCACAGACATACACATACAAAAAGAGTGAGAAAACAAATCTATTTGATTATATATGCTTTCGTATTAATGAGACCAGTCTCCAAACTTTTTAGAAAATCCGAATAAAACTTGTTGCGGTTTAGAGGCTCCTTTGTCAATTGTTTAATGCTAGTCCTATGTTTAAACCAGCTCTGTCCACTACAGAATTACTCTTACAATTAATTTGTTTTGGCTAATAAATAATACATTTGTACATTTTTCTTAAAATGTTTTCTTGGAATGTGACATTTTCCTGTTGGTCAGTAGCGCATAAAGAATTAACAGCAAAAGAACAAAATATCCTTTTATAAATGTCAGAACAAACTTTTGAAAAATAAGTAAAAAAAACAACAACAAAAAAACATTTTTTAAATAATTAAAAACTGAAGTAAAATATAAAAAAATTCAAAGCCAGGTTTACATCTAATATCAATATGATTTCTGTTGGACGTCCTTTTCAGTGCATACCATCATAAATTCCTGCATGTAAGAATAATGTGGATGCATTGGATGTACACATGTCAAGGAACACTATGAAGAAGGTGGAAGATACAAAGATCAGGACGTGCATCCAAAATGTTTGACACAGCAGAGCAGAGTAACATTTTATTATCAGGGCTGCCTAAAGGTCAACAGAGACATGTTTGTTACTTGCTCCCAAATCAAACCACCGTTGTACTGCTGGGTAGATTGGCAAGGCAGAGGCCTGACAAAACAATTAACACATTAAAAAATGCCAAAGTTCTTATAAAATAATGTGGCAAGATGTCATTTTAGCTCCTCACCCAATAAACTCACCATCTTCTGTGAAGCATGATAGCACCTGCGTCAAATGGGTGGGCTGCCCATTGTCAGTCGGGACGATTAAAACTGAAAAAAATAAAATAAAATTATTTTAAACCATTGAGGTTGCAGGTCAGGCTATATTCAGGCAAATGCATTTGTTTACAGTTTGTAGCTGGCAAAATCATCTTTTTATTATTAATAATACATCCAAAACAACTTTGCTTTCTTCCTCTCACGCACGTAGGTACCAGTTTGTTACAGGAGGTGGTGTATCTTGTGAGTCAGGGTGCAGACCCAGATGAGATCGGGCTCATGAATATTGATGAACAGCTTCCTGTGTTGGAATATCCACAGCCGGGTTTGGAGATCATCCAGGTGTTTACTCTCTCACACTCACATATTTACTGAACCAATGGCCTTCAGCATGAGAATAACATTTAGTTTTCCTCTGACTTCTTGGAATGGTGAAGTTGAGTTTTGTGTTTCTTTAGGAGCTGACATCCCCTCGTCTGATTAAAAGCCACCTGCCGTATCGTTTCCTGCCCACAGCGATGCACAATGGAGAAGGCAAGGTCAGCTGGAAAACACAATTCAGCATATTAATCATGATTTCCAATTGTCCATTAAGGACAATTAATGCAGTTGACTTCCAGTATATTGATCACAATTGAAAGTAGAGACATTTATAACGTCACAAAAGACTTTCAAATAAATGGTGTTCTTTGAACTTTCTATTCATCAAAAAACCCTGAAAAAACATGTATTACAGTTTCCACAAAAATATTGATAATAACAAGAAATGATTCTTGAGCACCATATCAACATATTAAAATGATTTCTGAAGGATCATGTGATACTGAAGACTAGTGATGACTGCTATTTAAAATATATTATTATAGAAAAAATATTAAAATAGAAAACACTTATTTTAAATTTACATTACTATTTTTGATCAAATAAATGCAGCCTTGGTGAGCATAAGAATAGTATAGTAATGTATAATTGATTTTATTTGACTTTATTCGCTTTACTTAAGATGTGAACTGACCTTTAAAAAATATATAATTTTTGGTATGAATATGCCTTTACACAAACATATCAATTCATGTCCTCTAGGTGATCTATATGGCCAGGAACCCTAAAGACCTGGTGGTGTCCTACTACCAGTTTCATCGCTCTTTACGAACCATGAGCTACCGGGGTACATTCCAGGAGTTCTGCAGGCGATTCATGAATGATAAGTGTGAGTGAGACACATAACTAACATATTTACTCAAAAGGATAGTGTACGAGAATGTACTTTTTGTCTGATTTGTTTTTCTTGTCCTGTTTGTGTCCCTGTAGTGGGATACGGCTCCTGGTTTGAGCATGTTCAGGAGTTCTGGGAGCATCGCATGGACTCTAATGTTCTCTTTTTGAAGTATGAGGATATGTACAAGGTACTGCCTCCCTTGAGACACACACACACAGGTTTTATTCCATGGTTTATATGTTTTATTATAGACGTAATGGTCTTTATACTGTATAAACTACAGTATATTTTCTATCCCCTTACCCTAACCATACCATTATTTCAATGACTAAAAATTATTTTTAAGTTTTACATAAAAAATTCCCTCTGCTTTAATTCAGTTTCCTGTAAACTGATGCAGAGATGATCTCAAACTCATTGCATAATGTGTTCTGCTTCATATACTCTATAGTATACTCTACTATAGCTTACAGCCACGTATAGTATTCAGTACAAAGAGGCCCATCATCACCCATAATCATTCTTAGTACATTTTATTCATGTCTTAAGGACAACAGTTCCTGGAAATTGTGATAGTATAGGTGTTATGTATGCATAGTAGAGGGGAATCAGTAGTATGTATGTTGTTTCCATATCTTTATGGAGTAATGTGATTAAGAGAGCTCAGAGTCTAGCAGGAAAGCACAAACAGCGACACACTGCATGTGACAGAGGCATAACCTCTGATGTAATAGACTTATGTATAGAAACAAAACATAGATAGTACACCATGTTCCAGTAGTCTGTAGTTCATGACACAGCTAGAGCCTATATGCGGAACATAAAGGATATTATATAAACTAAGTTAATGTAAAATAATTCATATACAATGTTTTACAGTTTTTACAAAACTGTTGTCCCTTAATTTTCAGTTTCAACAAACCTAAATAAGTTAAATAAATATAGAGTAAAAGTTTGACTATTAAATTTGTTAAAGAATTAGGCATTATTAATTAAATTGCCATTAATGATTAAACGTTTATAAACAATAAACTAAAATAACATAAAATACAAAATTTTAGCAAATGTTGTTGGTATTCCCAACTTTGTCAGCACTTATTTAAAATATTTTTTTTTCTCTCACATTATGTGATAAACAAAAATAATAAATTAATAAAATGTGCATTGTGTTTTCTTAATTTTGTTTGTATGAACTATTTTTATATACCGTTATTTAACTCAATTGTAAAATCAAGTATTAAATATATTCAATAATCTAATTCATTCATTTTACTTTAATTAATTGAAATGATTGATTATTGAAATTAATAACTATTATTTAAATAGTGTGTATCAGTGCAACTGATCTAACGGAAAATAATCAGATGCACATTCTTGAATTGGTTGCTTTGCATAATTTACTATTAGCTATTTAGATTTTTTTGGATACAGAGCTTCTGGTAGAAAAACAAAAGTCACCTGCATCTCGAGGTCCCGGAAATAATTTAAAAGCTGAAGATAATTATGTAAGCTAATTATGTTTTCATGTATTCTTCCGTGTGAGACCAAGGCGTGAGTCATGATTACATAACCAAAAGATTGTCATTCTCTCTTTCTCTGCACCTTTCCTGCCGCCTGTGATTTTCCTCTCTGGAGGATCTGGGGACCCTGGTGGAGCAGCTGGCTCGCTTTCTTGGCATCTCGTGCGATAAAGCCCAGCTGGAGAGTATGGTGGAGAGCTGTAACCAACTCATCGACCAGTGCTGCAACTCTGAGGCCCTGTCTATCTGCCGGGGTAAAGGGGGACAGACTGTCTCTGCATGTTCTGTTCCCTGAGCTAACATGACCCTAAGCACACTGACCCTATACCTTATTTAGCCTATCATTAGAGGAACTATACTTCTTGGGCATTAGAAATCATTAGTCTTTTCCAAGGAAGGATGCATGCAGTTATAAGTGCAGGCCAAAAGTGAGAGTGAACTTTAACAAGTTTCACATGCATGTATATGCCTTCCAGACAGAAATGTAGCCCCTTGTATGACTGGTGATGACTCCACATTTAGTTAAATCTTATGTGGCTTATTGGTCATACAAGGGAAAGATTGTTGGGCAGTGCCATCTTGTGGTGAATGTGTGGTGCATCTTTATTTCTATGGAAATTTCTGTTGCTATTTGATGTCTTTGTGCTATTATTTGCTTGATTATTCAGTTAAACATTATGTAAAAACTTTTTTTTTTTAACATAAAAAGAGGATTTGCAATTTTTTTTTAGATTATTTTATCATTTACACTTTAGTTCTGTTCTGTTTTTTTTCTTGTGTCTTGTTCATTTTTCCTTTAGTGCATGGATTCTTGGCTTGGCATGATGCTGAAAAATCTCACTACATACAGTAGGGACTTATTATATAAGTGTACATGAAGATATACTGAAGATGGAAAAAAGTGTAAGAAAGGTGAGTCTTGGTGATGTCAAGTCTAAGGGATGTTCTGGATTTGATTGTCAAAATATTAAAAAAGTGTAAGTGTCAAATAATAATAAAAAAATAGAAAAATAAAAAAATTGCAATGCAATTAAACCAGTGTTCCAGAGGGTATAAAGCAGAAATGTGCAGCTTATATTTGTGTTGATAACTTACATTAAAACAAATTATTAGGAAAAAAATTGAGCTGTAAATATGTCAAAACTGATATACTTTTTGTATTATTTGGATATATCTTATTGATGTAATTCCTGTAAGTGGTATCTTTAGTTGTATCATTTCACAAGTTCGCCTGCCCATTCAGTCCTGCTAGATAATGGTAAACAAACTTGGCCTGCTGTCCTCGAAGGAGGCTCGAACCCGAGGCTTAGCTCAAGCTCTGAGTTATACGATGTGAAGGAGGAATGAAAGAAATAGAGGAGAAGAAGGCGAGGTGGAGGGATCCTTATAGTATCTTCTAACTCTGTTTTCATCTGCTTCAGGTCGTTTTGGACTTTGGAAGGACATTTTCACTGTGTCCATGAATGAAAAGTTCGATACTGTTTACCGACAGAAGATGGCAAAGTCTGACCTGACCTTTGACTTTACCCTGTGAGGGAGTGACACTGGACTATCTGTCAACCGCTCAAGAACAAACCAACCAACCATCCAACCAGTTCACCTGCTGTGCTTAATGTCACCTGATGGACATTCCCCATCCAGATTTTATCTTTCCATCGCCACCATCTCTTGCTCATCAATGCTTTCTTTAGTTCCTCAAAATGTACTTCTTAGTATGCAGTCAGTACTAAGAGGCCTTTTTTTCTCGTGTGTATTTGTATAAACAGTGCATCAGCAGTGCTAGTCCGAAGTGTAAGCACAGTGCTTGTTGCGTTTGCACATTGTACAGAGCTACTCCATATCCCAAATGCGCTTATGAAAAGTGTATTTATTAAAAATCAGAAATGAAAAATGATTTAGACTATATTGTATATGCTAATGCCGTTATAACAAACTCTCAGAGAAAATCGTTGTCGTTTCTCAGGAGGATTCTTCATATCATTGGCTAATACATGCACCAAATATGCAGTCATCCAATCACAGTTCAGGTTGTGAAAACCTGAGCCTCATGATGAATGCTGATTGGCTCCTGACCAAAAGAAGTGTGTGTGGAATGTCATTTCACTTCTTCTAGTGGCTTCTAGACGCTTAGACTTATATTCCAGTATAGATATTCATTGATATGGCAGATATTTCACATTTTTGTTACATTTACTCACATGTGCATCCATAATTTTTGAGTGTCTACATATTTGAATAAGTGAGAAATATCAATGCAGGATCAGTCACATGAGCATACACAATCTCTGTGTAAAGAAATAGGAAAGAGAACATTTTATATCAGTTACATGCACATCATAATATAATAGATCAGAAGTGTTAAGACCAGATATGAGTTTGTATTTCATCATTATGTCTTGGAAAAAAGCATAAAAGATGCTTAAGGTGAACTCAAATACCAGCACTTATAACAAAGTGACTTATAACCTCACATATCCAACAATTGCTGTGTTTGGAATGGAATACTAGCATACTACGTAGTATACTATTTTTAAAAATGAAATGTTCAGTAGTATTGCATAGTATGTATGTTTAATTCAGAGAGCGGCAGTCGTGTCAGAAATTTAAATGGATATTTTGCTTTTTTGATCCAATTTTGTGTGGCAGTCTGATCAAATAATGAGACAATAAGATATTACATCTGGTTAATTTGCAACACTGAGGATTAGTTGAGTGCATTGCATTGTGGGCTGAGTTTAATGTGCATTAATTCAATTAAAAAGGTACTCTGCAAACAATTTGAAGTAGTAAATAAAACAAAGATCACTGAAGTACGTTTGACAAGAAAATACTATTTCAGACTTTCTACTTAAAAAATTATTTTTTTTATCAATGTTACTTGCCGGTTCTTTGTAATTAATTTAATAATTTACTAGCAATTTCTGAGTAAAAACTGATTCTAAACCCATTTTTTTCAGTGTAGTAGGTAACCTGATAACTAATGCATGCAGAAAATGTACATACTGTTTACAGTATACATACTATGTACTGTAGAAATAGTAGTATATATGCTATTTTGAATTTTTTTTTTAAATTATTGCAAAATAGTATGAATACACTGAAAAAATTGGCATAGAAACTATTTTTACTCAGAAATTGCTAGTAAATTTGACAAAATTACAAAGAAAATGCAAATAACATTGAATTTTTGAAGTAGAAATTTTGAAATAGTTTTCTCTTGTAAAACATAATCTTTGTTTTATTTACAACTTTGAAAAATATGTTTTTACAGTGTAGTATGCTAATATTCGATTCTGAATTCAGGCAATGACTTGATTCAGGAGAGAGGCTGTGATGTCCTAAAGCTCTGAAACCTCACGTCCAATCAGGAGGCTGCGTCCTCACAGTCACTGAATTCATACCTCATTTTCTCCTTCTTCACGCTCACTATTATGCCTCTTTTCAGTAACTAGTTCTTGCCTCTGGACACATTAGCCTGTTGCTCTGAATGTCTTTACTGTGTGGGACTCAACAGAAACTCACAGGCTTCTACCAACATGTACTAGTACTGCTCACTTACATGGCCAGCCTGCACTGATTTAGTCCTGCTATGCTGTTTATGTAACACATTGGTTTCTTTTCAGTTTTGCTTGCTGGTTTATTAATAAAGTGACATCTTTAGGCCTCAAGGTTCAGTTTGCCTATTGTGTGTGTTATTGCCATTTAGTTACTGGATCATAATAATGATGTTTATTAATTGAGTCTTCTTCTTTCTTCTTGCCTTAGCGTGTAAATACAACGTATCAGAATTAAAAGGCGGCTAATACAGCGGCTTAAATCTAAGATGCTGGATTAACAACAGTTGGAAACTGAAGCATGCTGAGTACAAAGAGGTTTCTGAACAATCACAGATGGCACCAAAGGACAAGTGAAGCTCCTATGGCAACAAATCAGCGCCTCTGATATACGTTTGTCCTTTAATTTGCCAGTCAGATATTAAAAAATAAATCAGCGTGCTCACTACTACTTTGTATTTTGATGTTACACTACAGCATGGTCACATCGAATTTTGTAGTTCACCCAAAAATGAAAGTTTGCTGAAAATGTACTCGATCTGTGGATGAGTTGATAAAGATGATGTTTTTATCAGCTGTTTTATCAGCTGCTATCTGGACTCTCATTCTGACGGCACCCATTCACTGCAGAGGATCCGTTGGTAAACAAGTGATGCAATGCTAAATTTCTCCAAATCGGTTCCCATGAAGAAACAAACTCAACTACATCTAGAATGGCCTGAGGGTGAGTACATTTTCAGCAGATTCTCAGTTTTGGGTGAACTACATTAATTTAAAGGAATAGTTCACCTTGAAAATGAATGAATGAATCAGTTACGATATACAAGTTACAAGCTCATCTTTAAAAGTAAAGAAAAAAAAGGGTATTTAATCATCTAAGTACTTAATAATTTCCTCATTGTATCAATCTTTAAAAAACAATGCTTAAATTTCATTTAGTGAATTCTGTAATGAACCCCCTGCAGTGAGTTTGTCATTTCTCAAACATCATCTTCTGACACATGCCAGATGCGTACAAATGATATAAAGAAGGTTCCACTCTACATCTTAAAACATATTAATAAATCACACAGCATAGATTTGCAAAGGAGCACAATGCTCACTCACTAATGTCTAATAATTAATGATCACATAGAGCCAACAGAGGGCAGTGCAGTCCATAGGAGAGATACTTGCAGAAACATTTACATGCTGAGTACAAAGAGGTTTCTGAACAATCACAGATGGCACCAAAGGACAAGTGAAGCTCCTATGGCAACAAATCAGCGCCTCTGATATACGTTTGTCCTTTAATTTGCCAGTCAGATATTAAAAAATAAATCAGCGTGCTCACTACTACTTTGTATTTTGATGTTACACTACAGCATGGTCACATCGAATTTTGTAGTTCACCCAAAAATGAAAGTTTGCTGAAAATGTACTCGATCTGTGGATGAGTTGATAAAGATGATGTTTTTATCAGCTGTTTTATCAGCTGCTATCTGGACTCTCATTCTGACGGCACCCATTCACTGCAGAGGATCCGTTGGTAAACAAGTGATGCAATGCTAAATTTCTCCAAATCGGTTCCCATGAAGAAACAAACTCAACTACATCTAGAATGGCCTGAGGGTGAGTACATTTTCAGCAGATTCTCAGTTTTGGGTGAACTACATTAATTTAAAGGAATAGTTCACCTTGAAAATGAATGAATGAATCAGTTACGATATACAAGTTACAAGCTCATCTTTAAAAGTAAAGAAAAAAAAGGGTATTTAATCATCTAAGTACTTAATAATTTCCTCATTGTATCAATCTTTAAAAAACAATGCTTAAATTTCATTTAGTGAATTCTGTAATGAACCCCCTGCAGTGAGTTTGTCATTTCTCAAACATCATCTTCTGACACATGCCAGATGCGTACAAATGATATAAAGAAGGTTCCACTCTACATCTTAAAACATATTAATAAATCACACAGCATAGATTTGCAAAGGAGCACAATGCTCACTCACTAATGTCTAATAATTAATGATCACATAGAGCCAACAGAGGGCAGTGCAGTCCATAGGAGAGATACTTGCAGAAACATTTAAAATGTATCTTATCCTTTGGGTCATTCTATTAAACAGGTCTGTTGATAAATTGAGAAGGTTGTTGGTAAGATTTTTAACATTGTATCAGGCAAATAATGCGTTTATTTTTAATAAACTGTATTGTGCCATCTCAGGCTAAAGTAGTTTTAACATAAAACAAACATTTTAATCTATGTTGGGATTTAGCAGTTTAGCTTCACAGTTTAATTTGGAATTACAAGCCTCAAAATGGTGAAAATGCTAATTTGAAAGAGAATATAATTGATCTGTTGACAAACCCCAAAACATAAGATAAAGTGATTTAAAAAAGACTAACTTGTAGTGTGGGAGTTCTTGAAAGGTTGATTAAATCATCGTGATTTTTTACATTTATGAATCAATTATTTATTTATTACTTATGATGCTTTATCACTTTAAAAAGTGAAAAATAAATTGACCGCTGACACATGCAGACAAATCATACAGAGTCACGTGTTTCTGAACCTAATGCACTTTCTAACGTGCCTTAGTCATTTTTACACGGATGGCTTTGTACTTCCACTCAGTTTTTCTGGTTCTATCATTGGGGCCATGCGGAATAACTGAGAATGTGTGGAATCCAGGACTTTCCCCCCCGACAGAATCCGCATGTGTCTGTATAACTGTCAGTATGTCTTTCTGCATCTGTATGTAGCTGTGGAAAACACACAGGTTGTATGAAGAACTCACAAGTATTGACAGCCCTGGGCTTTCAGGGTTAAAATTGTAAAAATTATTCTTTTTCATTTCCTAAAGGAAAGGATTTACAGACTTTTCGACAAGTTCTACTGCAACTGAAAGTGCAACTAAGGAAGTCATAGAGAGAGAAAGAGGGAGAGGGAGAGAGAGATGTAACACAGCTGTGATATTCTGTTTGCTGTGTCAGTCTGTGCAAGCGCCCTTGGCTGCCCACTACTGCTCTCTCCCCATCTCTTTCTTCAGTCATCAAACGCTAGTTGAGTTATCACTGTCAGAATGCTGGTTGCTGCAATATTGTTCTCTTGAGTCCTGGTCATAAAAACTGCACTGTATTTACAGGGCTCTACTGTAAGGATGGTCCGATGGCCCGGGGCTTGTGATGGTTTGTATCTTGCAAACTTGCAGACATTTTCAATGATATTTTGAACATTGTTACTCTGTGAATTCTGCTGATATAAAAATATCGCCACATTATTTATTTAACTGGATAAGGTTATATGAGGTTTTATTGAAACTGTGATTTGTTATATTCTTAAATTACTAACAAATCACTAATAGTTTGCACCGTTTTCTATTTTTAGCAAAGGCGTTAATGAAGTTCAAAGCTGTCAGGGAGTTACATGATATAAAATATAAAAATATAAATAGATAATGTTGTTTGGTGAACTGTGGGTAAATAATGACTTCAGATTTCAGATCTGAATAAAATTATCAGTTCAAACTTGCACCAAAATTAAGCGTATTAAAAAAAGCAGTTACCGTTGCTTATATTACTAGTCATCTTTGGAATGAGTGTCAGCCAATCAGAATCAATAGTTCAACAATGATGTGAAATATTACGTCTTATTCCTGTCCCCAGAAACATCACCAACCTCAACACACAAACGCACGCACGCACACACACACACACACACACACACACACGTCTCCAAAGTCACCTTATTTTTTGTTGATTAATGTCCATTTCATTTTTTTTTCTGTTATATAACATTCAGTTCTGGCTTCCTACTGCCTCATTCTGACTCAAACCTTGTTTAATCTCTGTATTGAAATGGGGCTACTAGCACACTTACACATACATGCATAATTACTCCATTCATTCCAAGATTTGGAAACACACACAAGGGCACACACTGGGCTTCTCAAACTCAAAATCAAAATGAGAACAAACAGACAGGGCCCTGCATTATTTATGTATGCAAACATCACGATAAAACTCAATAGTACCCTTATAATATCTTTTGTTGACATAGTTGCTGCTTAATTTTAAAGTTTAAACCAATATTATTCTAGTAGCAATATAGAACATATACATAATCCTCACTCACAACTGATGGCTCAGCTAGAAACCTGACTGAGCAACTATAAACCCTGGGCAAATAAACGCCATCCACCCACTAACCTTAATCCACTCACTCATGTCTGGCATCTGTTAGCATTATCTCATAATAGAAAGTGAAAAAACTGTGTTGACATTATACTTTAATTATTGTCTTTATTCAGTGTTGTCGTTACTCTTATACTATATATATATATATATATATATATATATATAACGGAAATTATAGGGTGGAATTTTTTTTGAAAGGTTGAGATTTAATAAAATTTAATTAAATGACATAAAAAGATTACGCCAATAAACAATCTTTTCTGAACATATACTCTTTTTTTATATAAAAAAATATTGCAAACATTTCCTTATTATTTATAGCCTACAGCATATACAACCACTTTAACTATAGGCCAACTGATTAACTATTAAATTGTCCTCTACTTGAATTGGTCCTACAAGATAAACAATTAATTTTTTTCTCTCCCAAAATTGATCTTAAGCAAACCATGGCAGACGGAATGAAGATTACTAAGTTAATTGTTCATTTAAGAACAATCTGGACTGGTTATAAGTCCACTTATGTTGAACACATGCACAAGCACATACACACGTTTTCCTTTTCGAGGGTGACTTTTCCTTCCAACAAATTCTAACTAGGCTAAACGTATTGCAGAACATGGTATTTGGTCCCCCCTAAGGTTTCAAAGATAGAGTAGAAATATTTCCAATTATGCAGGTTCAGGTGTGCAATAATTTCCTTTATCCAACTGCACTAGGCAAAATGTAAGTGCGAGCACAGAGTGTGTGTTTATGCAACATGAATCAGTGTCACGTCAAGTGTGTGTTTCTGTGATTCCACCGTGCCTCTGCTGCACGGTCATAATTGTCTTTCCATTCGTCTTTGTTCCGTCTGGCCGCCTCCATCTGACAGTTTGACTGCTCGCTTCAGTCTGCCTCTCCATACTGATATCCTCCATAATATCAGCCCTCCTCCCTCGTATGAGGGAAGTTGGGGAAAGTTTACTTTATGGGCCCATATCCACCTCGCTAATGTTAACAGCTGCTGCGCTCCTGACATTTTGATGCGTCTTATTGGAGTTGCTTTGCGCTTTGGGGAATGACATGCCATTGGCGTCTTGTTTCAGCCTTTTTTATTATTTCTTTGATTTTTATAGCTCTCTCTCATGCCGTCGGGCACTCTATGAAGAGATTGAGAGATGGGTGCACTTCTCCACTGATCAATTATTTAACATGCAAGTCATTGCTATAGATGAGAAAAGAACACGTACACGAATAATCACAGGGGGAGATGGTAGAAGAAAAAGAGAGGGAGCAAGAGAGTTTATGGTAGAGGGAGAGAAAAAGGTTGAATGGCTGTCCAAGGCACTTTGACTGCAAAGCAGTGAATCTCAACCGGTGAATCACAACCACAAAATCTGTTCTGGGCTGCAGATAGCAGGGAAAATCAATGCTAAATAAAATGAATAAAAAGCAACTCACAATATAAGCATGCAGTTAAGAGTACAATATAAATAGGAGAAAATGCCTCCCATTAGCCTGTAAGCAACACCAGAGTCATAGGTTCGATTCCCTGTGAATGCATGAAAAATGATGCCAAATGCATAAATGTAAATCTTTTGTTGTTGAAGGTCATTGACTTTACAGTAATTCGGCACAAAGTATACCTGTAGCTCAAATAGTAGCAACAAGAATAAACATGGTTTGTGCAATACAATATAGGCATGCATAGTTGAGACAGCAATATAAATATAAGAAGAAAATGCTTTCCATTAGCCTGCTAGCAACACCAAGGTCATGGGTTCAATTCCCTGTGAATGCATGAACTGATACAAATTTATGGCTAATGCATAAATGTAAATCTTATGTTGCGGAGGTCATAGATTGTGCAACTCTATAGTAGTTTGGCACTCTATAGTAGTATACCTATAGCTCAAACAGTTGAGAGCATGGTGCTAACAACACCAAAGGCATGGGTTCAATTCTCAGGGAATGCATGAAGTAATAAAAATGCTTACAAATTTAACCCAAATGCATAAATGTAAATCTGTGTGTGCAACTCTGCAGTAGTTCGTGTAATGTGTATGTTGTTTTCTGTCTACCCTGTTTGACCTAGTTTTTCTTGAGTTGTCTTATTTCGTCATTATGTTCAACTGTTGTGGTATTAATTAACTCATCAGTTCCTTTGTAAGTAAACCCTTAGTTCTCCCTTTGTCGCTGTCCATTCTCATCATTGATAACTGTGTTTGGCATGTGTCTCTGAGATTGTGATTAAAGTCTACTTCCAGTTATTCTCCTTTGTTGTGCGAGAGATTATGACCAACACGTAACAGTTCGGCACAATGTATTCCTGTAACTCAGACAGTAAAGATCAGGCTAGCAATGCCAAAGTCATGGGTTCGGTTCCCAGGGAATGCATGAACCGATCAAAATTTATGTCAAATGCGTAAATGTAAATCTTCTGTTGTTGCGATCAAAGGTTATACAACTCTCTAGTAGTTCGCCATAAAGTAATTCTGTAGCTAAAACAGTAGAGCATGGTGCTAGCAACACTAAAGCCATTGGTTTGATTCCCAGGGAATGCATGAACTGATAAAACTGTAAAAAATGTCAAATGCCAATCAAATGTCAATATGGATAGATTATGTGATGTCCGCATTCTTAAATAAAATGATCAAAACTACACAAGATAAAGAAAATATCACCAAAAATATAGTTTCACTTGCAACAAGAATAAACATGGTTTGTGCAACATTAAAACATTTAAATGTCTTAAGGATAATTTTGTTTACTTTAGTACAATGAACAATTTTGAACCCGCTTTATGCCACTTAATGTCTGATCTGGGTCCTGAAGCAAACCCAGTAGAGCAGCAGCGTACTAGAGTAAAATGAGTGTTAATGCATTGTCTTGTCAGTCCTGGTGCATCATTGAATGGGAGAGAGGCTTCAGTCAGTGCCAGAACTGCCATCTGCCGAAGTCCTCTGTGAATGCGCTAGTGTTAAGAGCCCAGCCCAGGCTCCATTAGCCACACGCACACACACACACACACACACACACACACACACACACAGAGGATACGTGTTAATGAAAAACTATGCACTCTATTATAGGACCCACTCTGACTGACTCTTAAGGGACTTTGTGTGGTGGATTAGAGCATTTTCAGGATGTAGGGCACTTCATAGGAGACTGTGCTTTGATTATGCATGACTGAAATAGGTGTCTGTGTGGCATGCTTTGCTTACCTTGCAGCGTGTGTTTTTGAGGTTGAAAGTCCTGTCCCTGGAGTGACCCTCCACTGTGAATTCCCATGTGAGGTTGCTTTTGGAGTTACCTTGACATCCTTTCTACTTTTTCAGCTCCAGGACTACACGATACACACAACAAGACATGCTTTCAAAAAGAAGTCAGATAAGAAGTTAAAGGTGCACTCAGTCATCTTACATACAGATATCTTGTGACATGGATGAAGCATCAGGCAAATGACAAATGATATTCAAGAAAACTGCCATTTGCAGTCAGCCATGACTAATTTATTCAGTGAGCGAAAGTAACCAATAATAAAAGTGTTATTGAGATAAGCTGGTCATATGAACTCAACATGTTGGCCACCATGAGGCAACTTGCTCCTTGTAAAATAAAAGTGTTTTTTTTATAGCCTACATTTTTTCAAAAGTACTATTTATTTTTATATATGTAAAACATTTTAATGGGAAAAAAGGAAAGTTTTATGAACAATATCAAATTCAAAAACATATTCAGTATTTAAAAAAACAAAAACACAAAGAAAAAATATAAAGAAGAAAATTAAAAACCTCCATAATGACTGACCTGTTTCTGACCCCAACAGTTAATAAATATCATATAAATATGTCACAATACAACCTCGCTTTGAACCATTTAACCTCCATGGAAAAGGTTCAATTGTACAATTGGGAAAATAATTTCCAGCAAATTATTAATTAATTTTGGAATAAAAGGGTGCAACTTGATTATCAAATGTCATTTTTTGTGTCTCGGTTATTTTTGTTCAAGGGATAAGTATTAATTTGTATCAGTCAGAGCGAGCCAGGAAGCGTAGGTGGTTTAAAATAATGCATTCCTACTTTTTTTTGCTTGGTTCATGTTCCCGATATTAAGTAGGTTGTTTGTTTTCCGCATAATGGAATTGAGGAATTTACTAAATTAAATCAAAGAAGGCAAATTAGACCTACAGAGACACTCTTTCATTCTCCCTTTCACCACCTTCCACTCATTCTGTATCTCTGTTTATGCATTTTGCACTCTTTTTGCCCAATCCCTCTCTGAACCCCTTGTTCATTCTCTTTCTTTGTTCTTTTTTCATTTCTTTCCAAACAGTCTCCTCCCTCTTCTTCAGAGTTTGTGTCTCTGTAACACCTCCCTCCTCTTCACCACCATCACATTTGCAGCATGAGCAACAAAACAGACAATTGTACATATACATTTACCGAGATAACTAAATGGGGATATTCAATAGACTTCTATTGTATTTATTTAAAGCTATAAGACTTCTATTGTACTTATATAAAGCTAAAGTCTAACTATATAATTTCTAATAATAAATTAAAATCATGTTATACATTAAAAATATATACATTTTAATTAATAATAAATTAATATTACAATGAAATTAAATATTATATTATACTCATTTGATATCCCTAAATTCCATATGCACAAAATTACCCTTGTCATCTACCAAAAATCCAAAAGAATCAGAAAAATAACAGATCTTTGCAGTATATGTGGTGATTATTGTTAGAAGAAGCGGTGTGATGCTTAGAACAGCTGTTCAGGCTAATGACTGATGTGCTTAAACACATACACACACTCAAGTGATGAAGCACTTTGTCACAGATGCTTCCTCCTTCACACTGGCATCAGTTATCAATATTCTATTAGGACCGCAGTCCTCCACCTGAGAGACAGAGTTACATCAGCACAGCACACTATAGTTGTATGATATCCATACTGTGTGTCAGACACCCACTTTAGTCGTTCTACTCTCTTTCTCATTCTCTTGATTTCCCTCCTCTGGCTCTTCTGGGCTTTTCACACTTCAAACTGTTAAAAGTTAACATGAAATTCACTCTGTTTACTTTCTTGTTGGGAACAATTTTTCATTTATAACGCTTCTGGAATGACTTTCCTTTCATCAACAAATCCTCTTAATTTTTATCCCCTCCTCTTCATATAAAGACCACCATCCAATGAAATGAATAGTGATATCAAGTCCCACCTTTATTTTTCTTACGAAATATCTTTTTTTCCACTCAGGAAATTAGTTGCATAGTAGAAGTAAAATTTGTGAATGCAGTTTAATATTGAATTTTACCCAGGGTATCCTGACTTTAATGTAATTTACCAATGTTTAGGTTTCAAACTTTTCATACCCTAAGCAAGTTTCAAGTGTAAGATGCTGCTCAAAAGACATCAAGACAGGGTTATGGTAGTATAAATTCTGTTAGAGTTAAAGGTGGCAATGTGCATGAACTAATTTCATTAATCTACTGTAACACATAACATAACAACACATAACATAACATACACAACAACACAACACAGCACAGCACAGCAGAGCACAGCACAACACAACACAACACAACACAGCACAGCACAGCACAGCACAGCACAGCACAGCACAGCACAGCACAGCACAACACAGCACAGCACAGCACAGCACAGCACAGCACAGCACAACATCGATCAGTCAAGCATTATCGCCTGTATAATTTATTGTGACAGTAGAGGTTATGCTGTGTCTCTTCAGCTCTCTGTTGCATTGTGGGTCTCAGTGTTTACAGATAAAACAACAAGTCTTTTGTTTTGTGTCTTAGATGCTTGTAGAGGAAAAAAATAGCCCTGGTGGATGTTAGAAGAAAATAGACAAGGAAAAAGAAAGTGAAGATCTATTAGAGGTGGTGCAGGCTGCAAAAACACACATTTTGTCACAGATGCCCTGTACCCTAGTTCCTGTTTAATTATGGACGTCTAATTGGCACATGGTGACACTGGCAATAACACTCATGAAAATGTTTTGAGGTCTGGTGGTCCTCTGGCCATTCACACGCACACACACATGCTGTAAGCATGGCCGGATGCCAGGCACAAAATGAAGCCAGTCAGCGGACGACCACTTAATGGAAAGCTGGCTCTGATGAGAGAGAACAAGCGAGAGGGAGAAAGCTAAAGAGAACACGCAACGGGAACGACGAGGGGATAAAATAAGATAGATGAATAGAAATGAGATGAGATCTCTATCTTTCAGCTCATTAATTGTTCAAGATATCCACTCCATTCTCCTTTGTGATTTTAACACACTTCTGATTAGCTCCTAATTCAGGAAGTTTACGCCTTGTGAACTTATTTATATATATTGTAAAGAAATTCCCCTTCATTTGATCTTTTTTATCTCACTTTCTAAACCAGCTGCAGTCTCATGTTTCCTCACGCCAGACTGAATCATAAAGCTAACTTAATGTAGTTGTAATTGTTCTGCTTGTCGGATATAAAAACAGTTTTTATAACAAAAAACCCAAGGGTTTTCCCCCCACTTCATGCTGTTTTGATACTAATTACAGAAGTTTGTATTCAAAAAGGCGTAGTGAAAACAAAAGACAGACAAGACGATAAAAGAGATCTTCCTCAGGCAATGTCTGCATAGAGGTGAAACCGAGTGATAATGCGGTCATTCGATTGCACAATCTGAGAACGAACGAGCATTCATTTTGTCCCCTCTGAGGAGCTAACCAGGAGTTTGGGCGGCTAGTGGCAGCTGAAAGCACATCTGGGAGGAGACTCTCGTTTTCAGAGACTGATTTGGCAGCGGACCTAATAAGAGTTCAATTAAAGCAGAAGTTCTTTGGGCGACAGCAGGATGTGATTACCCAGGAGTCAGTGGGGTATATATAGTAGCTGTTCCTCTTTCCATGTACGGCTGCTGTTCTTGTGCCAAGACCTGAGGGATGATGAGGGAGGTCCATTTGCACGAGGCATTATGACTCCTTTCCCTCCGCTAAAAAGCTGCCAGGTTTCGCAGTCCAACTGCAGGTCTCGAGCTAATGCACACCCCTGAAGCTGTAAAGTACCATCGCAAAGACATTATCTAGGGGAATTCACTAAGAATGAACAGATATCTTCTGTTAGCATCGCTTTATTTACTTGTTTTAGAACAGCTCACTAGTTGGGGTCTTCAAAACTATTTTTCTGTGACCTCTGGGGGCCAGAAGGGGGTGCTACAGGGTCTGCAAAAAGTTTATTGTATTATTGTAATCCTTTTTAACACATTAATATATATATATATATATATATATATAGAGAGAGAGAGAGAGAGAGAGAGAGAGAGAGAGAGAGAGAGAGAGAGAAAGAAAGAGAGAGATTACTTGAAAAAAATAAACATTAATGGAAACTAAAATATAAAAAGCATCTTATTTCAGCTAGTTTTCAACATTTTTGAATGTCAAGGCATTCATTTTAATTTAGTTTAATTTGATGTATTAAAAAATTACAACTGAAATAAAAATGAATCAAAATTCAAATTAAAAAAAAAAAACTACAAAATTACTTTAAAATGAAATGGAACATGGAAAAATATAAAATAAAAACTGATTTAATATGAATTTAATATTAACAGAAACTATAATAGTATATTTTTATGATACTAAAATGAGACCGATACACACACAATATTTATTTTCATTAATATTATAATGAAATAAATCTATTATATTACATTAAATATTATATTGATGAATTCATATTATTTATTGCAACTTTATTTTATATGCAATTATTTTTTCACACAATATAACTGGGTGTCAATATATGTGTCAAAATATATAGCTCTGTTAATATATAAATAGATCACCATTTTTGGGAGTCCTTTGCATCATAAGGTTTGTACTACAGGAATTATGTAAAAAAGGTAATGGTGCAAAATATCTATTTTTTATAAACATACTCTAATACTCGAATGTTCAGAACAGTAGGTTGAGCTTAGTCTGGATCTTATAAAATACCGTCTGTGTCTATATATAGTTAGTTAGCTCTCTGTTAGATTGTTTTTTAGATTAATTACTGCCGCCACGATCACTAGAAAACATATATCAGCGACTCTTTCAAATGATATTCAGTTTAGCACCTGTTTATCTTCCCTGTATCCATCTCTCCACCCTAGTAAGTATTTCTGTGATATAGTTTTACTCATGTCTGTGGTTATCCTACTCGTTGCCGGGGCTTTGGGGAACAGACTCGAAGCAGTAAGATCAAGGCATACACTTCACTTGCACTGTATAGCTGTGAGATGAAAGGCAGGGTAAGGGTGCAGAAGTTCAGCTGGCCCGAGGCAGTTTCACGAGCTCCTGCCCATGTGGCTTTTTAACTTTGCAGATTGGAGCTAACCTAAAGGCAGTGACCGGGGCTCTCTGCCTGTTCACCTAGAACAAATATGGACACGTCCTTCAGTTCGAGCTGCTGAGGAGAATAGGGAATCACTTTTTAAAGAGAGCAGCGGCAGGTTTCAAAGAAACGGAGTGAGAAATGTGAGGATTATAGGCTAATAAATCCAACAGCTCTTATACTTCTGTTCTGGGGTCCAGGTATTAGGACGCGATCACAACTTGATTGCGACCAATCAGAGATCAGGCACCAGGGTGATTATGACAGAAAATGGGAAATGACAGAAAATTCCTCCTTTCTATCAAGGACTTTCCCCCCCAAACTTTGTGCCTGGCAGTCAAATATCCTCATCAGGATTTTGATGAGACTCATGGGCATACGCAGTGACAGGTTCATTTCTACAGAATCTAATTGCTTTCAGCTTTTGCTCAGCCAGGTCCCTCATCAGTGTGCATTTAGCACACATACAGTAAACCCAGGCAGCCTGCTTCACACCTTACCCGACTAGTAAAAACGACACCGTGCCACTCATATTTTGAACTACTTTAGCTCAAAAAATTTAGTTTACTGCAAAACACTACTTTGTGTAAGAGTAGCTATGGAAAAGTATGTTAAAGCTATAAGAGTGCTTGTGATTGCATTATAGTCTATGCCGGTGGTAATCAACAAGTTGCATATGGGATGGTTTACATAAAAATTACAATTCTGTCATCATTTACTCACCCTCATTTTGTTCTAAAATTCTTATGGAAGAAGAAAGGAGAAATTCTGAATGATTTACTGGTTGTTCTTTCGTGTGCAAGTAATAAATGTTCAAAACTTCAATTTCACTTAAATTATACTGAAAAATACCTAATAATATGCTAAATTAACACGAGTTGTTCTGCATAATATACATATATATTTTATTTCTTTTATATACATTTTAATATATTTATAACCTGCATATGCACAACAATATGTATGTATTATTTATTTTATATAATTTTAATATATGTATTACTTGAAAAGGCCTAAAAGAAGTGTGCTTTTCTAGTTTAACATGAAACTAACACTAGGCCAAATATTGTATTAGTATTATTAGCCATATTACAAAGTGACAGATTTATTTGTGGCAAAACACCATAGTTTTATTGGACACACATTCTTTGACAAACAACAAAAGGTATGGGAAGATCTTTTAGAAGTTGATATGATTACTTTTTTGCCCATTTAGCATTGTTTTCTCCTTGTTACTTGTGACCCATTTTCTGCTTGATTATGTTATCTTTGCAGTAGGTCTTCAGTAAGTATTCCGACCTGAACTGACTAAACCTTTAGACCAAACTACATTTGAGACAGTGGGAAGTTCTGCTGTGAATGGCAGCAGTGAAATAAAAAGATATGTCAGTGATAAGAGCAAAAGAAGGCAGAGCTTCTGCTTGAGTGACAGGTGACATAATGCATTGAGATGAACCTAATCTATCTTACACTTTAAACTTGGCTTTGGGTACTAAGAATATTGTTGGCTCTTTTGACAAATAGCTTGTGATGTTCCTAATTTGTATGGATAAAAGTATCTGCTGAATGAATAAATGGAAAATATAAATTTTAAATTACAATTATTTAAAGTATTTATCTTCTTGTAAGCAATTATTTTCTTTATTTGGATTTCCCTTTCCTCAACTACAGGATATTGTAAAGTCCAAATGCAATGTCTTCAGGTGTTCACTCAAACTCTGCAAACATTGTTAAGAGAAGGGGTGAGATCGCTTCAGGGAACTCCGAGTTGTCCGAGGGCAATTGAGTTGATCGTGTGGGCCACGAGAGAATCTCATTAGAACAAACACACTGTTTATTCATTTCCTTTTTTTTTTTTTACCCCACTCCATCACTCCATTCCTGCCTTTAGCCACCATCTGGGGCCCCCCTCGCTGCAGTCCCTGCTTTTAGAGGACAGAGGGGTGGAAATTGGCACTAAGTGAAGAGATGGCATGCACGCAACAGAGGGAACAATTTTAATTAAAATGTTTGCCCAGAAAATAATCTCTCGAGTAGCCTTGTTAATTATGACTAATGCCTGCAAAGGTAGCACATGCAAAACGCATGGCGTGTGGGGGTGTTCACCATGGAAACGCGCACGGACGTTGTTTTATCCCCCCTCAAATGGAAGTGGGACATCTCTCCTCCTTGTTTTGTTCCTCTCTGAAGCAGCTTGTTTGGCCACCCGGTGATGTGACTTTGTTGTTAATTGGGTCATTGCCTTTACTGCAGCGTGCTTACTCTCCAACCCTGATGTGAAATCCCAGGTGGGCCGTAGCGCAACACAAACATACACTCATATACACGCACTGTCCATATGTGCGCTTGCCTGTATACACACGTACACATCAGTGCATTATCAAAGGAGAAATTAATGGAGGAGAATTAGAGGAGGTAAATGCTGATTAGAAGCTGGAATATGATTTCACGCTTGCTAAACTGAGACGTATGCGGGTGAATTTGTTATGTGGTTTATGAAGTCTCGCATCCCGCAGTGACATGTGGAGAACACCGCTGGCCTTTGATGGCTTTAATTTATGTGAAAAACACATAATCTAGTCAAACAAACTTTTTTTCCATGAACCACCAGCAGACAGTTGACTCTTTGCTCACTAATGCACCTTTTTGAATATGTTTGGGGAATGTTTCTGATGTAATGGGCCAGCGATTTACAAGAAAGCAACTGAAAGTCATTCATTATCAGTCAGAGTTGGAGTCGCCTGATATAACCGGATGCTATAGTTGATTAAGAACAACAGGCATCCTACAGAACAGCAATTTGAATTGGCAACCTCTCACAATTTAATTGCTGTCCATGTGAATGCCCCTTAATTCTGAGGTTAAGGTCACCAAATAAATTGACCACATAACATGTTAATGCAGCTGTTAGTGAAGTTAGTGTGTGTTAAACAACAGTACAATCCATCGAACGCACTTTACTGACTGACTAAGTTCTATAAATAAAATCACATTGCTAGATAGAAATTTGCAGTTGAAACACTGAAAGTCACAATTATTTTAAAATAAAGTTGCAATTATGAGATAAGGACATTTTGAGATTGCAATTAATAGAAACAGTCACAATGTAATATATAAATGCCATAATAGTGAAAACATTTTATTGTGATAAATAACTAGTTACTAGTTATCTAATTACCTTAATTTTTTTTTTATTTTTTTTTATCTGAGATGGATACAATGAGTGTCTGATGAGAGATCATATGAGAGTATAAGAGATCTTACTAAATTTCTGTGGCACACAAAAGAAAAAAAAACTTAAATTAAACTTAAATTTACCTTGTTTGGATGAGAGTGACAGATTTGAATACAGAGTAAAAAATAAAGGTAAACAGTTTAAAATAATAAATAGTCACATTGCTAGAAAGTTGCAATTATAAGACATACTGTAAAGTTGCAAATGTGAGAAAAAAGTGGAATTATGAGAAATAAAGTTGCAATTATAAGAGAGGAGGACACAACTGGGAGATATAAAGTTACAATTAAAATAGTCACACTGTAAATAGATAAATGTTGCAATTGTGAGGAAAAAAAAGCTAAATTGTGAGAAATAAAGTTATGTTAACAAGAAAAAGTCAATATTACCTTTTTTGTTTTACTCTGAGGTGGGTACAGTGAGTATCTGATGAGAGATTTGATGAGGGTTGATGAGAGATCTTATTAAATTACTGTGCCACATAAACAAGAAAAAACAACCAAAACATTAAACTTTCCATCTTCTTCTAAATGAGTGACATTTAGAGGTCAAAGTTGCTGCAAAACATGACTAGAAGCCATTTCACTTAAAACTAAAGCATCTAAAAAGCTAAAATGATAAATCTATGACATCTGTTGTCTGCAGTATGTCGATTCAGAGTCTTTCTCCTAATCTTTAAACTGTCTCAAAAGCACAAATCCTAACGGAAATCCACAACCCCTTTCTCCAAAGCACCTCAAATATTTATTCAACGCTTTGATGTTCCTTCGCTTTTATGAAATAATCAAAAATGTTTTAAAACGCATGCACCGCCTTTCTCAGAGACAGCCGGGCAGGCGCTCCTTCTGTCTTTATGGTCTGTAAAGGAACGGAGGGGGGTGGGAGGGGAAGTGTCTTATAAGTATTAATAAAGCCAGTGAGCTGCAGATCAAACAGCGGTTTGGTGTTATAGCAGATAGTAATGAACCTCGGCAGCAGGTCTGGAGTCAGACAGAGCTGCATGCAAACACTGGGGAGAAGAGCGCAGGGCGCTGGGACGTGCTCCGATTCCTGATACTCCTGCCTCTGTGTGTGTGTGTGTAAAATTTACAAGCCGTTCCTAATAGTGGTGCATGAGAGATCTGCATAATTATGAGTTAAAGACTCATTATATTCGTTATTATACAGACACAGGAGTCATCAGAGCCAAAGAGAGATTTCAGGTGGTCTTAAGGACATTTAGTAGGCGAGAGCCTCTCTCTGGCATCGTTTTTTTCTCCACAAAATATTGAATACAGTGTGTTTGATATCACTTCCTTCTCCAAGACCAGCATATACCAGCATGAAGTTCAAAATAAAATCACAAGGTCACATATAAAAGGTCACATTGTGAGATATAAAATCATTTTGAGAGCAATTCTGAAAAATAAAGCCGCAATATGAGATTAAACATTGCAATTGTCAATATGAAGTCAGATGTTATGTGCTTTATGCTGGTTTGGTAATGGTCAAGCCAGTAAATCAGCAAAGATGTGCTGGTTGACCAGATTTTATGAATAGCTTAGCTTTGCTAGCTTACCGGTTTGACAATCAGAATGAAAGTAAATAGCTTGAAAACTGGTGAATCAGCTTTTTTTTTGTCTAACTAAAGGGTAGTTCACCCAAAATTGAAAATTCCCAGCCATCATTTACTCACCCTCAAGTTGTTCCTAACCAGTATGACTTTCCAACAGTTGATGGTTCCCACTGACTTCCATAGTGGAAGAGATTTGACTTCCATCATGGGAAAAATACTATGGAAGTCAATGAGGACCAGAAACTGTTTGGTTACCCACATTCTTTTTTTTGTTCAGCAGAAGAAATAAAACCTCATACCGGTTAGGAACAACTTGAGGGTGAGTAAAAGACAGCATTTTTATTTTTGGGTGAAATATCCTTTCAAGTTGATTGACCGAGTTGGTCTTGCTGGGCTAGTTAAGTTTTATACCATTTAAAACTTCAGTCAATCTCTCCACCCATTCACAATTATAAAAACAAATCTGCACGCAACATCAATTTATGTACTCACATCAACAACATGCACAACACAATAAGTGGCAGTGGGTGATGTTTTTCTTCACGTACTGATGAAGTCACTCGGCATGACGCAAAAACTCAGTGACATGAAAATGGAGGGTGAGGTCCTCTGAAGAGGTTTTTCCTCCAGTCAAATCACCATCTGAAAGTGTCTCTGAACCACAGGAAGATACATTTATGGAACTTTAAAGGATGAGGCAAAGTTGGATTTATTGGCAGAATTTTTTCTTTTTAAGTGGATTAATACAGCACAGAAAACGTCTGGATTTGGGCCCCTATTATTAGCTTTTATAGGCTGTGTTCAGTGTCTCTGGGAAATCATAAACGCATCTCCAAGGGAACGTGTGCCTAATGGATCATTTTGATTTCTAAAGTAGTACATTATTGGCTTAAGAAGCATTTCACCATTTGTGAAAATTCTGGACATTTCTGCACGGCAAAATAAATAAATAAATCATCTTTACTTTTTTTTAGTAGTCCTATCTAAATACCGTTATGCATTTACATAAAAAGCAAAACTGCCAAAAGGTATTAAAGGGAAAAAAATGGATTATGTTATCATTTACTCAACCACAAGTCGATCGAAACCAGTATGACCTTTTCTTCTGCGGAAAACAAAACCAGCTATTTTGAAAAATGTTCATGCTTCTCTTTTCTTACAATAAAAGCATTGGCTGTCAAGCTTAAGGGTGAGTAACTGATTGGGTGAACCATTCCTTTAAGATTAAATATCTTGTTTAAACTATCATCAAACGTTTATTTTGTCTTGTTCTAATGACAGATCTTTTGGTCACACTTTATTTAAAAATTCCAATTCTAGCTATTAACAAACCATTAAATACAACTTCAATAAACTCCTAATTTGTTGCTTATTAATAGTTAGTAAGGTAGCTGTTAAGTTTAGGCATTGGGCAGGATTAGGGATGTAGAATATAGTCATAGAATAACTGCTTTATAAGTGCTAGTAAACAGTCAAAATGTTAATAATAGGTATGCTAATAAGCAACTAGGTAATAGTGAGAATCGGTCTCTATACTAAAGTGAAGCATAAACTGCAGTAAATGTCCAAAATCCAACAACAAAGAGTTCATACTGCATAATATGCAACACCCAGTCAGAAGCAGTTTGGATGAAAGTACACAATAGTAGTCGATATATACATAAGGTTAACTGCAGGATCAGGAGAGAAGGGGATCTTGTGCACTGGGATTTAGAGGTGGCTAAGCCTCCCAATACCGTCTTTCTGCAGAGCTATGCAGGTGTGAATAGCCTAATATCAACATTCAGGGCACTCATTTTGCCTCTATAATGTGCGAGGTTCTCTGGAGAGCACACACACATCCTGAAAAGCATCCCATTTCTTGCTTCATGAGTCATTGGAGAAATTATTTGCTGCACAAATATAGCTTACATGTTCTTCGTATCTCATTAGAGCAAACAAAAGAACAGAAACACTGAATAATTTTGATTTCTAGATGTTCCAGCTAATTATATTCTTTGGAGGCTGCCTGCAAGCAGCAGGACATCGTTTTAATTTGTATCCTCTAAAAACCCTATTAAAAGGAAGCCAGCCAAAAAGTTCTCTATGTTCACAGCACTTGTTTTTTTGTTTTCCAGATTGCAAAAATGAAGCAAGGTAATTAAATGTAAAGTGGGCAGCAGTACTAGTTTTTATATCATCTGTTGTATTCAAAAGCCAAAGCCAAACACAAACTGAACTCCCCTTTAGAAGTACATCCTTAAATTTGCTGCTCTCGCTTTGTAAACAAACCAATTACAGCAATACGCAAAGTAAATATTGGTTATATTTAAATGTAATATGTGAGATATTCAGAGATAATATATTCAGAGGAATCACTGTAGGCATTACTCTGCGTGGGCTACAGTACTGACTAACAAACATGAATTCTTGGAGCAATTCATTAAAGGCCCTTTTAAGTTTTCAGTCAATAAAAATACTACAACAAGGGGTCATGATCCAAAAATGAGACTCAGGTCTGATCTGATATGCCCTCATCACTGAAAACCAGGAACAAAAACACACGAGATAAAAGAAAATATATAAATGCTTTGTGCAGTGAGTTATTGGCTGTTAATAAGATAATAAGATAGAACGATTGACAGATGGATACAACAAATAATAGATAGAATGAATGAATGAAGAAATGAACAAACAATCTAAAGATAGACAGAATACACAAACAATCGATAGACTGAATGAACGATCATTTGACAGACAGACAGATTTGTTATTTGTATTTTTTCTGACATGTTGGTGTTTTATCTTTCACTTGGATGTTATAAGTTGAGTAAATACAGCTGGAAAAAACAAAAACTGAGTCTGTCTTCATTTCAGACCGCAAAGTAACAAAATGTGATTATTTTAAAGGGGGTGATTCTTCTATACCCACTGTAGATGTAAAATACAAATACAACGTAAAATCTGGGTCCTGGAACAAAACCAGACAATAACCAATGATCTAAATGAGGAAAATAATCTTATCATTTTTTGGGATCATTCCAAGCTCTCATATCTAAAATGAATATTTCCTTTATCTTTTAAAACAGGACTTACGAACCTTTTAAAATCACCATGGAATCTAGTGTAACATTCTTGACAAAGAGCTGGAGATATCTTTGATATGCAGAGTTATAAAAACATGCAAAGAAATGCATCTTCCATGCAAATATTCATATTAATGTTCATCTGTGCAACTGGAAGCAGTGTATGTGGTGATGGTGGGAGATCAGTTCTCTTATTCAAAGTGGAGGAGAACCAAACCGAAGACCAGACCAAAACAGAGCACGCACGCACGCACACACACACACACACACACACACACACACACACACACAGGTTTGTTTTTGTGAAAAGTGGGGACATTCCATAGGCGTAATGGTTTGTATACTTTACAGACCGTATATTATATTGCCCTACACCAACCCTACCCCTAAACCTACCCCTCACAGGAAACTTTGTGCTATTTCAGATTTTCAATACACTCCATTCTGTGTGATTTATAAGCGTTTTGAAAAGTGGGTACATGGGGTAATGTCCTGAAAAGTCACCTTCTCCTTGTAATACCTATGTCATACCTTTGTCATTATACAAATTTATGTCCTCATTTGTCACAAAAACACGCACACACACACACAAAGACGCACACACAAATCAATCCAACCAGAACGTGTTTAGAGTCATGCATTTTGTCAATCTCTCTGCATGCTAATCTGATGATGGATTAGATGTTGGAGAATGTGATGGATTTTGGCAGACCATCTTCACTGCTTTCCACTTCACGGACAGAGAATCTGAACAAGACTTGTGAGACAGTTTGAAGTTTGTCACCAAGGAAACCAATGCACAGCACCTGCTGGAAATTCAAACCTGGCACCAGCGCCAACATCTACACAATAACATTAGCCAATCCTATGGCACAGCAGGAATATATTGCATCTAAAAAAATACATGTGTGTACATGTTTAAAAGAGCAACAGAAGAAGTATGACGATAAAGTGTAAATGTCAAATAGATTCCTTCGGATTCGATACAGTAAGTTTTCCCTGAGCGCGTATCAAACCTGTTACATCAATATCTCATTTCAGAATCTCAGAACAGATGGCTTGACATCCAAGATCTTTCTGCTTTCCTTCATATTCTGTCATCAGTGCGCCTGTAGTAGCACTTCTCAGTATGTGAATATGCAAACGACTCTGTAACCATACATTCACTGCTATTTAGATTCTCGGTCTCTCCACAGATTTATTACATCATGATCATGACATAATACTGCAGACAGATTTGATGCCATTGTGATGACTTCAAAAACATGTTTTTATGGCTTATTGATCATCACCATATGCATCATGCCCATTAAATCTCCAAGTAGAGTTTAAATGCAACATAAAAAAATATACATATATATTAAAAAATTAAGTAGCATTTTTATTCTCAGTTTTTTCTCATTTTTTCTGGCTATTTACTAGTGGTTGTTTTTATTTAAAGAATGACACCTAATGCATAAAGGATTTAAGGAATTTCAGGGAAGAAAGGAAAAGAAAGAAAAACTGAAAACTGAAAAAAAAAGATGATTATATTTTTATTGATGCTTTTAATATTTTTATTTTAAAATATGCATTCACTCTTAATCTTATGCTGAACATGCGACCCTGTTAATGTTTTTTTTGGTTACATTCCATTATGAATTATATGAATCACATAAATGATAGCCTATATTTTCAATTTAAAACAGCAAAATTTGACAAAAAAAAGTTGAGTAGTTTACATCACTGGATATTATGGATTGGTCTTCTAACATTTCTGTTGTAAAACAGTTGTAAAATATTAAATGTTTAGCTTTAGCTTGTAGTTTTTCGCCGTTAAAACTGAAGCATCACACTTGTCTTCTTTGATTTGATTGCCATCTCAATAATGTTAATGAGTGCTGTTAGACCGTTTTGTCAGACAAGCCTATAAATGTAACTTTTTACATTTTTGTCATCTTAACAACTAACAAAGTGGCATGTAATATAGTGCAGCATCATGAATATTAGATATCGGGGGGCACAATAAGGTCATATCTGATTTTTTTTTTCACTCAGTGTCTATGGTGGTTACTGCCCTGATAAAGAGAACAATACGCTCTGTTCAAAGCTGTCTGAGAGGACAATGTTTGTGTCTTAATCTAATGAGTAGATCAGTTGATAGGATCAGATCTTCTACTTTATGATTAGAAAGCAGAAACCTTAGCTGAAGAGCCATGTGTTCATTTTCATTATGTTACCAAGCTCTAATTAAATGATACTAGCCGTTGCTGTATCGTGAGAGATTGAAGTTGGATCAAGTAATTATCTGTGCATATGTTTTCAAATAATTTTTTACTCACGGTACTACATTCCTTCCAGATGTTGAGAATGGATCTTTCTAAAGAGTGGTGGTTGTGCTACAGGAAATGAAATGGTGAGAGACCTGGCCACTGCCATCCATTTTTGTGATTCAGTCCATTTACCTGCACTTTAGAGAGACGGATAATGTTTTAGAAAGTAAATAATGAATGTGTAATGAAATTCTTACTTGCTAGACGGTTCAAGTTCAAGGTATTCATGAATTGTAAAATCAATGTTGGATAATGTCATAATAAATCATCATTACTATGACCTCGTCCTACAGGCATGAAGTCATCGGTTGCTCTCTAACCAGCAGTCCAGGGCACATACTCATATTGTTACTTAGTAGTTCAAGGAGCCCAGTGCACCTGTAAAAGAATTATGTAGTGCTTCATATTTCAGATTAATTTTGTTTGAATAGACCAGATATATTCATTATTTTCATCCTAGACTATGAGACCTTGGAGAGAAAGCCAAATTACTGCCACATTACATCCATTGTCAAATCTCTCAAAAGCATTATAAGAGACAGTGTGTCAGTGGAAATAACATTTGAAGAGACTATGCTTGACTGTAAAAAAAATGACTGTTTGAAGTGCATTCACTCTTAATCTTATGCTGAACATGCGACCCTGTTAATGTTTTTTTTGGTTACATTCCATTATGAATTATATGAATCACATAAATGATAGCCTATATTTTCAATTTAAAACAGCAAAATTTGACAAAAAAAAGTTGAGTAGTTTACATCACTGGATATTATGGATTGGTCTTCTAACATTTCTGTTGTAAAACAGTTGTAAAATATTAAATGTTTAGCTTTAGCTTGTAGTTTTTCGCCGTTAAAACTGAAGCATCACACTTGTCTTCTTTGATTTGATTGCCATCTCAATAATGTTAATGAGTGCTGTTAGACCGTTTTGTCAGACAAGCCTATAAATGTAACTTTTTACATTTTTGTCATCTTAACAACTAACAAAGTGGCATGTAATATAGTGCAGCATCATGAATATTAGATATCGGGGGGCACAATAAGGTCATATCTGATTTTTTTTTTCACTCAGTGTCTATGGTGGTTACTGCCCTGATAAAGAGAACAATACGCTCTGTTCAAAGCTGTCTGAGAGGACAATGTTTGTGTCTTAATCTAATGAGTAGATCAGTTGATAGGATCAGATCTTCTACTTTATGATTAGAAAGCAGAAACCTTAGCTGAAGAGCCATGTGTTCATTTTCATTATGTTACCAAGCTCTAATTAAATGATACTAGCCGTTGCTGTATCGTGAGAGATTGAAGTTGGATCAAGTAATTATCTGTGCATATGTTTTCAAATAATTTTTTACTCACGGTACTACATTCCTTCCAGATGTTGAGAATGGATCTTTCTAAAGAGTGGTGGTTGTGCTACAGGAAATGAAATGGTGAGAGACCTGGCCACTGCCATCCATTTTTGTGATTCAGTCCATTTACCTGCACTTTAGAGAGACGGATAATGTTTTAGAAAGTAAATAATGAATGTGTAATGAAATTCTTACTTGCTAGACGGTTCAAGTTCAAGGTATTCATGAATTGTAAAATCAATGTTGGATAATGTCATAATAAATCATCATTACTATGACCTCGTCCTACAGGCATGAAGTCATCGGTTGCTCTCTAACCAGCAGTCCAGGGCACATACTCATATTGCTACTTAGTAGTTCAAGGAGCCCAGTGCACCTGTAAAAGAATTATGTAGTGCTTCATATTTCAGATTAATTTTGTTTGAATAGACCAGATATATTCATTATTTTCATCCTAGACTATGAGACCTTGGAGAGAAAGCCAAATTACTGCCACATTACATCCATTGTCAAATCTCTCAAAAGCATTATAAGAGACAGTGTGTCAGTGGAAATAACATTTGAAGAGACTATGCTTGACTGTAAAAAAAATGACTGTTTGAAGTTGTAAAAAAATAAATTTTTTGGAGTATGTTTAAATATGCTTTATGTAATTTTTTGACTGTGCTTAAACATAAAAATACCATAATATGTTTGCAGACATTTAGGAAACATGGTAAGTTCATATACTTGTTTTTATGGAAAACAATGCTACAGCCAGTTATTCTTGAAATGTTGGTTCTGTGTCGGAATCTCTGATTTTGTTTTGCTCTGTGTGATTCCGCCCACTGCCAGTTTACCCAGTAGTATTTTGTTTGCCAGTTGGTGGAAAACACGGCATATTGTAGCCATGGAAGCCAGTAAAAGTACTGGGTCAGAGATTACAGATTCTTCCTGACCTAAATAGCCTCGACATGCATCTAAAAATCTCCATGACCAGAGACAAATAAATCAACTAAGCGACTTACAGTGTAAAGCTCATTGCCTTTCATTGTCAGTAGCACTTGTTTCTCTTATGTGTCCTGATCTGGCAACCCACTTGAGCATTGAGTCTGAGGAGGAGGGGGGCAAGAGAATCAAATCTCTCCAATATTTTGAATTTGGACAGCAGTACCCATTTTAACCACTAGCTGTCAAAATTATATACCACACCTTTAACAAGGAAACACTATTTCAGTATTAAAAATGTGTAATTTAATGTTACTTGCCATTTTTTTTGTAATTATTTATGAAATAAAAAACAATTTCTGAGTGAAAATAGTTTCTACAACAAATAGTTTTTAGTGCTTTTTTTCAGATCAGAAAAAACTCGGCATAATCAAGCAAAAAATTTAAATCATTCATCTATCTGTCTTCATTATTTTCTGCTTTGTAAAATGTTGGTTCTGTGTCAGAATCTCTGTTTTTGTTTTGGTCTGTGTGATTCCGCCCACTGTCAGTTTACCCAGTAGTATTTCGGTTGCCAGTTGGTGGAAAACACGGCATATTGTAGCCATGGAAGCCAGTAAAAGTACTGGGTCAGAGATTACAGATTCTTCCTGACCTAAATAGCCTCGACATGCATCTAAAAATCTCCATGACCAGAGACAAATAAATCAACTAAGCGACTTACAGTGTAAAGCTCATTGCCTTTCATTGTCAGTAGCACTTGTTTCTCTTATGTGTCCTGATCTGGCAACCCACTTGAGCATTGAGTCTGAGGAGGAGGGGGGCAAGAGAATCAAATCTCTCCAATATTTTGAATTTGGACAGCAGTACCCATTTTAACCACTAGCTGTCAAAATTATATACCACACCTTTAACAAGGAAACACTATTTCAGTATTAAAAATGTGTAATTTAATGTTACTTGCCATTTTTTTGTAATTATTTATGAAATAAAAAACAATTTCTGAGTGAAAATAGTTTCTACAACAAATAGTTTTTAGTGCTTTTTTTTCAGATCAGAAAAAACTCGGCATAATCAAGCAAAAAATTTAAATCATTCATCTATCTGTCTTCATTATTTTCTGCTTTGTGTGATTTTGCCCACCTAATATAATAAAGAGAATGTAATGCTAAATATATGTAATGCCACAGACTCAAACAGAGGCCTCGATACGGGTAAAATCCAACATCAAGAGGTGAAGAGATGGCTTCGGTACAGGACACTTTGGACATCATCAAAACAGCATTAGTATAATGATGTATCTTGTCTGTTGATAATAGTGCAAATGCCCTGTATGTTGGTAAGAAAAGAGAGGCACCAGATTGGGTAAGAACTCAGCAGGGACCTCCCACCCTGAGGCTCTATTCCGACACTTTCCTGATGACAGAACTAGGAGCTTTCGTCATTTTTGGCATGGAGAAAGAACCATCGCAGAACAAAAGAGTGAGGGGGTGTGCTGGTTTTGCGTGACTCCCCACGGAGTAAGTCCTTGACGCCCTAAGCCATGCTAAAAGTGGCTAAACCTGGCAACCTGAGCTAAATTTGGCATCTTAACATTTCTTAGACCATTTATGCTGCAATATTCTGCATTATAAACCAAATGACTAATCATTGTTGTAAATTACAAAAGATAAATAAGACTTATTTATTCCAAGAGGCCATTTGTATTCTGCATGCAATAAGATGGCTGCTATTGTTCTTTGTCCATATCAATGTCCCCTAAGGCATTTGTGGTGATGATGTTTCATATGTTAATGAAGCCAGCTAGGACAATGCATCTTGACCTTGCAAATAATAAACTTCATGACTTTTAGTTTTTCATGTAGGTTACAGTTAAAAAGAAAAAGAAAAAAATTATATACACTAACGTTCAAAGTTTGGGGTCAGCAATATTTTTCAATGTTTTTTCCCCAGTCTCTTTTACTCACCAAGTCTGCTTTTATTTGATCAAAAATACACTAAAAACAACGATGTTGTGAAATAATATTACAATTTAAAATAATTTGAACATGTAATTTATGCTGTGATGGTTAAGTTCTAATATGCTGATTTGGTGCTCAAGAACAATTTCTCATTATTATCAGTTGGAAACAGTTCTGCTGCTTAATATTTTGCGTAAATGGTGATATTTTTATTTCAGGATTCTTTGATGAATACTGCATGTTTGTTAAATAGAAATCTTTTGTAATATTGTAAATACCTTCACTGTTACTTTTGATCAATTTCATGCGTCCTTGCTTAATAAATGTATTAACTTCTTTCAAAAGAAAAAAAAATTATGCAGCTCAACGAAGCTTAAAATTATGGTCAGATTTATATAGCTAAAAATATTAGAAACCTGTGCAGAGATTTTTTTTGCATGTTTAACCCAATCCAGCTGAGATGAAAGCAGCAGAGTTTCATCTCTCAAATTTTGGAAAGAGTGTAATTCAAGTGTAATGAAACTAAGGGAATCCATCACTTTAGAAAGGTGCCACATACTTCATATTGCATTACATTTATGACCCAGCATAGTGCTGGATCTAAATATTGAATATACACATATAAATATTCAATACACAACGAATAGTTTCCCTTATTTCAAGGGAAAGACTGCATTTGTTTGAAGCAATATGTAGATAAATATGACTGATAAAAATATATAGCCTAAAAATATACATGTAACATGCCCATGAATATTAGATTATAGATTCATATTTATTTTAATGTAAAATAAGAAAGGAAATATTTTAGGCACTGTAACTTCTATGGTTTTCTGTATTTTTAAACACTGGTTTTAAATATTTGAATATATAAATTCAATATTTAAATAATGTTTTTTAATGTTTTTCACCTTTTTGCCATCACAAGTTCATTTAAATAGTCCTGCTGTGTGAATGTGATAAAAACATTTTTGATTTAAATTACTCCTATTTTAAGATTATATGATATAGACTATAGCATGACAGCCCAAAAGTGGACATCGACCATATGTAATAAAAAGTATATAAAAGCCCCTATAAAGCAGTATATTGTCCTGCATACTTAACTGTAATTATGTGAGAATTTGTTCAGAAATGTGAAATTTATTCAGGTCTAAAAAAATATTCCCCCCGGAGGACATTTTGTAGTCATTAAGGATGTCACCGTAGCAAATAACAGCATTCAGTTTCCAAATTTTAAAAGGTTTCTTTATAGAATAAGTCAACCAACTTCTGCTTCAGGATACGAGTAATTCAAAGATGATAAGAATCAAACATCTTTGTCACAACAAACATTGTTCATAAATAAGCAGCATATGACAGTAATCAGCATGCATTGTTGCGGCTAATTGTTTCGTTTTCTTTTTTCCAGCGGCAGTTGCATACGCATTTGTTTCACCCGTATTCCTTCGACTGGCATCAAGTTTCAGAGCGAGCCAGACGGCACGCCCCGGGATGTTTAACAGCGTTTAAATGCACTACACCAGACCTTTTGTTCAGTTTTAAGAGCCTGAAATGGCTGACAAGAACATGTCGAAGATGTATTTGCGAGTTTATAAGAGACGCAGGGAGAGAGACAGACAGTAGAGGACATTGTTGTGTAAAGCACACAAGTCGACAGAGAGACAGATGTTGATGGTGTGTACTAAAGAGGATGCAGTGGATGCCACATGAGTAGATGTAAAGAGGGGAAAAAAGATCTAAGAAAATGGAGGTGTGCGTGAAAGGAGAGTAATAGGGAACATGTAGGTAAAAAGTGGCCAGAGACAGGAAGGATAACAGAGAACAGAGTCTTTAATGGCATTGTAAAAGCCAGCCCGGAATAAATTACCTTCCATCCCGCAGGATTACTCATGTAATTATTTGAATGAGGGATTTCATTAGGATGTGCAGAGGTGTGGAAGAAGGAAGGCCGAAGTGATACAAGACTGAGGACAATTTTTACCTACATAAATTAAGTTTTAGGCATGTGCAGATAATTGATATGAAATTCAGAGTCCTTTGATTAGGACTAAAAAGTGAGAGTGTGATAATGTGGAATCGACTCATGTCAAATGCAGATAGAGAAAAAAAATAACAGAAATGAAAGGGAGATTGAAGAAGAATAAGGATATACCCCAGTGATGGGGATAAGTTCTAATTTAAGAGGCACAACGAGAGATTGATGGAGAAATGGGTTATATCTTGGTGATTGTGATGTGTTTGAATTTAATTTGTGTGAATGATCTTTGGAGAAACTCCAGAAAAAAAAAGTGTGCACATCCAACTTGTTAGGTACAGATAAAGGACACAATCCAGAAAAATGAAACAAGTATTGCTCTAAACTGAACACAGCAAACAGCAATGTTTTCAGCTCTAGAATATCGCCCCGTTTTATAAACCACAGTAAAATAAATTTAAGGACAACAATAATAATAATATTAATACGTCCTGGGACGTAACACCAGGAAAAACCCTAGTTATATAGCAACAGGTAATGAGATTATCAGATTAACATGATTTCAGGAAGTCACAAGATATCATATTTTCATTTTTTGCATACATAGTACAACCCCTAGTTTTTGGTTATTTTGTGTGCGCAATTTATCGGTAAATCACTGATATTAGAGATTTATCATTGTGAAGGGTCCTTTCTCAAATTTTGACATTTTTATTATGCAAGTGTCAGATATCATCAAAGGCAAAGTTATTCTTTAATTTAATAAGACTGGTTTTTAGCAAATCTTAAATTATACAGTATATTTTTCATAATCTATAGAACAAATATGCGATTCACTTATCTTTTAAAATAGATTTTTCTTTTAAGTGTTTTAATTTAAAGGGGGGGGGGGTACAATGCTGTTTCATGCATTCAGAGTTGTTTACACTGTTAAAGAGTTGGATTCTCATGCTAAGCATGGACAAAATTTCAAAAAACAATTTGGACATATGACGGAGTATTTCTGTGCTAAAAATCTTACTTCCGGGTTCGTACAAGTTTTGGACAGTTCTTTTCGATCGTGGCTCTTCATGACGTAGACGAGGGTGGAACTCCTTATATGGGCATTTCTCCCGGAAGAGCACGCCCGCGCACACATCGACCAGAGCAAGAGCGAGAGCGCGCCTATCAACGCGCTTCATCCGGCGGCAGCGCTGCACGGGACTTGCTCAGGAAGAATGTCTCTAAAGAAGTGTGTTTTTGGTTGTAAGGGAAAAATAACTTTGTTCAGCTTCCTAAAAAACCCAGCGTTATGTAAACAGTGGATACAGTTTGTTTTTCCGGAGCAGCAACACAGTTTCACAAGCGTGTTTGTTGACGAACGTTTTATAAACTAGGCCCAGTTCGACGCTGTATTTGCACATCGTTTGATACTGAAGGATGGAGCGGTCCTAGCTATAAAAGATCGCGGTCATGATTCAGAACTGTAGACGGTAAGTGAAACTGCATCAAATGTCTGTGTTTTGTTGGCAGTCGGAGCTCAAGTGCTCGTCAATCTTTAGCTCCACCCACGGCGCGCCTCCAGGAGCTAGGCTTTTTCTGGAATCGTAAAGCTGTATCTTTCTTTTATAAATATGATAAAACTAAAGACTTTTTGGAGATATGAAGGATGCAGTACTACTCTATAGGAACTCAAGGTTAACATGAGATTGGGTGAAACTGTGTGTGTTATGTCCCCTTTAAAAATATATAAATACAAAATATTACAGAATTTCAATATTAGGCATTTATAAGTTATTGGCCATGACAATAAAAATTATTATCAGCTTACTAATAATTACCAAACACTATGAAAAAAAAATGAGCATTTGGTCAAAATTTTAATATCAGTGTTCTCCTAATGTTCTCAGAATATATCAAACAATATGTGGATTTTTACTGGTATAAAATAAACTCTTGTAAAATAACCCCATTTTATTTATTTGTTTATAAATCATGTAACTTCCTGTGGGCAGATAATCTGATAATGTCATTACTTGTCTCTATGGGTTTATTTCACATTGAAGACAGAGTTTGAAACGCTGAGATTGTTTAATACAATTTTGAAACTTTAATATTAGTGTGTAGATATCTACTCTTTAAATTATATTTTCCAGAACAAAAAGAAGAAGTTTTGACAGAGAATTCATCTCTGCTAGAATTTATTCAACACCATAACTCTTTAGAAGGCATAAAATTAAGTGACGAAAAACAAAAGAATCTCCCAAATTGCATCTTTTTCTTTGAAATTTCACAACACAATGAATTAACAACGCACAGAATTTGGAAATTCAGAACAGCATGCTGGGAAAAAAATAACTGAAGCACAGCAGTAAACCTGACGACAGCGTCTTCAAAGAATAGGCCTCATACGGGCAAGAATGAATGAAAAGAAAAAGAGATTGCGAAGCACCTCTGACCGAATGCAAACAAGTGTACAAACAGCAAGAAAAACCCTTAAAAAATAAATAAAAAAAGATGAGCCAGAAATCTGTCTCCCAGCCATCAACTCATCCTTCCTAGTTGGCGTTTCCAATATTTTTCTTTTTATCTCTTCGATCTCTCGGTGCTCTGATTCGTTCTTTTCCTCAGGCTATGAAAGAGTAGCAATTGATTGCGTTCGTACACACAGGAGTCCACAGATGCACGCACACACACGCAGAGCTATAATTCGTTCGATTTGTTCATTTTTATTCATCCATTTATATGGAGGAGATGAAAACCCTCTTCACATCTAACAGAACCGTCATATTAGGTCTAATGCCACACACAGTAAATGCTGAAGATCTGTAAAACACATGGAATAAATTATCGCCAGGAGGAATGTTAATAAATTATAGTGGGGAGCATGTGGATCAAAGTACAACATATTCTTGTTATGCAAAAGCGCACTTTGCGTGCATGACGAGTCTTTGATATTCGGAGGAGGGACGTTAACGGCTGCGCTTAAGAAGAACTTTTAAATATTTGACCTTAAACACTTCAAACTACTGTAAAAGTCCACACTGCTTTAGTAAGGGACCGTTTGCTTGAAACACACTCACAGTTTTACACGTTTACAGTAAATCGAACAACAAAGGCGGCATGAAAATATGGAGAACACAGGAAAATATTCAGACAATTTTTTTGTTTCTTTTTCACCATCAATATTTTAAATGTTACATTCCTGTTTAGGGCCGTTTCATCTCCCAGTGAAACCCAACATGGCCCCAAGTTCAAAAGAGCAACATATAACAGCAGAGCAGATAGGAAAAAGTAGGATGAGAGACTGAGACACAGAGAAAGAGAGAGAGAGAGAGAGAGAGAGAGAGAGAAAGTTAGAAATGGTAAAGACCCTGAACAAACTTGTTTGCACCATAGCGCAGTGTTTCCTCTGGGCATATCCTGTAACTTTCAAGAGTGGATCCAGAGCAAAAGAAAAAAGTTTTTTTCCAAGTCAGATGTCCATTGAGGCTACAAGGTTACAAAGTTCCTTAAATAAGTGCCAGCCAATGAGAAGAAAGCTTGGCTTCCCATCATCTCGAGCACCGATTGGCTTCCATGACTTTAAGTACACGCGATTGTCATGCCGATTCAAGTGCAACGCAAGAGTCAAATTCAGAAAACAGTACAAACATCCATGTCAGGGAGGCGAGCGCCACTATCTTGTGTCTGAGCGTGGCATACGTCACAAAAATGAATGGAAATATCCTTGCGAATATCCAAATTAGCATCTCTCGTCCACTCTATATACACTACGCAGCATCCGTACACGCTCAAAATGGGACCCTGATTGAAAGAAGGGGGTGGGGGGCGGATCCCAGTTCAATCATGAGCTCCTGGGATTGGGCAAGTCGAAAACGATGGGCAGGTTCATAGGCTGGAAGTTCACCGTGCACGCCGAGGCATTAATGAACGTGGTGGTTCCATCTTTCATCATACCGTAACCTAGCTCACACAAACACAAAGATATTCCGATTCATTAAGTTGAAGAATGTCATGCATGTTTTGTTTTTGTGAAAATACGTTAACACGCATTTAAAAGGAGAACACTGATACAAAATGATACTAAAGGAATGATTCACCCAAACATGAACATTTCCTAAACATGTACTCACCCTCAGGCGATCCAAGATATATGATTTTGTTTCTTTATCGGAACAGAATTTAGCATTACATCACTTGCTCACCAATTGTTTACTTGTGGATTGTTGTGATGTTTTTAGCAGCTGTTTGGACTCTCCTTCTGACGGCACCCATTCACTGCAGAGGATCCATTGGTGAGCAAGTTATGTAACGCTAAATTTCACCCAAACTGTTCTGAGCAAGAAGCAAACTCACCTACATCTTGAATGGCCTTTAAAGGGATAACCATAAGCCTTGGTCAGCTCCAAGGTCAGCTCCAAGGACAACAGTTTCACCTAAAAAAAAGTCACCTACATCTTGGATGGCCTGAGGGTGAGTAAATTAACAGCAAATTTTTACTATCCCTTAAAGCAAATTTTCAATTTGGGTGAACCATTCCTTTAATAAGGTCAAAAATTAGGTTTAAAGTGTTAAAAGCTAAATGGTAAATACAAATAATCATGCAGTGTGTATGATTAAAGTGTATAAATTGCAAACAGCAAAAAATGACACATAACAGCTAGCAAACGAGTGGAGCTATTTTTGCACATTTCTGTGCCATAACAAACATGGCACTGAGTCAAACATAGACATGCAAAGCACAAAACACAAGCGTACACACATGTAAAATGAAATCATATTGCCGACAAAGATGAGGATCCTTTACTAAAAGCATTTTGAGTGTGTGTGCTAAATTTACTGTGAATATGAATGTGATCTAATTTTTGCTATGGAGCTGTCAGAAGGCAAAGCAGCATGGGACAGACTCTGCTCTGCTAACCCCAAAACAGGCAGATTGACGTGGCAGCATGAACAAATATGTTTGAGATCACAGGGCTGTATGGATTTCATGCATGTGATGTATAGACAATTGCGACTCTTATCATCTCATGTGATTACCTTCATGAATGTGCCCAAATACATGTAGTTTGGGCTGAACTCTCCTCTGGACAGTGTTCAACAGTTCCATACAGCCAACACGCTGCATCTTCCTGGGCACCCAGTCCAAAAAACCTACAAAAAGGTAGTATAATGACTAATATGAACATCAAAAGGCAAAGAAAAAGACAGAAATATATGATGTTAGAACAGACAATTTGGTTCATTTACGCTTTTGGAGTTACAAGCTGAACAAATGCCAGATGTACCAAGTTAGGGAAGAGAATCAGAATGAATTTAAAGACTGTAGTTCTGATTCCACAGTGTTTCATATTCTTAATGACGTTTTGGCAATTTTAAGGAAGAAGTAATAGATTTTTTTTTTGCGCATCCGAGGTGCTAATTTAAGAACTCAACAAGGGTGAAGTCTTGACTCACGGAATTTTAATTAGATGTGACTGGACGCTCTAGGAAGGTTACCAAGCAACTTATGCGTTAACTAATTAATATTCATGAGCTAAGCCTTAGCCATAGTAGGATTAGTAATTCACATCCTGAATTTTGATTTTCCTTTCACAATTAATTGCGTGAGTCCAAAAATGTTTACACATCCAAAACCAATAACATCATGAAGTTTGAGTCCAGATTTCAAACCAGTTCTTGATTTCCAAACCTACACTAAGTATAGAGCGAGTACATGATTTCAAGTTAAAGGTGGGGTAAGCGATTTTTCAAAAAGGGGTTAGAAAACTGATTCGGGCCGAGTAGCAAAACAAACTTGTAGCCAATCAGCAGTAAGGGGCATGTCTACTCATGATGTGGAGGAGAGAGCGTTCAGTGCACAGCACAGAACGGACATTAGCCGAGCCGAGTGACAGAAAGATAAAGAAAAACTAAAGAGGAAAACAACAACAAAAGAAGCTTAAGGCAATAAGGCAAGAAGTAGGACCCGTGTAAATATCGGATCAGCTTTCCAGCGCTGGAGAGAATTCAAGGAGCGGAGGCCTGCGATCGGACGCCAAGGTTGCTTTGTTTTTTCTTGATAGGTGAGTGACTGTGCCGCCTGCAAAAGCTAAAGTCTGTCTAGTACACAGGACGCGACAAAGCGACCGTTGAAAATCATTTGAAATTTGTGTCAATACGTCATAAATAGAACGCAGCAGCAGTTTTCTGTCGGGGATTTGTCGTGTCGTGCCGCGCCGCATTCAATGTAGACCATAGATATGTATATATATCTATGGCGTAGACAGCATCACTGATTATAATGAGTTCTATAGTATTTTGTCGCGCCGCTCCACTCGCGTCCGGTGTAGACACGGTGTAACATTGGTTTTGCTTTGTTTCACAGAACTAATGGTTGCCTGGGTTGCGTACGTATGTGTGGGGCAGAGCTATCAAAATAGGGGCGAGACCCTTTTGAGGTAGGGGCGTGTTTGTTTTGGTGATTTCAAATGTCAACATTGGCTACCAGAAATCGCTTACCCCACCTTTAATGATCTCAGTACACAGGACATATTCTTACATATCGCTGTGAATCTTCAGAGATATCATTTGGGGCTAATTTGCAACACTATGATAAACACCCACATTTGCACAAATGTATAGTGAGACACGTCTTTACCATGAGAATTACACATTGTCACAATCTCAAAGCCCAAAAGCTTAGTGTTTTAAACCACAGCTGTCTTTATGCACAAACTTCCGTTCTCGGTACATATGACTGTGTGTGTGAAGGTTTTATTATGTGCGAAGGGATTTGCTGCACTGCGAACAGCGTCTCAGTGTTGCATGCTTTAGCAGCCTGCTGTAGAAACTCCATCTGCCAAAGCCTCAGAGCAAAAGAGTGTGTGTGCGCGAGGATGAAGACAACATAATGGGGAATAAACATTACCGCATGCTTTGTGTGTGTGCATTTGTGTGTGATTTAGGTCTTACCCAGAGGAGGGCAGTGTGTGAGAAGAATATCTGTGGAATCTGGAATCTGATTCCACTTGTCCAGCAGTGCTTGTCCTCGTTGAAGATTAAAACCCCAGCCGTAGTACCATGGCTGCCTGAAAACATACATAAAGAAGGAAAAAACTGAGTTAAGGCCTACTGATGTGACCGTGAACATTACTGCCAATTTCTTCCCATGTGCTTCACTGATCTTTTACCCAGACTGCTCTACCGCTGATGAAAACAAGATGACATTTCCATTAGGATCTGTATATGGAGAATCTGTGAAAGATCTTGGGTCTATGATGATGATAAAATAACAGAAACCCCCCCCCCAAATCACAAATAGCAATAACTTTGTTCTGGCACCTTTCTCACATCTTTTACTAAATGTAAGCGGAAAAAATAATTGAAATAGGAGTGAAAAATTCACCGGTTACAGGCCAACTTAGATTGAGTCCTCATCTTTTTCTTTCCCCCACTGTCATCTCTCTACCATCACACTCTAAAAAAGGAGGAGAGTAGGGATGATTTGAAAAGCTTGGTTCATGAATATTAATTAGGTGATGTAACGTTTGTCCAGTAGTCCAAACTGTGCGTAAATGCTGGTAAATGGGCGCAAGACATAGAAGGATTACCATTTGTGCATTTCTTCAGCACACAGCAAATAGAATCTTTGTCAGAGGTTTCTACTTGGTCTTAACGTCATATAAACAAAAAATAAAATAAAAAAAAATTTGTTTTAGTTTATTAATTAGTATGAACATCTTAAAATATAATAATATAAAATAATAAATTCATTAAAATAAATATTGTAGAATGATTTTATATATATAAATATATTTTATATTGTTAGAATGGTAACACTTTAGATCAGGGAACACTATTCACTATTAACTAGTTGCTTATTAGCATGCATACTACTTGCATATTGGAAGTTTATTAGTACTTATAAAGCAAATATTAATGCATGACCATATTCTAGAACCCCTTACCCAACCCAATACCTAAACATAACTACTATAACAACTACCTTACTTACAATCAATAAGCAGCAAAATAGGATTTATTAAGGGGGAAAATTCTTAGTTAATAGTGAATATGTGTTCCCTGATCTAAAGTGTAACTGTTACATTTTATAATTTTTTTTATTAAATATATATATATATACAGTGGGTATGGAAAGTATTCAGACCCCCTTAAATTTGTCACTCTTTGTTATATTGCAGCCATTTGCTAAAATCATTTAAGTTAATTTTTGAGGAAAAAAAATTAACTTAAATGATTTTAGCAAATGGCTGCAATATAACAAAGAGTGAAAAATTTAAGGGGGTCTGAATACTTTCCGTACCCACTGTATATAGAGGAAGATGGATATAAAAAAGAGAAGTGGAGGAGGAACAGAAAAACAAGAAGAAAGAGAAAGAAACAGGTAGAGACAGACAGTATGTAAGGATAGAGAGGGGGGTTGATGGTTTTGCCTATGCCCCATCACTTTGATTGCAGATGCACCAAGCTTGAGTGACGGTATAGAAATTAACATGTCACTAACAATCTGTCCCCAGATCCATCTTCCTCTGCACATTTATGTGTGCGAGTATGTTGAAAGACTCTTGTGTGTGTGTTTGTGTCAGTTTACACATGAAGGTTCCCTTGCCTCTACGTGGATTTTGTAATTTATAGAGAGCAGTCACTTGAAACGTTTACTTTTATAGCTGGCTGACGCATCAGTGTCCCGTGCTGCAAGCAAACACATTATTAGACTTAGACACACACACACACACACACACACACACATAGAGCCTTTGAGGAGCGATCCAGATCGGCCCTGGGTTCATCATCTCAAGAAGGTCAAGAGGAAAGAAGGGCAAATGCTATTTTCATTTGATTTCATCTGATTAATATTCAAATCACTCCTATCATCAGAGTCTAAACATTTATGATCAAACATCTGCAGGCCAACTGACGCAGTCTGATTAATTCACATATCAAATCTTAAAACATTTAAAATGGCCTTTACATATTGATTGTGCTATTTAAATATTCATTTTCATCTTTACACGGACGTCTCAATTACACTGGATCGAGAAAGGACTCATTATTGGTGTCCCAAACAGATTTTTCTAACCGAGCAGAGAGAGGTTAATAAAAAGAAAGAAAATGAGAGAGGGAGGGTTGTGTGTGAACACAGACAGAAAGAGAGATGCTGTGAAAACAGCATTAAAATGTCTTAAAAATACAAGCAATTATGTAATTCAGAAATTCTGATTTAGTTTAATGGAGATTTTATTAAGCCAAAAGATCAGAAGAACATGTGCAATTCCTTCAAATGGCACAAGGAACGACTAGCATACTTGATGTACTAAACCATCTGTGTATTTATCAGTTCAGATGTTTTTTCATTTGTCAAGGTGAATAGAAAGCAAAGACAGCTGTTTGTTGTCATGCCTTTACTCCCATGATGCCACATCAGCGCAAAAGCAGAAGAAATACTTTGCACACTACATTTTTCAATTTCTGAAGCAAATGTAAAGGGTATTTGCCCACACAAAACTCATCACCACAGTGCTAAGGTGTTCAGAGTGGTTGCTAGTGTATTGCTAGGGTGTTGCAAATTAAAAAAAAAAACATTTTATTCTTTTTTTATTTATTAGGAACCACTAATAAAAAGCAAACCTAATCGGATGTCTGTTTGTCACCACTGGCTTTAAAACAGTCTTGGGGTGAAGTAGGGTTTGGGTCGAATCAGTGAGCGTGTGCAAGTGCAAAACCTCTCTTGGCCAAATGATATCAGTGCAGTTTTGCCATAAATCTTTAAATGCATGGCTGGGGGGAAAAGGCTGTGGGGCGACTGTGCTTCAATATTTCATCCCATTGGTTAACTTCAAGGATTTTAAAGGAAGAGACATTTTATTCTTTTTTTATTTATTAGGAACCACTAATAAAAAGCAAACCTAATCAGATGTCTGTTTGTCACCACTGGCTTTAAAACAGTCTTGGGGTGAAGTAGGGTTTGGGTCGAATCAGTGAGCGTGTGCAAGTGCAAAACCTCTCTTGGCCAAATGATATCAGTGCAGTTTTGCCATAAATCTTTAAATGCATGGCTGGGGGGAAAAGGCTGTGGGGCGACTGTGCTTCAATATTTCATCCCATTGGTTAACTTCAAGGATTTTAAAGGAAGAGAAGATGGGAGTTATTAGAAAATCTTTCTTTTAAAAAATTTTTTTTTTTTTAAAGAATGCATTAATGATTGACAGAAATGTGAAATCTAATTCAATTCTTGCTGCTGGTAAGGTGGTGAACTTTGAATGGAAAGATAAAATGTGTATGAAAATTGGGAAGAAATAAATAGAGAAAATGGAATAGAAAATATTAAAAGTGACATTCACAGATCAGTAAAGTTTGTGCTAACAGACCTGTTTCTAGCAACTGTTTGGTTACCAACATTCTTCAAAACATATTTTATGTTCCACAGAAGAAAGAAAACGTGAAGGTGAGTAAATGACAACATCATTTTCACTTTTGGGTGAAGTATCTCTTTAAGTTGCCCACTCTGTGAAACAGTTTTCACAATGCCTTAAAATACTGCCTTCATAAGCAGCTCACTATATTTTAGAGCATAGCAATGCATACCAACACATATACACACACAAACACACACAAGCTATCTGCAAATGGAGAGAGCTTTTGTTCAACATCCTCACCTGGCTGCTGTAATTACAGATGTTGGTGGTATCTTGACCCCAATTACAGAGGAGGTCTACACATTATTCTGTGTGTGCGCACATTAAAGAGAGTGTATGTGCATGGCACAGAAGCAGGTACGTAAGTTTCTGACACTGACCCAGATGTGTGCATGGAGAAGAGGTTGGGAATCTACAGGGATAAGCCGTTACATCTCTGAAGAGTTAAGAGGCAACATCAGACAGCAGCTTTACCGTGCACACACACACATAACCTTATTAAGAGAGTTTCAATTAATAGCTTGCGGGTCACAACAGCCCACTGAGGTTTACCAGCACATAAGAAGTGCTATCAACATCACACAAGCGCTCACTTACACTCTTGTACTATGAATTAACTATAATAAAACTTTTCATGACATGAAAACATTTCTGAAAGAAATGGCTTGTTAAACAAGTAAAAGTAAATAAAATCGAGACAAAAACACATTAATTGGTAATATCTCAAATTACTATATCATTGAGAATAAAAAACAAATAAATATAAATTCACACAAAAAAACAATGTAGGTTGGGACTTGATTTTATCCTTTGGTTGTTAAGTAAAATAAAATAAAATACTAAAAGTATTACCAATGAATGTGTTTATTTAATTTATTTTATTTTATCTTAGAGAATGAAAAAAGAAATATACATTTAATGTAGGTCAGTTGTTGAATAAAACAAAACAAAATAAAATAAATATATCAAATGATTATATCATGGAGAATCAAAAATAAGTCAATCAAATTTTATAATATATATGAATGTATGAACTGCTGACAGTAAGACAAGTCACATGCATTTGAAAATAAACAGTGAATTTTAAATTTCATGCCGACTTTAAAGATTCTGCTTTAACAAGAGGGTTGGGGGTTGGGGTGTTATGGATTCTCATGCTAAACATGGCCAAAGTTTCAAAAAACGAGTTGGACGTATGACGGAGCATTTTTGTGCCAAATACACTCCTTCAGGGAAAGATTAACATGAGATTGCTAGAAACTGTGTGTGTGTTATGTCCCCTTTAAAGCACAGTACGCTGTCAGCACGTACACATATCAATAAAAAAACACAAGGAAATATCTGAAACTAGTTAACCTCACTAATCAACTATCAACTAAACTACTACTTTATCATCGTGACCCATTCTTAAGTTTTAAGCCAGTGTTGTATAGATAGTGCTGTTTTATAGTTGTATAATCAAGTAGTCTTGCATATTTAGCATGGTGTAGCTTTATTTTTCAGGCCGTTGTATATTTAGCACAGTGTGCTGCATCATATTGTGCTGAACTGCAGGGCCGGCTGGACTTGATGTTTAATCTGAGAGAAGCAAGCGGTCCATTCACACAGGGCTCCAGTCCGAGCAGCACAGCACGAGAGACACACACTGCACAAAACCAGAGAAAGAGAGAAAGAGAAACTCTGGAAGGCAGAGTATATCAGTCTCTGACAATAAAGGGATTAGACCAGGCTTCTGTCAGACATAGCTGTACATGCTCTGCACAACTTCACTATTTGACTGAGTTCCCCACTCTGTCTCTGTCTGCCTCTGGGTTAAAACATGGTAAATATGGGACATTTGGTCCCCAGCATGACTTATGCAACACTCAGCATGTAAAAGTTAAACCAAGACTACTAGCCACAACACACACACAAGTTCACAAAAACACATGCATTCACTGATACACACACACACACACACACACAGACAGCAGCTTTACCGTGCACACACACACATAACCTTATTAAGAGAGTTTCAATTAATAGCTTGCGGGTCACAACAGCCCACTGAGGTTTACCAGCACATAAGAAGTGCTATCAACATCACACAAGCGCTCACTTACACTCTTGTACTATGAATTAACTATAATAAAACTTTTCATGACATGAAAACATTTCTGAAAGAAATGGCTTGTTAAACAAGTAAAAGTAAATAAAATCGAGACAAAAACACATTAATTGGTAATATCTCAAATTACTATATCATTGAGAATAAAAAACAAATAAATATAAATTCACACAAAAAAACAATGTAGGTTGGGACTTGATTTTATCCTTTGGTTGTTAAGTAAAATAAAATAAAATACTAAAAGTATTACCAATGAATGTGTTTATTTAATTTATTTTATTTTATCTTAGAGAATGAAAAAAGAAATATACATTTAATGTAGGTCAGTTGTTGAATAAAACAAAACAAAATAAAATAAATATATCAAATGATTATATCATGGAGAATCAAAAATAAGTCAATCAAATTTTATAATATATATGAATGTATGAACTGCTGACAGTAAGACAAGTCACATGCATTTGAAAATAAACAGTGAATTTTAAATTTCATGCCGACTTTAAAGATTCTGCTTTAACAAGAGGGTTGGGGGTTGGGGTGTTATGGATTCTCATGCTAAACATGGCCAAAGTTTCAAAAAACGAGTTGGACGTATGACGGAGCATTTTTGTGCCAAATACACTCCTTCAGGGAAAGATTAACATGAGATTGCTAGAAACTGTGTGTGTGTTATGTCCCCTTTAAAGCACAGTACGCTGTCAGCACGTACACATATCAATAAAAAAACACAAGGAAATATCTGAAACTAGTTAACCTCACTAATCAACTATCAACTAAACTACTACTTTATCATCGTGACCCATTCTTAAGTTTTAAGCCAGTGTTGTATAGATAGTGCTGTTTTATAGTTGTATAATCAAGTAGTCTTGCATATTTAGCATGGTGTAGCTTTATTTTTCAGGCCGTTGTATATTTAGCACAGTGTGCTGCATCATATTGTGCTGAACTGCAGGGCCGGCTGGACTTGATGTTTAATCTGAGAGAAGCAAGCGGTCCATTCACACAGGGCTCCAGTCCGAGCAGCACAGCACGAGAGACACACACTGCACAAAACCAGAGAAAGAGAGAAAGAGAAACTCTGGAAGGCAGAGTATATCAGTCTCTGACAATAAAGGGATTAGACCAGGCTTCTGTCAGACATAGCTGTACATGCTCTGCACAACTTCACTATTTGACTGAGTTCCCCACTCTGTCTCTGTCTGCCTCTGGGTTAAAACATGGTAAATATGGGACATTTGGTCCCCAGCATGACTTATGCAACACTCAGCATGTAAAAGTTAAACCAAGACTACTAGCCACAACACATACACAAGTTCACAAAAACACATGCATTCACTGATACACACACACACACACAGTGGAGCATGTTTAGTAATTAATAATGCAGAATTTGCAAAAAAAAAAAAAATTTATATATATATATATATATATCCATAAAAAAACAATGGAGGTCGGCTGTTGATAAAAAAAAATACAAATTGTATTACAGATTAATGTGTTTTTATTTTATCATAGAGAGAAAGAAAGAAAGAATATAATTCCACACATAAAAAAAAAAGTAGGTCAGTTGTTGATTGGCATAAACAAAAAAAAAATCTTTAAAAAAAAGGAATGCATGAATAGGATAGAATAGAATAATAAATGCATGGATTAATTTTTACAATAAGACAGGTCACTTGCATTAGAAAATATACAGTCAATTTTAGATGTCATGCCGACATTAAAGATGTTAAAAAACTTAAATAATAATAATAATAATAAAATAAATAAACCTAAAATAAATTATAGAATTATAGTAATATTATTGACAGTAGAGAAAGAGCACGAAATAAGAAAAACTGGACTGGAAATTCAAACTGACATCAATCAAATGAGCACCACAGCTCAATGTGTTGGAGCATGCGTGTTAACCACATGATAGTCTTAAGCAGGGCCGTTTCTAGGCATAGGCGAGCTAGGCGGTCGCCTAGGGCGCCACCAGCTGAAGGGGCGCCAATGAGTGCACGTACTGGCACTTTTAGCAGGGTTGTGATAAAGAGTGGCACGGTCACCCTGAAATATGACTGCCGCCCCCACTGGATCCCCCAACATTATTGGGCTAGAGTACTGTCAATCTGATGATGCCTGTATGCCACAAGACCAGAGTGCTGTCAATTGCTGCCTGATTGTTGCATGCAAAGTTCAAAATTAGCTAATTCACGAGATCAATATATCCTTTATTTAGACCGCTTTGTCGAGTTAAATGCATCCTTACGGAGGTGTCGAAATGTTGAATCAATTCATTCACTTCCAACAGCGCTTAATGGGAGCAGCGTCATAGAGGGCAGAGCGTCACGTTATTTAAAGGGGACGTTAACGAGTAGCGAATTATTAAGTAGCTGCATTGGTTACTTTTATGCCACTGATAAAGCTTTTATAAGTAGTTTGGGGTAACAGAGGGGTTTTATAGGTTTGACTGAACTAATAATGCAATAACTGACACTTTAAATCAATGTTTCAAGAAACAACAAAAAAAAATTGAACAAAAAACAGATAAAGACAAAAAAGTAGCCATTGATAATATCTAAAAACAATATGTAGTAGTATAGTATATAGTATCCAAATCAAAATGTAATAAAATTAATTTATGTGTGATTTATGTGTAAATTATGTGCAATGTCTTAGCTACTAGGGATTGTTACATAGGGCTATACAGGCATCTAGTGGCAACACAATGATATTACAGATACTAAATTGTGCAAAATGTTTATCTTAACAGTCAGTTTACAAATAATGCATTCAGATTTGTGGAACTCAATGCACTGAATCTCCATAAATTAGTGTCGTTACTATGACAACCAATTTGAATGTGACAAGCAACTGGTGTCTGAAAAGAACCAGTTATATATTTATATTTTGGGGGTTGCAATAGGGATTTTGCCTAGGGCGTCAAATTGGCTAGAAACGGCCCTGGTCTTAAGTATAAATTGAGGGGTGGATAATGAATTTGGACTCTAGGTGAACGTTTCTGCTCCACCGAATCTGATCTGAACAGTCCGAAAAACGAGCAGTAACAAATCCATCTGTGCAATGAGACATCTGCCCACACAGCCTGACACGTCTCTCAAACTTATACACACGCACACACACGTACTGGCCTGGGCACACAGCAGACTTCAGAACAGCTGTGTGGACTCACACTCATCAACAGGAACATTCACAGCACTGATTAACATAACGAGCCAAGAGCAGGGACACACAGAAGTGTTTGATAGCTGATGCAGGGCTTTAAAGGAACGGATCGCGCAAAAACAAAAATTCTGCCTTTATTTACTAACCCTCGTGTCGTTCCAAACCCGTATGACTCTCTTACAACCCTCTATGCACACCTTGGCAATATAATCGCCATTGGCTAGTCAATAGTTTAGTTTACTTGCCAGACTGATATACTATTTTACACACACACACACACACACACACACACACCCACAATTCCACCAAATCAGCTTATCTTTGCAAAATGGCACAGCTTCTTAAATAACTGAACGTACACTCTTAACTTCAGTCAATCAAGCATTATATTATGATAATTAAGCACTATTTAATGATAGAACTAGTGATTAGAACTAAAACTTGGTAACCATGTATGAATGCATATTTGTCATTTTAACTGAACTTGGGACTGGTGGTGATGCTTAAGATATTGTTGATCATAGATAATAGTAGTTAATTATTATTAAAAGTAGGGATGCACCAAATGTTCGGCAACCGAAATTATTCGGCCGAAAATAGCAAAAAAAAGCTTGGCTTCGGCCAAGAATTTTCATTTCGGTGCATCCCTAATTAAAAGATAACACTACTACTACTACTACAATTATCTGCTGAATATTAAACACGTTGTCAGCGTTCGCTCAAACTGAGCAAGCTGTAATAGATGAGCGCCAGCCAATGAGATTACCGTTTGTGCATTAGCTCCGCCCACTACCGGAGAAACTGGCATATTTTCTGCTTGTTCTTAAAAGCTGAATAATTCTAAATAAACTCCATTATTTTGACAGGAAAGTACAATAAAAAATATTGTTTACATGTAGCGTGTCGATTCAGCATGGTATGTGAGACTCTCGCTCTCTCTCTTTGTATGTGTGAGAAACAGCGCTCTCAGCAAAGCAATGTCGAGTCGTGCGCCTTCACACTAGAGTTTACGGTGCGTCAAATACAGGTGCGCTGCGCATCAATTGAGCTGAATTAAATAGTACAGATCGCTTGACTAGAGTGAAACTCTGAAAATGTATCAGTGCTAAACTTATAATTAGCCTCCAACTCACACACTGGCAAGTAAAACCTAAGAATTTATTAGCCAATAGCTAACGATAGACATCATTTAGTTGCCCAGAGTAAGATTTAGTCACATATGCGAGTGATTTACTCGCAATGTAGAGAGGGTTGTCTCTACAAGGAGAATCTCATTAGCACATTAGCATATTCAAATTTGGTGTGGTACAATTGGCTATGAGACACACAACGAGAACCAATGGAGTTTGACATTACTCGCATCAAATCTGACACGTATGTGCCAAATTTGAATATATGTACAAATTCCCTTTGTCTCCCATGGAAAAAAGAAAGTCATGCAGGTTTTTAAATACACTGGGGTGAGTAAATAATGACAGAATGCATAAAGAAAAAGCCCTTTAAAGTCAATCCATGCATTCTTAAAAGCAGTTCTTAAATGTCCATGGTTGCATGAATAAAAACCTCTGCGTCTGCAAAGCTACACTCGGCATTCCTTTTGAAAAATCAAGCTTAATAAATGCTTACTGCAAGAAAAAAAAAGCCTCAGTGGACAACATCTGCAGAGAAGTTCTCGTCTTGTTACTGCGTTTAGGGGTATGTGTGTCCGCAGAAGAGATGAAGATGCTCAACAGTCGTGAGCAATACTAAATTAAACTTCTAATTTATACCATAAAAGACTAGCAAGAGGTCTCAAACTTCCTGAAAGAATCCATGGCCCTTCATAAAGATGAAGAAGAGCAGAATAGGAATGGGAGACATAAAAATGAGGAGTAGATTACAAATATTAATAAATTGAAAGAAGAGCAAAGAAGAAGAATAAGAGATACGTTTTAAGTTTTCATAGAGTTCTTTCAATAGCAATTTTTCTCTTAAACACAAAGACAAAGACTCACACTTGTCTTGGTTTTGTCTGCTTAACTAAACTTTTTTTTCATACAGAAAATATAGACATTATAATATAATAACCCAGAATATTCTTTTAAAAATCATTATTAAACACAATAACCTTTTTAAAAGCATTGCAAACATCTTTACTGAATATTTTAATAAAACTAAAGACATACTGTACAGTATCCTACAGCCAAAAATAAATAAAAAATTCTGAATATTTGCGGAGTGTGCCTTTAAACTACAAAGCACATGGTGTCTGGAGATACTTCACTGAACGATTACTTCTGTTTCTTCCGTCGGGTCCCTTGGCTTTGTCTCTCGCCCTTCTTCCAGGAGGATTTTAGGAGCATTGAGAGATATGTGCGACTCAAACAGACACCGCACACGCAGCGCTAATGAGCTCCCTCTGGAAGCCCTCAAACACTCTGTCATACGTTATAATTGCGTTGGCAATACGTTAGGATGTGTGTTAGCAGTTTGTATATGGTGTCGGAATGGACAGAGAGAAGAGAACAGGATAGAAATGGAGAGAGTTTAAAAAAGGTTGAATGAAGTTAATAAGGAAAGTATTAAGGCTGTGTGTGTGTATGTTTGAGAGAGAAAGACGAGCTGTCGCCAGGCCCCTCTAGTCTGAACTGTGAAGAGCAGGTGCAGGACAGCAGCACCAGTGTGTGTGTGTGTGTGTAAATGAATGTGAACATGTGTCAATGACCATGTATGTGTGTTAGAGATGAGACTGTCATATGGAGCGGCTTGGAGCGATGCAAAGCTATTGCCTTCTGGGTAATGAACACACACACACACACACACAAGATGAACCGGTCAGGTCATAGAAACTTACTCCTGCTGTGTTAATGCACTTTGTGTTGGCTTACCAGCATGGCCTCAGCTGAAAGACATAGTTTACACACTGATACAATTTCAACTCGATTTTGTGTCTCAGCTTGCCCGTCTGAAACTTTCAGCAATATCTTAGTGCCATGAGGAGCCATTTAAATATTGTTTTAGTACAAATGCAAGGCATTTGAAATGTTATTTATAAAAATGTATTTCATACAATTGCAATGCAATGCAATGAAAACAAAAGCATAAAAATTCATTAAAATCACAAATTGCCCTAGATAGTTAGAATGTGGATATAAAATGTGATTATATTTAATCCATATACATATCAATATATTATGAACATAATACATAAATGTATAATATATTAAAATATTGTATTCTAGGCCTATCTAGTATAGTAAAGTGTGGTATATATTTTCAAATGATTAATTCATATGAATTATTTAATAAATATAAATAGATATTAGTGTTTATTGAAGAAAAATGCCCTTATGAAATGTCTAAATAAATAAAAGGTAAAAAAAAATTGACACTGGCTAATACATAGTGACCATTTTAATTGATTAATTCATATAATGTATTTGATAAATAAACACAAATGGGCAACAAACAGTTTTGTAGAAAAAAAAGCCCTCATAAAAGGTAAAAAAAATTAAAGCTACAAGAACCCCCCCCCCCCCCCCCCCTTAATTTCTGACACTGGACAATACCATTACTTTTACCAAACAGGATTTTTTCTAATAAAACAGCAATGCATTTAGTATTTAAATGAGAATCATAAAAATTTAATAGTTTTGTATGACCCCTTATACCCCAGATAATCATATTTGTGCGAATGTGCATCTGTGTAAGGGAATAAAATGTCTCCAGCTCTAACTGGTGGCAAAAATACTAGCAACACAAGTTTTGCCACATAGTATTCCTCCACAACTGTGCGGAGAAAATAAATATCCAGTTCAGAATAGAGAGCAAGAGAGGTGTAATGAGCAGGAGAGGGAGTTAACATGTAGAAAGTGAGGTAGCATAGCACAGGAAGCGCAAAAGTGCTTGTCTGGGATTGTGACGGTGCTGCAGTGCTGCAATTATTAATCAGCGGCTAATTCCGCCTGTGTAACTGCTGGACATTTTTTTCCTCCCTCTTCCCTCTCTTTCCCACAGAGTGATAGTTGCCGTAGCAACCATGGCAAATCTTCCTTTTCTCAAACAGATGTCCCATTTAGTTGGAAATTAGAATGTGTAAAAACCCAGGAGACTCAAATTATTTCCAAGTTCTCCGGGAGGAGGGAGACGGAGAAGAAAAGAGGAGCGCGGAAAAGAAAGGAGTGGTGAGGGAAGGAGAGAAAAAGAGGAAAAGGGAGAGAGAGGGTTACATATCCTCCTCCTCAGGAAGTGTGAAAGTGTGTTGATTAGCCATCGCTGTGGGGCAGCTAATTCTGACGCCCGACCACATGCCACAGCCAGCACTGAAGAGGCAGCAGCCGGAAAAAGACACGAGAGAGGGAGGACAAGATGAATGCAGGATGGGTATGAACCATTGTATGGTCCATCTTTTGCTTAATATGGTGTATAATTTATTCTCTGGATCATTTTTTTTTTTCAATTTCTGTCACAGTCAGATGCAGAACATGACTGATAAAGTGGGTGATGTTATGTAGAAGGACAGAGATAAACGGAATTATCTTGTCTGTTTTGCAGGTAAACAGATTCAGCATTTATGAGAATGTAAAGAAATTCCCCAGAGCTGCGCACACTCACATATGTGCGAAGACACAAGCGCAGTGTGAGCGAGGAGTTTTGCCTTGGAGACCAATTTACAGGTAACATCTAGCCAAGACATGAAGCCCCACAGTCAGTCGCTTTTAATAAAAAACGTTTCTTGTTTCTATCATGTTGCCAGCAGAATGACTGACACAGAAATCAGACTGAAAAGATTGGAGTGCTGGATGCTGGAGTATTTGTTCCACACCTTAAAGGCCCTTGATTTATGTCAACATTCCCCAATGCATTCAACTCTATGGACCAATGCTCAAAGTTTTTTTTTTTTTTTTTTGCAAAAAAACAGTTTGTTGCTGATGTTTCAAAGTATAGTCAATGATTATGCATATAATTTGCAGTTATCAGGGTTAGAAATTTTAAAAGGTTTTGAGGAAAGAATGGCACAGTGCTAAAAATTGCGCTAGATATTTAAAATGTGGATCAAAAAATTGTATTATGTTTATCTGTGATCCATATAAATATATTATTGATATAACGAAATATAAAAGTTATAATATATTATATTGTTTTATTCTAGGCCTATATAGTTACAGTTTTTAACACCATTGTGAACATTTCAAATTTTTTTTTAATTCAAATTAATTAATTGATAAATACAAATGGACAAAAAAAAAAAATATATACAAAAAATTGGACAACAATCTGACTGTTCTGCATAACAATAACATTGTCTATTTTTTTTAATAAGCAATAAATGGTGGTTTAAAAAAATAAAAATAATAAATAAAAAAAACAGGATTAAAGTGCCAATTTTAATTAACTAATTCAATTAAATTACTGATAACTGGACAACAAACTGGGTTTAAAAAAATAGTAATATATGGAAGTTTAAAAAAACTTTTCTGACACTTACAGATACAATTACATTTTTGTCATGAAAATAAAATAAGACTATTTGTCTGTTCTAAGCTGAAATTAATTGGACCTTTTTCCTATTCTTATAGGAACTATCTTGCTACCAAACAGCCTAATAAAAGCCTATAATGCTCATGCCTGGTAGTTGAAGTCCAAGACATGAATCATGTGAAAAAGCATTTAAAAAAAAAAACAAGATCTTCCCAACCAGCTGGAAAGAGGCAATGTTGAATAACTTCTCTGTGTTTAGAGCGGCTAATTCAAGTGTGTGAGCGTGAGGGGTCTACATGACAGGACTAGGCCGCTCTGACACCCCCCTCTCCCTCAGGCATCTCAGATGTTAATTGAGGAGGTCCTCCTGTGGCCAGCCCTACATAGCCGAAGCAGTGAGCTCTTCTCCCCATGGGGAGACACGACTGATACTGTACTAATCTCTCCTCTTTTTTTCAAATCACTCTCCACATCAGCCGCCACTTTAATTAATTCACACAGCCGCGCCGACAAGGTCAAGCAGTTAAATGCGTTGTTTTATATATATCCACCACCACACTGGCCTCTTCCTCTCCATCATTAGGCTCAGTTCCTCATCTACTCCTTCTTAATCGTTTGCTTCATCCAAATGAAGGGCCGTTCATTAGCGTCTCGTGCCATGTACCCTTCATCAGTGAAGAGGAGTCATCAAACACAAGGGAGACAGGTACACCAGAACAGAAGAGAAGAGAAAACGCACATCCTCTCTGTCTTTCACTTTACTTTCTTTCTTTTTTTTGTTTTGATGAGCTTCTTTAATTGGGCACTACAGAGGAGAAGCAAATCCTCAATAATTAAAAAAAATCTAATTACGGAGTCTTTTGCATCTCTGGCATTAATTATTCCTCGTGGAGTCAATGGAAATCGAACATTTCTTCTATTTTAATTTCACTTTTACTGGGGAAAAAAGTCTGCTTGCTTCTTTACGCTTTATCCCCTCCTCTTTTCGTTCTCTTCTCCTCCTCTCTGCATCTTTCTCAGGACAAACGTTTTAATAGCTGTCACTGATTTTAAACAACATAATTAAAAATGCTTAAATCTCACATACATACGCACATCTGGGGTGAGCAGTATGACTAAAATAACTTCATATCATTATGTCATCCTGAAATCTTTGCTATCTTTTATCAAAAACATTTATACAATTTTAAAATTCAACTATAAACAGTTTACATACTACAAAATTCACATTATATTACAATATTTTTTAATATAATCCAAATACTAAAAACTACTTTAAATACTTTGTAATCCATAAACGCTATAGCAAAATTTCTAACGACTGAAACATGTCTACAATAACATGCAAACCTACACACATATATGTTGGCAACCAGGTGTTCAAAAACATTGTCAGTGATCATCTGTCTTTGCTTATGGATGCCCTGCTGTGCTAGATAACAGCATAAGAAGCCCCCTGCTGCCCCTCAGAGCAGGCGAACGAGACAGACATAAAGTGATTGACAAAAATGTTTTACACTTAATCTCCTTTGCTTTTAATGATCTAGTCTACAATTCAGAAAGACTGACAGCAAAGTAACGACCTAGCAGGTAGCACCAGTTCTTCTCTTTTGCCTTTCCTGTACCACCCCTTTTCCACATAATTTTGTCGCCACTACACTTTCACTATTAATAAAATAAAATAAAAATAGCACATTAACATGTACATAGTCAATACAGATAATATAGAATGTATTTTTTTATATAAATTAGAGCACAGGTTTGTGACATTGTTTAGATATACGTTTGAACTCTAGAGGAGACATGACATTACTAAGGTCTTTTTTCTCAGGAGAAAAATAAGTACGTTTTACACTCACAATCTTAAAGCGAACTCATTTACAGTTTTTTTTTTTCCTGTGGGAATTCCTGCAGTATTACAAATTAATTTTACAATAGAAATTCCATTCCATTCCTTCCCTGTTCTAGCTTGTACTATTCTGGACGATGTTTGAAACTTGCTAGAACTTCTCATGTTATTGCCTCATTAAGATACCTTACCCTAACACTTGGATAAAAGTGAGTCTGCTAAATGAATAAATGTAATTTTTTTTCAAATGAATATGCATCACAAAAAATGCATGCAACAATAAATGTTGTTCAAAATAGTACAGCATGCCACACTGCCTGACGTCATGTCAACTACCCAAATAATAGAGCAAAACATCCAAAATTGACACTTTTGTCTTTGCAAACTGTGCATATACAAAGGCAAACCATCACAATCTTATTTACCACCAAAAGTCTTTTGATTTCAATGCAACATCATTTTAATCTCGTGAGTTTAAATGCACTTTTCTCAATTACCTTCTACCTGCTCTTTTACTGCTGGTGCATAAACATTCAGCTAGCAGCTTTCCACTGACGGTAACCCCCTGCAGGGCACACAGGATGTGTTTGTGTTCACCAAGCATCATCGTGACTTGTCACCGTGTCTGTGAGTAACTGTCCATATGAGCGCATATACTCAGGAGATGTGGGAAAGTTTAGGCTGTGTGTGTGTGTGTGAGTGAGTGTGTTTAGCTCAGAGCGATATGTGCTGTGGATCCTACACATTGTTTGTGCTTCACACTCTCTGAAAGGGACAGCCGTCCTTAATACTTCATCCACCCACACCGGCTCACACACACACGCACACAAATAGGCACAGAAGCACCACGCGTCTCTGCATTTGCAGATCTGCGGATGACAAATGACTTGTAAACTTGCATTAGCGTCAGCAGAACAGAAAAACACGCCACATGTTTCCCCCATGCAGTTCTTTTCATTCCAGAATCACTGCATGACAAATAGTCAGGATCTAAGAAAGAATGTAACGTGCCAAGATCTCATTTAGCCGTGTATGTGAAAGCACGCAGATTACGAGTAGGGATGGGTCCAACAACTGGCTAGTTGATTAGAGAGGACTACTAGTCTCAGACGTTCTCTTATTTAGGGCTGGGCGATATAGCTAAAAAAATGTATCAACGATATAATGTTTCATATCGTTCGGTATCTAATTATTGACATTTTTATAACCTTTTTTAAAACAAAGAGCAATCAAATTTTTTTTTTTTACATTTAATCACTGTATTTTAAAAAATAAATCAATTTATTGAGACAAACAACAAATATCTTTTTGTTTTAACAGTCAAACACAAAATTTAAATTAAACAAATATCTAATTTCTAATGTTTTATATGCAGATTAAATAGGTTAAACTTTTGGCTTGTTTCCCGAGGCCACAGGAGGGCGCAATGAGCAAAATAATGCAGCACATTAAACTGTCCACGCATGGAATAAAACTCTATAAAAAAACGTGCATTACGTCTAAATTAACTCATATAAATCAAATATAATTTTGTAAATTGCATAAACAAATTATGAACAAAACAGCATCACGTATTTACGCATTGCTTAATCCAAAGAGCCGAATCGCCTATCACACAGATTGCCTTTAAAAACTTATGAGACGCAGTGAAAAGGATTAAACCTCCACAAATTCGTGAAGTGTTTTCTAAAAGTTTAAACTGTTTTAACTTTGCATGGCTTTCTATACATCTCTTGTGTGAGACGCAAGTGCAGCAGTTATATTTGTCCGTCTAAAAAATGCGCTGAATATGCATTCTGTGTGAATGGCTTGGTTTTGGTTTTAACCTAATCAAGATCTTCTCCGCATTGAGCTACTATATTTCTAATATTTTGAATGAATAACGCAGCAACTGCACGTATCGTGGGCTAGACTAACAAAACATTAAACTACAATGTCACTTACATCATCACCGCATCTCATGCTCCACTGATGACGCTCCCTGACACACACCTAACATTCATTATAACATTTTTGCCTTCAAATGCAAATGTTTATTTTAAATTCGACTAATATTCTTTTTTTTTATTCACAATCTCCTCATCACAGGCAGGCACAGCACTCATGTTCCTGTTTGTGTGTGCTGTCTGCGTCACTCATAGCACGTGCCTATATCGTGCACTATATCGAACATTTTTTTACATCGTTATCGAAGAAGGTGTACCGTCGATAAATATCGATACCGTTTTATCGCCCAGGCCTACTCTTATTTATTATTTTTCCATTTCTACTGTAGTAGGGGTATTTAATTTAGCATTTGATGTGCCCGGTACAACCCTCTTAGAGGGTTTAAGGCACTGCCGCTACAGCCACATACATGCAGATGGATGTCATTGGCCATTGCATCAAGACTCATGCTGTTTTTTAACATCTTGCGCCATGAGCGCTGTGATAGTGTGTCATGTTTCTAGTTATTTATATTTTAAAAATGCATTTCAAAACCAACAAGTGGCTTTGTAAACTTGATGAGAAGACACGATCAAATGAAAAACACCTTCTTTTTTTTTAAACTGCTTTGTAGTTTTTTTATACAAGTGTACGCAAGATAGTCTTAGCAGTTTTTTGTTGATTGTTAAGCTTTTAAAACCCACTTTTAAAAGCTAAATAAAAAAATAAGTAAATAAATTAAATTGATTTATTTATTATAAATAAAATGACTACAACTAAAATGATGATGATAAAATTATTATTTCCCTACCTCTATAATAAACTTTTCACATTTTTTTCCAATAAAATAAATTAATAAATAAAATTACTATAACAATAACTGCTATTTAAAAATTATATTTATAACAATTAATAATTACTGTTACTTTATAATTATATTCAAATATATCTTTGTGACATCTTATTTTTTACATTTATTGTGATTTTAACTGAGGCAACACCCTTAAAAGGTAAACATTTGTACATTATATACCGCTAAAGGATGTATCTTTTATACCAATATGCACCCTTTAGTGGTAGATAAGGAACAAAAGGTGTACTGTCCCAGTGACTAGCTTTTGTACTCCTGAAGGTTAAAATTGTACACATTTTTTCTGACAATGGAGGTAAAGTGAAAGGCAGAAAAAAAAGAAAAGAAGTTGAGCCAGAAGATGAGAGAGATAAAGAGAAGTGAATTGATGTTGCCGTGGTCTCCACTAATCTTCCGAATAGTTGGATGGACAACATAAACTCAGCTCCAAAACCTACTGCCTTCTAACTTCTGACTACATAGGCAGCTGCCTTGAAGTGCCCTCTAAGGTGACGTCTTAAATGAAATGGAACCTCATAAGTGATTGATTTGGAATATTTATTAAATATTTGGATTACTTTGGATTTCTTCCCCCAATTCATTCTGGGATTGTTTTCTCTGTGAAGGATATATGCGATCATGAGAATCTGACCAAAACAAGGTATCAAATAAGTCGCCTACCATTTGGAACAACGTTGACACTTAATGTATCTTAAAATACTGCCTCAATAGACAGCTTTGGGCAGAGCAGTTAGACGAAGCAGCCAAAAAGATAGAGAAGAAATGATGAGGAGATTGACAACTTGCAAAGATATTATTTAAACTGAGCTGGATGTTGACATCACTGAATTCAATGATGAACTGTCTTTAACTGAAAAATGAGTGTTTACTATTGTCATTTTGCATTATTGACACTATTTTCCTAATTAATGCTGTTCAGTTGCTTTGTCACAATCTGTATTGTTAAAAGCGCTATATAAATAAAGGTGACTTGACTTGACTTGACAACTCTACTGAGTGATGCAGCCATCGCCTGCAGCAACACAGGACTCGGCCCATAAATCCAGTGACTTAAAACCTCCATGGAGATGAGAGTTTTGCCACTCTGCCCCAGTGTGGCCGAACGTCTTCAGTGACAGGAGGACAGAAATGAATGTAGCACTTGATGGACTGACACAGAGGGAGATGATGATAAAAGCTCACAGACGCACTTTCTGTCCATCTTCCCCTATGGAGGAATGCTATTACCAGATCTCAGTGGTTTTATTAGGTCCGCATGGTGTTAACACACATACACACAAGCATGCTGGCACGAGATGAGGATTTCTGTCAGGACATATCAGAGTGGATTAATACTAGATGGTTTTAATCTAGCTCACGAGTTCATGACTGTTGTAAACACCATCAGCTTGACAAGCCACACACTCACACACACAAATAAATGCTTAATTATCAACTTTGATATTGTAAGGGCTTACTGTGATATTTGCAGAAGCCACCTGTCAGTGAACACACCTTAGATGGGCCACACACACACACACACACACTTTACACCACTCACACATAGCTATAAAAATGAAAATATCATGCACGTCTATTGTTGGTTGTTCACTACCAAACCAAGCCCTAACCCCTAAAAGATTTTTTTTGCAATAAATAAAAATAAATACTATTTATTTAATAATAATTGTTTAGAAAATGTATTATAAAAAAAGCTATAAATATGATAATAATAATAATAAGAAACACTGCCCTACCTAAATAAAAACAAAAAAAAACAAATACATACATAAAATAAAATAAATAAATACTATTAATTTATTTATTCAAAAAAATGCCCAAAGTATAAATAAATATATAATAATATTAATAAATATTACATATTTATAAATAATAATAATAGTAGCAGTAGTATTAAACAGTAATTATTGAAACTTATAAACTATAATAAAAATAATAAATTCTTAATTTTATTCTAATAATAATAATTATTCTTTATAATTATTATTGAAATAAGGGCCTAAAAGTCACACAAACACACTTACTTTTTCACACACACTGGCACAGAGGTAAACTGCATGACATGGAGGGTTGGCAAAAGAAGTGTTAACAAGAGAGATAGACAGAATGAGGGAAGAAGGAGCAAAAAATGAGAAAGACTTGAGGGGGAAGGGACAACACAACAACATATGGTGACAAACACACTTGAGAAAGTGCGCGAGAGAGAGACACTCACCACGGTGAGCCGTAGATGCGGAAGCCCCTGACGGTAACATCAGAGTCCTGCAGGTAGATGCAGTTGGTGAGCAGGGACTGAACGTTCTCATAGTTCTCTGGCTTGAGTTTGGAGGCCGAGGGAAAGTAGTAGAAATCCTGCTTTATCAGGTCCGCCATAAACTCCTGATCGAAAGTCAGTTCGTGATTCCCGGCTATAACGATTTTTATCTCGTAAGGCAGAGTGCCTGAGGAAAGAGAAAACAGCCATCATGATGTAGTGCATTCATTAAATGAGTATCATTATTTATTTTTTTATTCATCATTAATTCATGCAATGTTGCCATGTTAAGTAAATGCAGGTCTCCCACACTTTTTACTAGCAAATTTCTGTAACTTTCCAAGTCATTTGTGGTTACAAGATAAGGACTTTTATGAATCATTTTATAGCCAGTGCCCTCAAAAAAAGCTATTTCTATCTGATCTGACCTAAGAATAACTAGAAAAATCAATATCCTCTATAGCTATCACCATGACTTTATGGACTTTATTACTCCTTGTATGGTTCAAGCAAGCAAAAGTGTTAAACAGCATAGAGACTCTACTATTTTATAGGTAGCTGAAATCATAATTGAATAAACCAAAATATTTAATAAATGAACACATAAGGGGAAGGGGGATGTGTAGCGCTGTGAATGGCAGGAGGACAAATACTGTGGAAATCTGCGCTGCTTTCTGCAAGCACAGATGTCGAGTGGGCCTGCCAGTAAGGTGGGCTACACCATTCTCCTTGAGGTATTAAGTTGGTTGATATTGGCAATTTTGTTTTTCAACTTGCAATAAATCAGAAAATGATGCAGGACTCTTAAAAGTACTTGTTTTCGGCTTTTCTCTGGAACAATGGAAATTAATGTGGCACTTCATAATTCTGACATCAATAAATGCACAAATATTATTACTCCCCATTCCATCTCCGTCTCCATTTTTCACGGTTCTATAAAATTTTCACCGCACCGGGGAGCGAACCTGTCCACGCCTGACAAACACAAAGACAGTATGTCCCCACAAATCTCCTCTCTCCAAATCGCTTTCCCCGCAGCCCTGCGGATCCGAGGCGAAATTACGCCAAACATCTGGAAATGTTCCTTTTATTTGAAAAGTGTCATAAAAGAGATGAGACACGTCAGAAAGTGTAAGGTTTGAGGTGTGACGGAGAGTTCAGTCAGCCTGTGTTTTGACAAATACGCAGCCAAGCGCGTCCCTGAAAAGCAGCAATTAATTTGTGGGCGGGAAGGATGTGGGGGGTGCTGGTTTTGAGGACCTACAAAAAAAAATTAAAATGACAGAGCGCGCACACCCACGGTCCCTCACACATGCTTATGTTCAAAACGTGTGACTTAACAGCAATTTGCCTGACACTTAACATGCACAATACTCCATGGCACCTCTAAAAAATCTGCGGCCATAAGCACAATTTTACCATCGCTGAGAGCTGATCGTAAAAGTAAGACATGGGCAAAATTTGAGAGTTTTATGTGTGTGTGACAGATGCTTCACAAGGATCAGCACAGGAGTTTGAGATTTAAATCCTCCTTCCAGAGGCAAAGCTCTGATATATTTTATGGTTGCTCAACACTTTTGTAATACACGTAATAAAGAACTACCTTCCAGCTCAATCGTTTGCTTTACCATGATATGATATGATATGATTTCCAAGCAGATTTAAGAGAGTTCATATCTTCTAATGCATGTCAAATCCATAATTCAACGTCAATTTCTCAGACAGCTGTCAATACACCCTCTATATTGCACAGCTCTATGGAATACTCCATTCTGATTTTGTTGTACCAGACAACAGCTTTCCTACATGCTGTCTTAGTTTCACATTTCTTGTAATCACTATGCAGTCGGTTTCTGCTCGTATAATAGATATTCATTATGTAAATATCTATGTAAAAAGTGGCACAATCTAGTTAGCTGTTCATTATCACAAAATAAATCCCTTCAGAGTCACACCAGATCCCTCTGCTTCACTTCAGGATCCCGATCACCCTGTCAGGGTTTATTTAACTGTAGAGAAAACCAATGTAACTTTGCTACACATTGTCATTTACCTCAGTGGTTCTCAGCTGGTTTTGGTTTAAAACCCAGTCTTTGTATTCAAAATGATTTAGCATGCAAAACTAAAATGTTTTTAAAAATAAAATAAAATGTAATAAAAAATACAGTAGTGGCAAAATACCATAGTGCTCAATTAGATGCACAGCCTGTCAACAAATAGATACAGGGATAGGATTTTAAAAGTCGATAAGCCTGTTTATTTAACTATCCTAATTATGCACCATTATATGTTTAGTTGCTTTGTAATGTTTTAATTTAGCATTTTTCCCTGCCATCCACAACCCTGTGTTTTGAGATCACGACTCACCAGCTCTCCTTCTCCTCATCTATATTCTCACCTCATAAAGTCATTTGTTAACGTGCGTCCTCGCATCCAAAAAAAAGATAAGTATTCCATATTGTGTTTATGTTGTGCAACATCGGTTTTTCACATACATGTGTAGGCACTGCAAAAGTGTGAAAATCTCCCGGTGCATATGTTCATCTCCGTGTACTCATTGCCTTTCTTTTCTCTCCTTCACGCGTTCCCTTTCTCTCTCATATAGATTGCACAAACGGCCAGACTCCTTCAAAGGCAGAATTACAGAGAGAATCACCATTTTACAATGGAGTCATTCTCTTAGAAACACAAAGCAAAAAAAAAAAGAAAGTCTTTGGAAGCAATCAATCACACAAATACAAAACGCCAGCAAGAGGGAGGACGGAAAAGACGAGCCCAAAGCTTTTGTGATGAGAAGGAGCGGGAAACGGGAAAGAAAAAAGCATGCCGATTTCAGCCCAAAACGCCTAATCCGGACACACGGAAGAGTGTGTGCTGCTTGTTGCTATTAGTTTCTATCTTCTTGGGCCCTTTGTCTTTGAAAAGCACTTTCAAGGCAGCAATTGCTTAAATTTCACTGTGAATCTGACAGACAGCTTCTGTTCTTTTCACTTCAAAAAGAACGCAATTAAAGCGGATGAATGCAGGCCCGTGCGTGTTCACACAGACACATACATGCAGCGAGAATAGAATGTTCAACAACTCAGACACACACACACACACACACA
>NW_015505212.1:2987907-3037275 GCF_001515645.1 Sinocyclocheilus grahami
ATATATATATATATATATATATATATATATATATATATATATATATATATATATTCATTCATATTCAAAAGTATGCGGTGCTGATTTACATAGCAGAAATATACTTACCTATTCAAACTCAAGCGTCTGACGCTGATACGCTTTCGCATAGACGCCTAATAAATAAACGGGAAGAGCGTGAAAACGCAGCGGCTCCGGTTCGCAGAGGCTCCCGCTGGTTTGTTTGAACTGAAGTCTCGTGGTGCCCCGGTATGTGTGTGTCTCCCGGTCGGAGACACTCCCCCTTGGCGCTGCTCTGGATCTTTCTCTCCTCCTCTTGCGAATCCTACTATGGCCAAGAGCTTTCAGTCTTGTAACTTCATCGCTGTTGTTGATAGAACCGGTTTTGTTGCTCACAGAAAAGTAAACCAAATAATTTGCGCCATTCGCGACGTATTATATAATATTATATTCGATAATAATCGATATTAATTTCACCAAATCAATGTCACCATGTTGTTTGCTACTTTTGTACACATTTAAAAATACACCTCAAACGCCGGCTGAAGCACTCAAACACTAATGTTTCCTCAGAAGAACCACCGTCTCCCTTTTAACCAATCAGTTAGGCGTCTACTGGATAAACGTCACGTACGTAATTAATATTCATGAGACACGCCTTTCCCGTAGTAGGATTTGTTAATTTCCTAGTATTTGAGAGTATATGACTCTCCTAGTCAGAGAGGATGTCTTAATATTTTATATATCTGCCATCTATATCAATATCTGTGCTGTCTAACCAAATATGGCATTTTTGTCTGACCTTGACCTGCATGCAATTAGCAGTAGCTTTTTAAAACTCAATCATACATAAAGATATACTAAACGCATATCAGTCTTGACCTGTCTGGTGGTTATGAAAATATGAATATCAACCTTTTTAGTTTACAAATGAGTTCCGAAATGCAAAAGCAAAAAACGAATCAATAAAAATTCATTAGAAATTGCTTGCGAAATCTTGGTGCACACTGCCCCTTTGTGGGGAGACAGCTGCATTATATTTTAGGATATATTAATATGACCATAAGAGGGCGACAAAGCATTCACAATGCCGTTAGGTTACATTTGGGTTATTTCCCCTAATTTTCCATTAAATTAGTTTGAACTAATATAATAATTATTATAAGCAACAGATGCTTCAAATGAAACCCAAAAGGTCAGCACAGCACACACACAGCATGAGATTTGAATGATTTATTAATAAAGTGAGGTCTTAACAATAATTCCCAGTCTCTTCTACACATCTTCTGGGGTTGATTTCACACTGCTGAATTGTTCATTCTTTTGTAAAGTGGCCATTTATCATAATGGGAAGCATACTATCACTAGCCTTCCAGAACAGTCCTGTACATGTTAGACCGTCACCTTCCCCAGCATATTGTCTCCTTCTACTGTAAATATGAACTTTAAAAAACTAACATTTGTACATAATTTACACATCTGTATTCATAAAGCTTACAAATCATGCCAGCAGCAGTCTTGAGTCACTCTCTCCATCTGAGGGGCAAAGTAGCTACTTATATGTGTGTGAAGCCATCGAGGGTGGGTGTACTAGTTGATTTTACATGTCAAATATTCGTTGTCTTCTTTTCTAATGGTAACAGTTGCTCAAACAGTCACATGCCTTTGTTTTAGTAATCAAATGAGACTATAAAATGTGATTAACACACACACACACACACACACACACACACACACACAAAGATCAACGATAGCCTGTGGTTATCTCACAAATCATAAATTGCTGTGCTAGCATAATACGGATTAGATCATGCATTTGTGTGTAATTAGGTAATGCATGAAGGTATGTTTATGTATGCTCAATGCAAGAGTGAATGTGTTTCCCTGTCCATATGTGGATATTAGAAATACAAGCATGAATAAGTGCTCATATACCAAAGCAGCTTTAGAATGATCAGTCCGTCCCTCCCTCCCAAACTGGAATATATGCAAAACTACACAGAATACTGTAAAATGACAGTTAATACTATCTGTATTTCTGTGACTGTATGGCACATTTAAATGTTTGTGTGATTTTTTTGTCCCTTTTTTCGCACTCCTATACAGTCCATAGACTTGCTAAAAGATCACTAAATCAGTTTACACAAAATGGGCAAATTATATTAAATAAAACTGTACCCGAACTACATATAGACACTCATTTCTTTTTTGTCTTCCTACAAGCGCATTCTGCTGATTTGTGAGGGGAAATTATCTGTTTTTTTTTTCTTTTTTGCCAGTCAACATTCACATACTTCAGGTATGTCATCTGTTTAACAAACAGCCTCTGATTTCATCCACAGTTCAACAAGAAGAGCAAAATATGTCTCTTTGTGCACAGCACAAAGGTGATATGTAATTATGTAATATGTGTGTTATAACTATGTAAAAGACCATAAGACTCTTAATCCAAATGGAATTTTTTGTTGTTCTGAATCAAAACGCATCCATTTCCATGAGTTCATGACACAACCAGCTCAAATAAAAATCTGACTTGGCAAAAATAACCCTAACATGTTTACAATTTCTCCAAATGTTCCATGCATGATAACAACCAGATTAACGACAAACCCATTGCATCATGTGAAATTAAAACACATGATATAAGCAACATCATAAGCAAACCCAGTGAAACATTATGGTACTTCAACACTTTTTTATATTAAACTACAAAAAAACTTATTATGAGATGATTATTATGAAATCTGTTTCTGTTGAGAGGGATAGGTGAGAATATCTTTTTGTATCCTGTAGAGGGGAAGTTTGGACATTTCATGTTTCTACACCCAAAGTAAAACATCTCTATACAACAAAAACATTAAAGGAAAACGTAACTTAGATTCCTTATTCTCTACAATATACAATTCAAGTGCAATTGAAGCTCCAAATACTAGTTAAACAACGTACACGTAACTCTAACTCTCGTACCGACAGGTAGTCTTTGCCTTTTATCTTGTTTTTTTTTCTCTTTCATTTGTCTGCCTTTGTCTTTTATGTTGTGGTCAGAGCAGAGAGCGATTCCTTTCTCATACAGTTTGAAAAGAAAACTTTAAGTGCACTAGGATATTGAAACCCCTTGTGCACATTAGGGGCATGAAAATAACTTTTTCAAAACAAGAATATATATCTGTTTGCGTCTGTATGTTTCCTAATATGCCATAAGTTTGCACATAATTTTTTGTACGCGCACACACACATATATACATACATCCATATACAAATATATACTGTAGATATCAAACATCCAAAGGGGGCTTTTGCAAAATCAAGCACATAAATATTAGCAAACAAAAAAAACAAAAACAAAAATGGACAAATGGACAAATCTCAGACAGGAAGAAGGCCAAACGTCTTTATCTTCTTGCAGTAGTGAGGCCTTCTGGGAGCTAGTGGAGAAAAGAGAGGAAGAGAGATGGGGATAGAGCCGGGGTCGTGGAAGAAATGTTCGGGGTTTCTATTTATACGGCCGTAGAAACCTGGACACTTTGGAGCGTAGCAGTTTGATAAAGGATCGTGGGAACATCTCCTTTGATTCCTGCGCGGTGTATTTAAAGTAGTTATGAGGGTGAGCCAGCACATCAAACAGAGCTTTAATCAGCTTCTTATCCTGAAAACACAGAAACAGAGAATTAAAAGTGGTAGATGAAGTCACCTTTGACTACAGTTACTTGCTGTAGTGAAAATATATGCTCACTTTTAATATCTCCTGGTGGTTTTCTGAGGCATAAAGTCGACCGTCTCGAACAATGTCCTCTATGAGTTGCTGGTAGTCTTCTGTAATGACAAACACATATTGCTTTCAACAACAAAAACTGATATACTGTATCTAGTAGTTATTATTTTTGTATACATCTTTTTTTTATTTATGATGTATGTATTACAATTTACAGTTTTTACATATTTTCAAATCTATTTTCTAATAATAATGTACCATATACCATTTTTGACAATATTTATGTACAAATCTGTATTTAATCAAAAATACAGTAAAAACCGTAATATTGTGAAACATTGTTACAATTTAAAATAACACTTTTCTATTTGAATATATTTTTAAATAATTAAAAATTTATTTATTTTAAAATGATTCATTACAAAAATTCATTTATTTATCCTGTGATGGTAAAGCTGAATTTTCAACATCATTACTCCAGTCTTCAGAAATCATTCTAATGTGCTGATTTGCTGCTCAATAAACAGTTCTGATCATCATCATTGTTGAAGGTGTTGCGCTGCTTAATATTTTTGTGGACATCATGATACTTTTTATTCCCCCAGGAATATTTAGAAATCTTTTGTAACATTATAAATGTCTTTAATGTCACAACTTAATGCATACTTGCTGAATAAAAGTATTAATATAAAAAAAAAAAATTTGACCCCAAACTTTTGAATGGTTGATTAATTATAAACACTGACTAAATCTACTGTACCATTCACTTCTAATGGTAACCTTACGGTTTACCTTACTGTAACCTTACACTTGGCTGTGTTCGGACTTTATCTTACCATCGTAAGTGACATATGGAACCTGAAATCCCTTTCCACTGTTTCCCTCATTAGATATGAACTGGATCCACAGCTTGCGTGAACGGGAGGTGAAGGCGATTGGTCGCTCATAAGTTTGGCATGTCTCATAAGTTGTAATGGAAGTGGGCTGGGCTAAAAAAAAAGAGGGGAGGAGCTCAATAACTTGGTTTCTTGCTGCAATAATTAACCAGCATCCAAAATGACAGGTATACCATACCACTCTTCCTCATGACAAGAACATCCCCACACTCGTCCTCAATTGGGAGGAAGATCTCTGGTACAACAATAAGGATGCGCCTCTTGTTCGGAGGGTTAATGGTCCAGACGCAGTTCACATTAGACGGATAGTCGCCAGGATAGTTGGGAGATTCGATGTAGCCCATGAAATCTCCCAGCTCACCACCACATAGCTGATCTGCACGGGATAAAACAGACAGACCATTGAATTCACTGCTTATTATGTGATCTGTGAGTGGATTTGCAAGAATCTGACTTACTTTTGCAGTGAGATACATTGTTAGCGCCGTCAAAATCTGTAGTGGTGTTTCCAGGGCAGGTGATGCAGTAGTTCTGTCCGGACTCAGACTGGTAGGTACCACCCGGACAACGGATGCACCGGTGTGTGGTGGCATTATAATAATGCCCGAGAGCACAGTGAACTGGAAATAAGGGGAAGAGAGAATGCAAATTATATAAGCACATAAGAAATGTGCACGCTTTGAAGTGTTATCCAGGAGTTGCAGTGTTTCCCAGCATACCTTTGGCTTCACAGTCTCTAAAGGATGTGCTGCCCGTGTGTTTAGTCATGAGTCCTCCTCCACAAGGGAAACACAACACACGGCCCGGCTCAGGCTGGAAGGTTCCCAGCGGGCAAGGCTGACACGGATGGAAACCATCAGCAGAGAACTGACCGGCAGGACACTGGCCTACAACCAGAGAATGAATTAAGTCACATTTTAAACATTTAATAAATAAAAACAGAACTTGCACACTACGGTTTAAAAGTTTGGGGTTGGTAAAATTTGCGGTTGAGTAAAATGCAGTAAAACATATTGTGTTATATTACACTACCACTGTATAGAAATGCACAACCTGAACATTTAACTAAATAACTATAAACAGAAAAGTGTTTGTATCATGATTTCTTTTTAATTCCACAAGGGAGAGCTAAAAGCAAAGCGGTCTCAATCAATAGTCAACTGAACTTAAGTATTGAAGTATTATGAGCATTGTGTGCAATGCAACACGCATGAGAATCACCTAAAAATGGGTTAGTATTGAGGTGTGGCTGTGCTTGAGCTGCTCTAATGGTCAAATTGAGCTTCTACCAATTGATCCAGACTTTGCTCAGTCCTTCATAGGAAATGGCACATTTGCATGATAATGGGCAATTCTGAGATTTTCGGGCAATATTGACCCCCGAATTTCTAAATGTATTGATTAATTTAAAAAAAGGGGATGGTCTTGCATCAATCAGTTCCAATAATCAATAGGTGTTACATTACCATCACAAAGCTATTCATTGATTGAGTGTTTTCTAATGTGTATCCACACACACCTCCACACTCGGAGACGTTCTTGGCCCCTGCGATGCCCTGTCCCTCGGTGCTGGGGCAGGGCTCGCAGGACAGCTGGCCCTCTCTGGAATCACCTAAAAATGAGTTAGTATTGAGGTGTGGCTGTGCTTGAGCTGCTCTAATGGTCAAATTGAGCTTCTACCAATTGATCCAGACTTTGCTCAGTCCTTCATAGGAAATGGCACATTTGCATGATAATGGGCAATTCTGAGATTTTCGGGCAATATTGACCCCCGAATTTCTAAATGTATTGATTAATTTAAAAAAAGGGGATGGTCTTGCATCAATCAGTTCCAATAATCAATAGGTGTTACATTACCATCACAAAGCTATTCATTGATTGAGTGTTTTCTAATGTGTATCCACACACACCTCCACACTCGGAGACGTTCTTGGCCCCTGCGATGCCCTGTCCCTCGGTGCTGGGGCAGGGCTCGCAGGACAGCTGGCCCTCTCTGTCCTGATAGGTTCCTGGCGGACATATCATGCACTGTTCCTGTTCTCCGCTGTAGAACGTTCCCACACCGCAGCTGACTGGGAGATACATGGACACACAGAAACGCACACAGACTTATGAAACGGTCTTCAATACACCAGTTCAGAAAACAAAAGCATTTCACAGAATGCTCACCACACTTCCCGTCGGTGAGGACTTGCCCTATGCTGCAGGCCTCATCTCCATCTGTCTGCCGCACGGCACGCTGGGCCACCTCGTACGCCGTGCCGGAGAACTGAATGTAGAACTGCTGCTTACTGATGGACTTCCTTAGTGTGCGCATGGCGTTCTGCAGCCTCAGTTTGGTCTTCTCACGCACACAGTCCACGTTACATGATTCTGACACATATATAAGTATGAAAAAAATCACATTTGTATTCTAAAGTCACAGATGGCATGACATTGTGAACATAGAGAGAACTAATGTATACACATTAAGGCAATGTTACCTGAGGCTTCCTCTTCTTTCATTTCCATCTCAAACTCCGCTGTGATGTGGGAGACTTCTTTGGATGGAGACTTACGGCCACGACGGCGCTTTTTGGAAGAGTCGCACTTCAGATTCACAAATGTCACCTGACAGTCGTCTGTGCAGGGGAACTGACCAGCTGCTGAAAGAAAAGGAAAGATAAATGGGAAAGAAAAACGTATGTAATCAGGAAAGGAGAAGAGAAAAAGTAAGTGAAACAGGAAACAAGAATAAAGGAAGGATACAGAAAAGAAAAGGAAACGGGTAGAAAGATCAAATAAAAGAGAAAAAGCAAATGAGAAAGAAAAGGAAAGGAAAGTAAACAACAGGAAAAAAGAAAAGGGAAAATGTGAAGAAAAAATGATAGGGAACAGAAAATGGAAATGGGGAAAAAAGAAGAGAAAAGAAAAAAGTGAAAAGTAGAAGACATGAAGCATGAAGGGGAAGGTAAATAGAAAAAAGGAAAGGAGAAAAAGAGGAAATAGGAAAAGAAAAATGGAAAGGAAAAGAAACAGGAGAAGGCAGAAAATGTAAAGAGATCAGGAAAAATAAGTAGTGAAAAAAGGAAAGAAAACAGGAAACAGTAAATAAAAACAAGCAAACAAAAAAGATTAAAGGAGAAGAGAAGAAAAAGCAGGACAATGGAGAAGAAAACAGGAATAAGAAAAAGAGGGAAAAGGAAAATGATAAAAAGAAAAGACGACAAAAGAAAATGAAATGAAAAGGGAATAGTAACAACGTAAAGAAAAAGACAAAAAAGGAAAGGAAAAATCAAGAAATGAAAATGGAAAGAAAAAAGAGGAGAAGAAAAATGAGTTAGACTATACAGGTTTCATAATTTTACGAAAACATACTTTTGAATGTGCAGTGTTTGGGTGTGTTATTTCTCACCCTGAAGGCCCTGTTTTCCCATTTCCCTGTGTTTCTCCTTATTGCGGGGTCTCAGGTGGCACTTGGCGTCTTTGATCTTAAACCGTGCTTTCTGCTTCACAGGCTGGGCCAGCGTCTCTGATGGACAGGAAATCGGCAAAGTCTCACTTTCACTTGCATGGTTTGGATAATAATCATGGAAAACAACAAAATATAAGGCCTTTTAGAAATCCAACATTCAAACACACTAAATCTGTCCTGTGGGCTGAGCGGCCCATTCCAAAGTATTAAAAATGTGAGTATCTAGTTTAGCACAATAAGTCCAAAGTCAGTGAGTGAATGAAGGGAGACGACAGGTCAGGAGTTGAAGTGAGAACACACTGCGGTTGAGGACTTCAGCTGGTCTTCTAGAACCATATCGAGCGGGTGGCGGTTTTGGACCCTGGCAGTAGGAGTTTGGTAGTGAACCTTTCAGCAATGTTTTTTTTTTTTCTTCAGAATGTGTGAATCGAGCGTGAACTGTCTGTTTACTCGTTCTCCCCGGGCCCCGAGTGTAGAGGCCCTCAAGAGCCGCTGTGGTAGAATCCCGTCTGTGTATTTCAAATCTTTCAGCATGTAGATGTGCAGCCAGCACAGAGTCATTTACTCAGGTTCACAGCATTCCTATGTATGCCGTCCAAAACAAGAAGCGGTATGTGTGTGTGTGTATGCGAGAGTATTTCTAAGCAGTCTGTCTGTCTGTCCGAGTCTTGCTTTGCTGTCCAAAATCTACACAACGAACCACATGGGGAATGTCGAATTCTGAGAGCTGGGAAAGAGAGAGTACTGGGGATAATAGTAGCGTGTTTGTGACCTCAGCAGGGTTGAATGATGGGACCTGTACTAATTCTCTGAGCCCTTTTTTAGTGATCCAATGTCTGTCATGCAATGTAATGGAGTGGAACAGGTCATGCCACATGAGTCGTTTACAGTTGTCCTGTCTGATCTCTGCTGGAGGGGCCAAAAAAGCCAGAGAGGCATTCTGGGACAAGGCAAGGGCACGTGAATGTCTGCGCCCTTAGTGAACCGAGAGTCTGAGATGTAAGACATACTAGACTTAAAGTGCAAGGAAAGGAAAGGAACGGAAAGGAAACAAGAAAAAAGAGAGGAGATTAAGCAAAGTAAACAGAAAAAAAGGAGAAAAGGGAAAGAAAAGAGATACACCTGTGCCTCTTAGAAACTGGAAATTAAATGACAGGTCAGGACAAGAAAGGCAAGGAAATTGGAAAAAGATGAGATAAAGGAAAGGGAATAGGAAACGGGAGAAGAGATAAAGAAAAGGAAAAGAAACGGGAAAGTAGAAAGGAAAGGGGAAAAAGAAATAGTGATAAAGGAAAGGGAATAGAAAACTGGAGAAGAGAAAGAAAATGAAAAGGAACAGGAAAAAGCAGAGGAGAAAGAAAATGAAAGGAAAAAGTGATAAAGGAAAGGGAATAAGAAACTAGAAAAGAGATAAAGATAAAGAAAGGAAACAATGAAAGAAAATAGGAAAAAGAAGAGATTAAAGAAAGGGAACAGGAAATGGGAGAAGAGGAAATGAGAAAAAGGAAAGGGGAGAGGAAAGGAAAGAAAAAGGAAAAGAAAAGATGAAGGGTAAGAAAGGAAAAGAAATAGGAAAAGGAAACAAGATAATAGTGAAGAGGAAAAAATGAAATAGAAGAAAAAGGAGATGGATGGAAAGAAACAGAAAAGGATCAAAAGAAAAATTAAAGAAAGGGGAAGAAAAAGAAAGGAAAAAACAGAAACTGGAAAAGTAAAGGAAAACAAAACAAGAAAAAGCAAGTAAAGAAAACAGAAAAATGTGTAAAGGAAACAAGAAAAGGGAGAAGACAGCGTTTAAAGAAAAGATGAAGGGTAAGAAAGGAAAAGAAATAGGAAAAGGAAACAAGATAATAGTGAAGAGGAAAAAATGAAATAGAAGAAAAAGGAGATGGATGGAAAGAAACAGAAAAGGAAAAGGATCAAAAGAAAAATTAAAGAAAGGGGAAGAAAAAGAAAGGAAAAAACAGAAACTGGAAAAGTAAAGGAAAACAAAACAAGAAAAAGAAGAAAAAAACAGAAAAAGCAAGTAAAGAAAACAGAAAAATGTGTAAAGGAAACAAGAAAAGGGAGAAGACAGCGTTTAAAGAAAAGATAACAAGGAAAGGAATGTAATGGAAAGAAACAGAAAAGGAGGAATATAAAGTATAGGAGACAAGAAGCAGTAGAAGAAGAAAATGAGGAAAGAGAACAGAAAAAGAAAGGAAAGAAACAAGGTAAAAAGGAAAGGACAATGAAACAAGAATTGGGAAGAGTTGAAATAGTAAACTAAACAAGAGAAAGAAAAGGAAAGAGAAGAGAAAAAGGAATGGAAAAACAAGTGTTTGGTCTTATGATCTTTGTCTCAATTCTTATGTGAATTGAGTTATGTAGTGCACTATATTTTGCAGTGCATACTATAGTGCATGCTAGCTTTGTAATGCATGCTAGACTACTGTTTGTAGTGCATACTTGACAGTAGTACTGTACATACATGTTTATGAGAGAGAACGTAGCCTTTGTGTTAGAGCTGTGCAGATAAACCACAGTTCAGTACAGGATGTAGACAGATGTAAGATGTACCTGTGCAGGTTTGCATGGAGCTACTGCTGGAAGTAGTGATGTTCCTCTTCACTGGAACTTTACCTGCCTGGACAGGTACACCGCAGCTCAGAGTGTAACTGTTCTCAGAGTCTAAATCACACACACGCACATAGAAAAAAAACGTTTAAACAGATGTTCCAGGTCCAGGTGCTGCATGCACCTGAGTAATGTTTTGTAGTGCGTGTGTATGATGTATGTGTGTGTGAGTGGAGAGGGTTGGCTGTCAGGATGACAGAGTATTGGGAATTTGTCTAGAGAGTCATTGGCCTGACTTCGGCCTTGCCACAAATCGTCCAATGGCAGGCTGAATATTTCTGTTGGCGTGAGGCTACAGACCCCGGGTGAACAGGATTAAAAGAGGTTTTATACAGCTTTAGTGCTCACTGTTTGAACCCGAGGAGACCATTAACACACATGTACAGAGAATCCAAAAGTCATAAACACACACACACACACACACTCACAAAGATAAATACTCATATATTCCGATTCACATGGATCTTATTTACAGATGAAAATGTGATTTTATTCATTTGATTTATTCTAGTACTTACTATTAGGACACACTTAAGTGTTAAGACAATTCAACATCTTTAGAAGGACTGTGAGTTGTAGCAAGCTTTATTCTCATACAGTTCCTGTTCTTGCTCATTCCATCAGACTCTTCATCATCCTAATGATTCAGATTTGCTTTGTTTAGTGCATTAAATATGCATCATGGCTAAAACCAAGACTGACCCTAAGGCACATGTGATATAAGGTTTGAACCATTAGAGGGCAGCAGAGGGCAATGACTGTTTGTGCCAATAACCATAAATAATAATTTCCTTTTAGATGTGTGACATTTACAATATAGAATGTGCATTTTTTAAGTGTAACAAATCAAACTGCACTCTATGTATCCGAAAACAACACAGAATCACATGCTGTTCAACTAAGTTCCACAGAAATCCCAAAAAGTGAGGTACTAACCTGCCAGGAAAAGGGCGTTTGACGGACAGGACAGCGAACACACCTCCCCTCCACCTGTCTTGATGCAGCTGAGCTGAGCGCGAGGTGCTGGCTTCCCATTCGGGAGACATTTTACCGCCTCTGAGGGACAAGCAGGTACGGTTACCATGGAAACGGCAAACATTATGGGATATTTCATGACGAGGAACAAACGGAAGCCTTACCAACACAGTCTTTCTTGTTCCAGTGGAGCTTTTGTCCAGGGGGACACACACACTCGTAACTGCCCAGTGTGTTCAAACAGCCGTATTCACAGCTCCCGTTATTAATGCTGCACTCGTCAATATCTGTCACACACAGATGTCAGTTCATCCATCAGAATGTGACTTTTGATATTTAAAAGAGTGAGAACCATTGGCTGGTTTCGAGATTTTGAACTCACCACCACAGCGTGTGAGGCCATAGAGACTGTAACCTTTGTGACACACACACTCAAAGCTTCCCGGATAGTTGATGCAGATGTGGTCACATGCCCTCTCAAAGGAGCACTCGTCAATATCTGCAGAAGACAAAAGCAAAGCACACAATATCATTAAAGCAATCACTTGTGTGTAATCATTTCCTGGCTTGTAGTAAAAATGGTGATTTCATCAGGATCCTTGGATACTCACCATCAGTATCCTAAAAGAGAAACTCTTTTAACTTTTTTTTTTAGAGTAGTGTGAAAAAAATCGGAATTCAGTCACTTGAACCATGTAATGTTAATGTGGCCTAAGTGATAAGATCACCCAGTGGTAATCACCCAGAACACCCTAGAAGCTACTGTGAAACCACCTAGCAACCACCCTGAACATCCTATCAGCCACACAGCAACTACCCTGAACACACTCTTGAAACCACCTAGCAACCATCCTGATCACTCTAGCAGCATTCTAACAATCACCAAGAATGCTCTAGTGAGCTGCATAGCAACTACCCCTTAAACCCTAGAAACCCCATAGCAATCATATTAAACTTCCTAACAACCACACAGCAACTACCCTGAAGTACAGAGAATCCAAAAGTCATAAACACACACACACACACACTCACAAAGATAAATACTCATATATTCCGATTCACATGGATCTTATTTACAGATGAAAATGTGATTTTATTCATTTGATTTATTCTAGTATTTACTATTAGGACACACTTAAGTGTTAAGACAATTCAACATCTTTAGAAGGACTGTGAGTTGTAGCAAGCTTTATTCTCATACAGTTCCTGTTCTTGCTCATTCCATCAGACTCTTCATCATCCTAATGATTCAGATTTGCTTTGTTTAGTGCATTAAATATGCATCATGGCTAAAACCAAGACTGACCCTAAGGCACATGTGATATAAGGTTTGAACCATTAGAGGGCAGCAGAGGGCAATGACTGTTTGTGCCAATAACCATAAATAATAATTTCCTTTTAGATGTGTGACATTTACAATATAGAATGTGCATTTTTTAAGTGTAACAAATCAAACTGCACTCTATGTATCCGAAAACAACACAGAATCACATGCTGTTCAACTAAGTTCCACAGAAATCCCAAAAAGTGAGGTACTAACCTGCCAGGAAAAGGGCGTTTGACGGACAGGACAGCGAACACACCTCCCCTCCACCTGTCTTGATGCAGCTGAGCTGAGCGCGAGGTGCTGGCTTCCCATTCGGGAGACATTTTACCGCCTCTGAGGGACAAGCAGGTACGGTTACCATGGAAACGGCAAACATTATGGGATATTTCATGACGAGGAACAAACGGAAGCCTTACCAACACAGTCTTTCTTGTTCCAGTGGAGCTTTTGTCCAGGGGGACACACACACTCGTAACTGCCCAGTGTGTTCAAACAGCCGTATTCACAGCTCCCGTTATTAATGCTGCACTCGTCAATATCTGTCACACACAGATGTCAGTTCATCCATCAGAATGTGACTTTTGATATTTAAAAGAGTGAGAACCATTGGCTGGTTTCGAGATTTTGAACTCACCACCACAGCGTGTGAGGCCATAGAGACTGTAACCTTTGTGACACACACACTCAAAGCTTCCCGGATAGTTGATGCAGATGTGGTCACATGCCCTCTCAAAGGAGCACTCGTCAATATCTGCAGAAGACAAAAGCAAAGCACACAATATCATTAAAGCAATCACTTGTGTGTAATCATTTCCTGGCTTGTAGTAAAAATGGTGATTTCATCAGGATCCTTGGATACTCACCATCAGTATCCTAAAAGAGAAACTCTTTTAACTTTTTTTTTTAGAGTAGTGTGAAAAAAATCGGAATTCAGTCACTTGAACCATGTAATGTTAATGTGGCCTAAGTGATAAGATCACCCAGTGGTAATCACCCAGAACACCCTAGAAGCTACTGTGAAACCACCTAGCAACCACCCTGAACATCCTATCAGCCACACAGCAACTACCCTGAACACACTCTTGAAACCACCTAGCAACCATCCTGATCACTCTAGCAGCATTCTAACAATCACCAAGAATGCTCTAGTGAGCTGCATAGCAACTACCCCTTAAACCCTAGAAACCCCATAGCAATCATATTAAACTTCCTAACAACCACACAGCAACTACCCTGAACACCCTCGAAACCACCAGGCAACCATCCTAATAGCGACATAGAAAGTGCATAGCAACTAACCTGAACAACCTAGAAACCACTACCACCCAGAACACCATAGTAACCATCTAGCAAGGCCCTAGCACCCACTCAGAACACCTTAGTAACCAAACAGAAACAGCCTGGCAACTGTCCACAACTCCCTAGCATCACTGCTGTCAAAATGTTTTAAAAAAGTCAACTTGTTACACCCACACCAGACTGGCAGCTATTTCCCCCCTGATAGATCGTCTGTCATCAAGAGAATAAAAAAAGCTAATAAATAATTAAAAACTAAAAGTGTAGCTTTAAAAATAAAGCAAGGGATAATACACAAAAAGAGATAAGAATGACAAAAAGACGGATAGATCATCTTAGAAGAGCTGGTGCAGCCAAAACATAGCGCTTCACCAACACACCCCTCAATAAAAACACACATACACACCCCCCACACATTGATAGCCAGGAATAGGGTGGTGTGGTGTTTTGGTTTAGCTTAATAAAATAATTTCTGTTTGTACTCCCACTCGTGCTCCGACATGCTTTCAGGAATCTGCCACCATTCACCTCCAGTAAACTCAACTAAACACACACACATCTCATACGACACAAAACGGTTACCAGCATCCCAACCAAACAACAGCCAGCCCATGAGGTGCTTTTGATGAGGAGGTTTGGGACAGTGTGTGAAGACAGCTTCTCTATCCACAAGTCACCCAATGTAGGCATCGTTGGTTTTAAATATTAGTCTACCCAAAACGTAAATTCTTCAAATAAAAATGAAGATGTTTTGCAGAATGTTAATGCTGTTCTTTTCCATACAAAACAGCAGGTGGTGAACAGTGAGCGCCAAGCTCCAAAATTGAAAAAAATAAAAAAAGGAACCCCAAACCTGTACTTGCACTATTTTCCAAATCTAAAGATAAATACTCATATATTCCGATTCACATGGATCTTATTTACAGATGAAAATGTGATTTTATTCATTTGATTTATTCTAGTACTTACTATTAGGACACACTTAAGTGTTAAGACAATTCAACATCTTTAGAAGGACTGTGAGTTGTAGCAAGCTTTATTCTCATACAGTTCCTGTTCTTGCTCATTCCATCAGACTCTTCATCATCCTAATGATTCAGATTTGCTTTGTTTAGTGCATTAAATATGCATCATGGCTAAAACCAAGACTGACCCTAAGGCACATGTGATATAAGGTTTGAACCATTAGAGGGCAGCAGAGGGCAATGACTGTTTGTGCCAATAACCATAAATGAAGTGCTTAATCTAAATAAATAATTTCCTTTTAGATGTGTGACATTTACAATATAGAATGTGCATTTTTTAAGTGTAACAAATCAAACTGCACTCTATGTATCCGAAAACAACACAGAATCACATGCTGTTCAACTAAGTTCCACAGAAATCCCAAAAAGTGAGGTACTAACCTGCCAGGAAAAGGGCGTTTGACGGACAGGACAGCGAACACACCTCCCCTCCACCTGTCTTGATGCAGCTGAGCTGAGCGCGAGGTGCTGGCTTCCCATTCGGGAGACATTTTACCGCCTCTGAGGGACAAGCAGGTACGGTTACCATGGAAACGGCAAACATTATGGGATATTTCATGACGAGGAACAAACGGAAGCCTTACCAACACAGTCTTTCTTGTTCCAGTGGAGCTTTTGTCCAGGGGGACACACACACTCGTAACTGCCCAGTGTGTTCAAACAGCCGTATTCACAGCTCCCGTTATTAATGCTGCACTCGTCAATATCTGTCACACACAGATGTCAGTTCATCCATCAGAATGTGACTTTTGATATTTAAAAGAGTGAGAACCATTGGCTGGTTTCGAGATTTTGAACTCACCACCACAGCGTGTGAGGCCATAGAGACTGTAACCTTTGTGACACACACACTCAAAGCTTCCCGGATAGTTGATGCAGATGTGGTCACATGCCCTCTCAAAGGAGCACTCGTCAATATCTGCAGAAGACAAAAGCAAAGCACACAATATCATTAAAGCAATCACTTGTGTGTAATCATTTCCTGGCTTGTAGTAAAAATGGTGATTTCATCAGGATCCTTGGATACTCACCATCAGTATCCTAAAAGAGAAACTCTTTTAACTTTTTTTTTTAGAGTAGTGTGAAAAAAATCGGAATTCAGTCACTTGAACCATGTAATGTTAATGTGGCCTAAGTGATAAGATCACCCAGTGGTAATCACCCAGAACACCCTAGAAGCTACTGTGAAACCACCTAGCAACCACCCTGAACATCCTATCAGCCACACAGCAACTACCCTGAACACACTCTTGAAACCACCTAGCAACCATCCTGATCACTCTAGCAGCATTCTAACAATCACCAAGAATGCTCTAGTGAGCTGCATAGCAACTACCCCTTAAACCCTAGAAACCCCATAGCAATCATATTAAACTTCCTAACAACCACACAGCAACTACCCTGAAGACCCTCGAAACCACCAGGCAACCATCCTAATAGCGACATAGAAAGTGCATAGCAACTAACCTGAACAACCTAGAAACCACTACCACCCAGAACACCATAGTAACCATCTAACAAGGCCCTAGCACCCACTCAGAACACCTTAGTAACCAAACAGAAACAGCCTGGCAACTGTCCACAACTCCCTAGCATCACTGCTGTCAAAATGTTTTAAAAAAGTCAACTTGTTACACCCACACCAGACTGGCAGCTATTTCCCCCCTGATAGATCGTCTGTCATCAAGAGAATAAAAAAAGCTAATAAATAATTAAAAACTAAAAGTGTAGCTTTAAAAATAAAGCAAGGGATAATACACAAAAAGAGATAAGAATGACAAAAAGACGGATAGATCATCTTAGAAGAGCTGGTGCAGCCAAAACATAGCGCTTCACCAACACACCCCTCAATAAAAACACACATACACACCCCCCACACATTGATAGCCAGGAATAGGGTGGTGTGGTGTTTTGGTTTAGCTTAATAAAATAATTTCTGTTTGTACTCCCACTCGTGCTCCGACATGCTTTCAGGAATCTGCCACCATTCACCTCCAGTAAACTCAACTAAACACACACACATCTCATACGACACAAAACGGTTACCAGCATCCCAACCAAACAACAGCCAGCCCATGAGGTGCTTTTGATGAGGAGGTTTGGGACAGTGTGTGAAGACAGCTTCTCTATCCACAAGTCACCCAATGTAGGCATCGTTGGTTTTAAATATTAGTCTACCCAAAACGTAAATTCTTCAAATAAAAATGAAGATGTTTTGCAGAATGTTAATGCTGTTCTTTTCCATACAAAACAGCAGGTGGTGAACAGTGAGCGCCAAGCTCCAAAATTGAAAAAAATAAAAAAAGGAACCCCAAACCTGTACTTGCACTATTTTCCAAATCTTTTTAAGTTGTATGATGGCTTTGTGCGATAAACGGACAGATATTCAGAAAGATTCATAGACAATCGTTATTCAGAAAAATGTCAAGCTTTTGTTGTGCAAGTATGACTGCAATTTGAGAGCTGCAGCAGAGAGGAACATTTTATCAACCTACCTAAATTTATGAATAAAACAAATATATAATATAACACACAGCAACTACCCTGAACACCCTCGAAACCACCAGGCAACCATCCTAATAGCGACATAGAAAGTGCATAGCAACTAACCTGAACAACCTAGAAACCACTACCACCCAGAACACCATAGTAACCATCTAGCAAGGCCCTAGCACCCACTCAGAACACCTTAGTAACCAAACAGAAACAGCCTGGCAACTGTCCACAACTCCCTAGCATCACTGCTGTCAAAATGTTTTAAAAAAGTCAACTTGTTACACCCACACCAGACTGGCAGCTATTTCCCCCCTGATAGATCGTCTGTCATCAAGAGAATAAAAAAAGCTAATAAATAATTAAAAACTAAAAGTGTAGCTTTAAAAATAAAGCAAGGGATAATACACAAAAAGAGATAAGAATGACAAAAAGACGGATAGATCATCTTAGAAGAGCTGGTGCAGCCAAAACATAGCGCTTCACCAACACACCCCTCAATAAAAACACACATACACACCCCACACACATTGATAGCCAGGAATAGGGTGGTGTGGTGTTTTGGTTTAGCTTAATAAAATAATTTCTGTTTGTACTCCCACTCGTGCTCCGACATGCTTTCAGGAATCTGCCACCATTCACCTCCAGTAAACTCAACTAAACACACACACATCTCATACGACACAAAACGGTTACCAGCATCCCAACCAAACAACAGCCAGCCCATGAGGTGCTTTTGATGAGGAGGTTTGGGACAGTGTGTGAAGACAGCTTCTCTATCCACAAGTCACCCAATGTAGGCATCGTTGGTTTTAAATATTAGTCTACCCAAAACGTAAATTCTTCAAATAAAAATGAAGATGTTTTGCAGAATGTTAATGCTGTTCTTTTCCATACAAAACAGCAGGTGGTGAACAGTGAGCGCCAAGCTCCAAAATTGAAAAAAATAAAAAAAGGAACCCCAAACCTGTACTTGCACTATTTTCCAAATCTTTTTAAGTTGTATGATGGCTTTGTGCGATAAACGGACAGATATTCAGAAAGATTCATAGACAATCGTTATTCAGAAAAATGTCAAGCTTTTGTTGTGCAAGTATGACTGCAATTTGAGAGCTGCAGCAGAGAGGAACATTTTATCAACCTACCTAAATTTATGAATAAAACAAATATATAATATAATTTTTAGGCATGTATGTTACTTTAATACTTTTTTTGTTAGTTTCGAAGCTTTAAGTTGTTGTATGTATAAGAGCAGCCTGGACATTTTGCTAAGCATCTCCTTTTTTATTTAAATCTTCTTAAACATTTGTAAATCCAGCCAGAAAGCAGAAACAATATGTAGTGTGAAAGGTGACTCACCTTGACAGGTGCGTTCGTTAGTCAGGAGTTTGTGTCCTTTCTGACAGCTGCACTCAAAACTGCCCACCGTGTTTCGGCAGAAATGATCACATCCTCCATTATTCTCCAAACATTCATCGATGTCTGCAGAGGAGAGGAAGAGATGATGATAATAATGGTGAAAAACACTAATATGGGGGTGTAAAACCAGTACAAGTATTCTCATAAACAGCTTTTTGGATATATAAACGGTTATCCTAAACAGGCAGCCACATACACACCTTCACAACATTATCTTAAATATATCAGCCAACCCTGGCACGCAGTCCACAAACCCAATAAAAGCTAATCCCGTCAACAAATGTGTAGGAAACTGTGTGTGTGTGTGTGTGTGGATTTTGGGGTTTCCTCTGCAGTTATTTCAGTAGCTGTAGCAAACACACGTTGGCTCAGGTTTGCACTAATATTAACTGAACTGAGGTAGGACAGAAAGTTTGCAGTAAGCTTAAGACCACAGATACACATGCTATCTGAACATGGGGCGGCACATTACATGAGGCAGGTAACGTGCCAATTTACACAAATCAACAAATTAAATTGACTGTGAATACATGATATACATTGATAATAATAATAATAATAAAATGTTTCTTAAATAACAGATCAGCATATTATAATGATTTCTGAAGTATCATGACCATGAAGCCTGGAGTAATGATGAATGAAAATTCAGCTTTGTCATCACAGATATAAATTGTGTTATAAAATATATTACAATAGAACAATTATCTTAAATTGTAATTATATTCCACAATATTACTGTTTCTTTTAACATTAGTATTAACGTTTCTGTATCTTTGATCAAATTAATGCAGCCTTGATGAACATAAGACACTTATTTCAAAAACATAAAAAAAAACTTAGGACCCAAACTTTTGAACGGTATAAGATATAAGATCTGTATAACGATATAAGATCTGTAGCATACTTTTAAAATGAATGATTTAGAAAGGAAAACTGAAACATGTAGAGTACAAAAGTCTGAGATCACTAGTGGAAAAAAAATTGTTTTAAATACATCAAAATGATAAAACTCCCTGTTAAATTAGAATTTGTATAGCAAATTTTCAATATGATCTCAGACTTCTGGATCCAACTGTATGAAGTAGACTTTAACAGGTAACCTTAGTTATCAAATGTCAAATAGTTGTACAACTCTATGCTAAAAGTTGCAATGTGTCAGCTAGATTGAAAAATATATGAATCACTCTCTTTTAAACACAGAAACTGGAACTATACATCATTTGATTTATATGATTATATGCTTCCTGTTTCAGCATCCATCATTCAAACTGGAGTTGTGACCACAATTACCCTGCTGGCTTTAAAATCCACTTAATCTTACACATCTTTACAGCTCTGCAACACACACAGTTTGAATAGAATAGAATAGAAATATTAACCAGGAATTAATCAGTCTATTTTCTGTCTACCTGTTCAGGTTAACACACTCTATAGTCATAGTTGACAATGCCCATTATATTAATAAATCATCATAATCTCTGCATTGAAAAGATGTTGTCTAGGAGCTTGATAGCTAGTATAACATCATGCTGATTCATTAACGGAGTAAAAACATTAATGCACAAATGACATAATGGAATATTTAACAGTGATTTAGCATTCACACTTCCCGAAAACACTCACACACAAACATGCACTTTATTCCAATGGCTCCTTAGCGCAGGCAGGGGGCTAATGATATTCCACATAATGAAGTTTAATGGGACTAAATAAGCTTTGAGTTTAAGCAAACATTGGACATTTTTCACATCTGTAAATGATAAACAACTGCAGGGACGGTGAGAGGCTGAGAGGATTCATCTACATCGATTTTCGATCGGAAATGAGGAGAGTAAACACACACAGCACTCAGAAACGTCTTTAAAAAACAAGTGCTATGCTAACCTGATCCGATTCGAAAGAAAGCAAGCAAGCTCGCAAGAAGAATGTGGAATCCCCATGAGCTCCAGAGCGAACGGCTGTACTCAGGGATGTGGGTAGCCTTACCAAATATTTAGAGCAAAAAGCAATTAAAATTAATGCATTTGTGGAAACATGAACCTCTACAAATAAGTTGGGACAGAGTTTTCAACAAAAGGAGCGTTTTTGCAGATCGTTTTCAGGCTGCTCACCTCAGGCTAGCTAATCTCTGAGAAATGCGCCATTGAACGCGCCAGTGTATTTTTTGGAGATTTAAATGGCCTGTTTTATTTGCTTTGTTCATACAGGGATTTTACCATGTAATAACACAGGCGCTGCATGTCCAGAGCCGCCAGGAAAAACCAGCGTGATCTCGCCCCCGACACTAAAACTCTTTGGAGCGCGCGGGGGTCCGTCGGGGCATCTCAGTGTCATCCGAGGTGATGCCGACTGGCTGCTATTGTGTGGGTTACTGGGCTCGGCATGTATTAATACAAATGGATCCTCTGTGCCAGAGCTCACTGTTCCGATTACAGAGAGAACTGGAGATCTGATGGAGAAAACAGGCCTGCTGTACGACCCTTATCAGCTCTACAGTAGACTTTACACAGTGCTGACTGGTAACTGTGAGGACAGGTAAGCATTCTGAAAAGACCCTAACAGCATAAGATCTGGTCAGAACAACACTGCATATTTATCAAGAATCACCTACTTAGACAGGTGGAGATCAGACAATCACAGATCATAACAACAGAGCAGCATCTTTGCAAAAGTCCTACAGACAATACAGAAAAATAGCAAAAAATAAAAAAAATAAATAAGTAAAATAAAATAACTAATAATAATAAAATAAAAAATTGCATTATTTATTTTATTTTACAATTCAATTAGCCAATTCAAAAGTAAACCTAATTCAGAAAAACAAAGCAGAATATAAAGTTTTGCTCATGGGTATCTTAGTTAATAAGTTCCTCAAACAAAACTGAATATCTTTAAGATTTAAATTTTACTTACCAGAAACAACTTAAAATTAAGTAATTATAGTGCATGCAAAAACTAACCACCCATTTACATATAAAAAAAAAACTATTTCCACATATTTCTGTAAAATTAAATAAACTCTTATTAATTTATTAATTTACATTTTATAATAATAATAATTAGTTGTAGTAGTAGTAGTATTATTAAAATAATCATAATAAATATAATTAGTATTGTTATTATCATTACTGTCAATTATTATACATATTTTAATACTCGTACATTATTATTATTATTATTAATCATTTTGTCTTCATTAATATGTATAATAAAAAATACGGCATCATAATTATAAGAAGAGTTGTTGTTGTTGTTATTATTATTGTTATTACTATAATAATCATTATTAGACTTATTAATATTTTATTATTATTATTATTAGCATTAGCATTATTATTTTACAAGTAATAATAATAATAATAATAATATACAATGCCATTCATAAACTAATATATTTAATTTAACTCAATTTGTTTTATTGCACACAAATCAGTGGACATTTTTCTAAAGGGGGAAATAGAGTAATTAAATGAGACTCAAAGTTAAAGTGATAATTTGCAATGATAGATTCATGGTTAGATAGCATGGTTATTGCTAGTCAGATATACTAACAGCTATACTAGCAGCAGAGCAGCAGTAATCAGCATGGTTAACAAATGCTAAACTCTTCTTTCAAACCATTTCAGCCCCAAACACACAAATATGCAGGCCAGCGGAGACGTGCCTGGGGTACCATCAGCCGGACCGAAGAAACACACACACACACACACACACACACACACACACACACCCACACACAGAGATTTGAGCACATGCACACAAGATAAACTGTTCGTTCCCATAATTCATTTCCCCCCATGACACCGTACACACACACCTTCTAATCAAACATCTGGAAACTGTTCGCAGTCATTTCAATCACTCTCTCTATCCTCCCTTGCTCTCTCTCTCGCTCGATATGTTCCCACGTGTGATCGAGTTTGTGTCTGTCAGCGAGCTGGCCGGGCTCTCCTGTCTGTCATCGCAGGCGAAGGGCCTTTTATCAAATTCAGGCATTTAAACATGCCCTAAATAGTTTATATTGAAATGCTTATGTTACAGAGACAAGATGGGGCAGCTCCCTGCGAGACCACTCAGTGAGGAGGGGAAAGAAAGTGTGAGAGAAATAAAGTGAAGATGACAGTGGAAAAATAAGGAAAGGTCATTCGTAGACATTTACACGCACCCACACATTATTATAGCAGCGTGATCGGAATGAGATGCACTTTTCTGTTAACGTTGGTAAAAGTGCAGTTGCATGGGTTATTACACAAGTGGCACTTGTGTCTTTTCTGTTATGCACAACATTTACATCCCAATTACATATGAAGGATGAACATTGAACAATATCATTATTGTGCTTTCATCTATTCCAGCCTCCACAGATTTAAATCTAACCCAATTACCATCAGCTAAATAGTCTGATAAAGATGTACTGCTTGGTCATTTACTCTATATTTCTGTTATTATATATATATATATATATATATATATATATGCAAAATCAATAAAGTAAAATAAAATAAAGTAAACAATAAAATATTTATTCAAAATGTATTATTAAAAACTATTTTATTTTTTAAAAAGATAGTCAATAATTTAAAGAATTCAATTTAAAGAAGTAAAAAACATTATTTTATTTTATATTTTCAAATGTTTTTTTGTTTTTTTTATTAATGTAATACATGATTTATATACATGATTAAGTATTTATATTCCTGTATAAATACATTTAGGCAATACACACAGCTTGATTCACACTAGTTTAAAAAAAAAAAACATAAAATTGGGCAATCATTATTGAACTCAAAGTCTGTTAGGGGTGTATCCTACCTCCAGCCATTCAGCTTTAAGTCAGAGGCATCAGAGCATAATATGTTGATATGAAAATAAAATAAAGTAAACAATAAAATATTTATTCAAAATGTATTATTAAAAACTATTTTATTTTTTAAAAAGATAGTCAATAATTTAAAGAATTCAATTTAAATAAGTAAAAAACATTATTTTATTTTATATTTTCAAATGTTTTTTTGTTTTTTTTATTAATGTAATACATGATTGTATATTCCTGTATAAATACATTTAGGCAATACACACAGCTTGATTCACACTAGTTTAAAAAAAAAAAAAAAAATAAAATTGGGCAATCATTATTGAACTCAAAGTCTGTTAGGGGTGTATCCTACCTCCAGCCATTCAGCTTTAAGTCAGAGGCATCAGAGCATAATATGTTGATATGGACAATCAAAAGGACGCTTGAAAAACACTGTTTACTTACACTCTGGACCTCAAGATCCACTTTCCTACAGAGATTAGCTCTAACCTGGATTAAACACACTTACCTGCAGCTTGTTCAGGTGTGTGTGATGAGGGTTGGAGCTAAACTCTGCAGGAAAGTGGATCTCGAGGTCCAGAGTTGAGGACCCCTGGTCTAGAGTGTCAGATCTAACGTTAACAGTTAGAGTAGGGTTGTGACGGTGAGGAAATTTTCCCACCGGTTAATCGACGTGTGACAACACTGGTAATACCGGTATCACCGTTGGGGGGCTGGGGGGTGTTAGTTCGTTTGAGTTTCCTTCTTTTCTTAGCTTTCAAATGGCTTGTAAAAGTGCATTTTACTTTCACTTTCGAATTATTTTAATTTCATTTAATTTAATTTCATCATTCAATTGCCGCAATTTGGCATCAAGCAATTGTTCGTTTGAGTTTTCTCTCTTTTCCTCGGATTTCTTGACTTTCAAATAGCTTGAAAAAGTGCCGTGCGCGTTTTACTTTCACTTTCAAATTAGCGGCAATTCGGCTTTGATTCAATTCAAGCAACAACGTCAAACTCATAACTTTTATTAACAAAACGAATAAAAATACACCATATATGCCTAATAAAATAACAAATTACTTAGGCTACACAAAATTTAAATAGGTATATAAAACTGAAAATCAGCAAACACTGTGGAACCAAATAAATAAGAAACATAAAACGTTTATAAGCTAAATGAATAAGAAAGCTTGGAGGCACGGCATATACACCTTGATGTAAAATAAAATAAATAAAATACACAAAGCTCGTTCACGTATGGTTCGGTACGCTGCATTGAGCGTTTAGTTTTTAAAAGTGTCTGTCCTCTAACTGAACTAGGCTAAATTATTTTTGTTTCTATAAATAAATCAAAACGACGGTGGGGTGGGGTGCGGTGCCGCGGTAGGCAAATTACGTAACCGGTGTTGTGGCTTAACACCGGTATAACCGAAAACACTGTCTATCGCAGCAAGCCTAAGTTAGAGTCCAATGTAACATCCTTTAGGTGGATGCTCGGCCCTGTTTTTGCACCCTTGTTCTTTTACTAAAGAGCTTGATTACATGCTATTTTTACAGAGTTCACTAACAGGCAGTAATAAGCGGTCACTGGTACAGCACACCTGTGATAATTGACCTGAAAGTATGTGTGTGAGTGCATGAGTGTGTGAGTGATAAATGGTGTGTCAGTGAACAGATCTAAGGCCTTGTGCTGGATTTATGAAGGCAGACCCTCAGGCGGGCCTAATTATTAGGGCGGGTCACAGCCGAACCAGACCAACATCCATCTTACAGTACAAACACAGAGATACACAAAACACCTTACGCTAACACAATACACCCCTCTAATGCCATCATATTAAAACTCACAAAAAAGTACAAGATAAAAAAATGGGAAAATTTTTAAGATGTTGTAAAATTGAACTTCATTTCTATTAGCTTTAAAGCTGGCAAACTCCTGAAAAGTCAACAAAATTAACCTTTCAATGCTGATAAAAACAGTTTAAACCAGCCTAAAATAGTTGGCTGGTCTGTCAGATGGTTTTAAAAAGGTTTCAGTCACTTAACAGCTTGTCAAAATTGGGAGACCATTCTAAATCAGTTTTACTTCTTTACATTTATTTTTCTAGATAAATTTACAGTATTTCTACTGTATAGTAAAATATTGACTCATCTTGCACTCAGGGACAAATTTTTGTACAATCAAAGAGATACACAAAACACCTCATGCTAAAACATTACACCCCTCTAATGCCATTATATTAAAACTCACAAAAGGGTACATTATTGTATGTTACAAGATAAAACAGTTGGAAACATTTAAAGACCCCAAAACCAGTCGGTCAGCAGGTTTTAAAAGGGTTTCAGCCACTGAACAGTTTGTCCACATTGGGACACCATTCTAAACCATCTTAAAAACATGCAAACCATCTTAGGCTGGATTAACTAGACCTTTTTCAGCAGCTATATAGATTTACAGTATTTTTTTTTTATTTCCTTACATTATTTTTCTAGATAAATTTACAGTATTTCTACTGTACTGTATAGTAAATATTGATGACTCATCTTGCACTTGTAAACTTGCATATTATGCTATTTTTTTCAGTAGCAAATCATTCTATTGGCTGTGATGCAAATGAAAGCCTCTTAATTATTCACAAAAAAAGGGTTTCGCCCAAACTTCCTGTTTCAACAGGAAATACATCAGCACAGAAAAGAAAGGCCTATAAAGGCCTTCTAACCTTAGGATGGCGCTATGATTGCGTGTTTATATGTGTGTGTGGTTTTGTATGACAGCCTCACTTATCAAACAGGGGCTGCAGAGGCGTCTAGCTGTATGGTGCAGACGGGGCTGTTTTACACACATTCGTGCTACATTCTCTTCCTTCTTGAAGAAACCGTCACATGACATGACCATGCCTCGTCACTACAGCAACCACTCAGGAAAATGAATAGAAAAAGCAGTCAATTTCAGACACATTCTCCTGAAGCGACCCACAGGTGCCCATACAGAGATACTTGTTCACCATCACCAATTTAGGTAGAACAGGAAGCAGTTCATTTTGAAATGTGCAGGTCTCTTGGATCATAGTATGGTCAGTGAGTTCTTGAGTGTGTTTGTTTAGAGAGAACCCACCATCACCCTGTGCCAAGATCGCTCTGCAGTAGTTTTACTTTGAAACCCCTGGTCATTGACGTCAAAGCTGGAATTTCGGAAGAAGAAATGCTTCGCAGCCAAAGCAACAACAACACGGCCATCAATGACCCATTCCACACGACAGAACAAAAGGACGTAAGGCAAGTAAGTCTTGGCTTGGGATCACACACCCCCACACATCTGCCAATACCTGACCATTTTGAGCAAAATAATTCATCTAATAACGCGTCTCCAATTTAATCCAAGTCTTGCAGTCTAAATACAGGAAATCTCAAATTGTTCCCTGACATTCAAAAGCACACGGAGGGAGGAAATCAGGACATGCTCCTTGCAACTTTAAACACAAGTCACACAAACACCACACATCTACACTGACCTTTGCAGGTCTTGCCGTCAGGTTGAAGGGTGAAGCCCACCGGACAACTGCAGCGCACCCCGGTGGCCGTGTCCTTGCAGGTGCGATCGCAACCGCCGTTGTTCACCGCACAGGTCTCTGGGTAAACAAACACACAGGATGGGACAGACAGAGGAAGTAAGGGAGCATAAACAGGATTAGAAATCACTTTTAAACCGTTTTTGACAGTATTAGACACGGTTAACTAAGAACTAAGTGAGGATGTGTAGTTGTTTTGAGAGCTAGGCTTGACTGCGACAATTTTTTTGGAAGGGTGAATGTAAAAAAATGAATCCCAATGGGTGCAGCAGGTAATTTATTAGGAATAACGAAACTAATACAGCACTTGAACTTAGAAGATGACAAGGTTCGTGACAGACATAAAACACATACTGCATGAAATCAGGACCATCCCTCAGCCCTCCTAAAGCCAAAGATAAAGACTTCCTTGGCAGCTTTGTCAATCAAAATGTGAAATTAAAAACAAACAAAAGGAAAGAGTTGTGCTTTTTCCTGAGGTTAAAGTTAACAGAAGGGAAATCAGAAAAAGGACAGTGTTTCTGAATGTGGAGAGTGGAACCAGAGGGTGCGATGGTTAGTCTTGTCACATGAATGACTGTGGAGAGAAAGTCAAAACAAGCAGTTCGATTGAAAAAAAACAAACATTGTTTTACTTGCATTTGGAAGCATATGAAACTGTTTTACCCATTAAAACTTAATATATGAAATGTAATATACGAAACTCAATATGCAACTTAAATACTCAGGGTTCCAGCTGCTAACTTGTCTTACATGTGATGTCATCACACAATCATGTTCATATGAAACATAATAATTTTATGCAAAAAACAGCCACATATTTATATGAGATTTGTCAGTAGCTCCACCCACTGTGAAATCTCATTAGTCCAAACTCTCACTCCACATTAATCTATATTAAACATCAGATATGTTCTGATTGGACCAGATTTTATGCCCATAATCACACCTGGTCAGCACACAGTGCAAGGTTAACTTCTACGAAGTCTGATTTTCATGGTCAGATTTACAGTCAAGTTGGGAGCCAACATGTCCATTTGGGATCTTTGCTATAAGCCATCATGTTTGCTTTTTGTTGACCACACTGTCCAAGACAAAGACCCACAGGGAATTTGGTTGAGGATACAAAAGAGTCAAGGTGTAGAAGTTTTTTTCTGCAGGATGGGGGAGTGGGAGAAGCGGCTTTCTGTTAATGATTTATTAAGCATGTCAAAAGACCCTGTTATTAGAGTCTAATGCTATGGGCAATTCAACTGCTCCAAGAACAGCTGGACCGTCTTTTGCCCAGGGACATGTACATGGGGCACGCAAACAAAGTTTAATTAAGTTAGCTGTGAACGTCTGCACCAAATATCTGCATCAAATATTCTCAAAAAGGGGTGTGGTTAACTCTAAATGGGAGTGGTCTTCTGATTGATGGATTTGTATGTTTATCTCCAAGAAGAAAGATGAAGATTCCTCAGCCATCATGTTTGTGTTCGTCGGCTCCTGTTGGCGAATGGCCAGATAAAACTAGAAGCCCACAGATGACTGGAGAGAATTTGACTGAACGTCCCACTGCTCAAAAGCAGCCCTTCTTTGGGAGGTGGAGGAAACCACAGATCGAGGGCTTCATTGCCTACAACAACTTTCAGATGAGGTGGTAAATCCGGGCTGCACACCATATTCAACGTTCGGTGCCGAGAGACAGCTGCCCAGAGGTGTGACACGTTTATTTGGATCACGCTCTGGAGGTCAACGCATCAGAATCAGCCCCTTTCCACATGTGCCCGACACATGGCAGTTTATTTAGATCAAATTCCTTCAATTCCCCCCTGCTGCTAAGTGACCACCTTTTAAAAACACCACTCTTTGTATTCAGGGTCTCACTTTCTCTTCTTGTTCTCCTCCTCTCCAGTCTCTGGGTTTCCCATCATGCCTGGGTACAATAGCAGCTTTCTTTCTGACACCAATTTTCCAGTTTAATTTGTCAGGATCGGTCACATCCTGATGCTGTTGGCCCCAGCTGTGACAGGAGGGCAGGATGAAGCAGGAACGCCGAGTGTCAAATCTAGCGTTCTCCTGTGGTTCCTGTGTGATAGAACACACACACTTGCACAAACACTCACATGCAAAGCCAAGCTATTTGTGTGAATCTGTCATAATGGGCCCATTTGTGAATCATGAAACTTGGAACATGATCTTAGACTGGCTGATGAAATAATGAGGTCAGTGAGTTAGACGGTGGTGACATCACATGTGACTTGTTGACAAGTTCTCAAAAGTCTTCACAACCTCTCCAAACAGTTCATGGTATGATCTATATATATATATATACATACAGGTGCATCTCAATAAATTAGAATGTCGTGGAAAAGTTCATTTCAGTAATTCAACTCAAATTGTGAAACTCGTGTATTAAATAAATTCAGTGCACACAGACTGAAGTAGTTTAAGTCTTTGGTTCTTTTAATTGGGATGATTTTGACTCACATTTAACAAAAACCCACCAATTCACTATCTCAACAAATTAGAATACTTTTTTAGTGAATTGTTGGCCTTCTGGAATGTTCATTTACTGTACATGTACTCAATACTTGGTAGGGACTCCAAATAATGAAGAAGAAAATAATTTAGAATTTAAAAAAGCTCCAGCCCATCCATAAAACATTCCTAGGCCTAGTAGGATTTTTGAAAAGAAACAAACACATTATAGGGAAGAAAATAATTAAATATCAGCTCAAGGGGGACATCAAACTCAAACTAAAATGGGGGAGAAGCAAAGGAGGGTTAACCTTTTGTCTTTCTTCAATGTAGCTACAGTACTACAGGGGGGGAGAAAGTAATGTTATAAACCAAAGACACTATCAGAAATAATCAAAGAAAGAAGGATGGTGATAAAGGGTGAAAGACAGATATTTCTGCATCATCAGGTTCCTGGGTGTACCTAAAATTGCAATTTGGTTAAATCTTTTTTTAACCTGATAGAAGTAATTCACATGTGTATTTATTTATTTTTTTTACAAACATAACTTATTTTTAAATCATAATAAAAACTTGCTTATATGATGAATCAATAATTATTCTTGAGTCACAAAATAATAATAATAATAATAATAATAATAAAAGAAAACAAATGAGCCCTCTCCTACCTCATAGTTAAAAAAAAGTGTCTGTCCTCCCAAATACTTTACAAACAGTTTTTCTGCCATACAAAGGCAGATCTGTTGTCTGTCTGACAACATCTTGGCCTTGGTTCATGAATTCAAGGACAAATGGCTAAATGGCTGATATATTTCTGAGGTTTGAGTCTGTGTGAGTTATCTTCTCTCTCTTAGGAGAACTAACTGTAACAGATGGACTGGAAACTAAAACTTTATTCTGCATTTCTGTTTGGCACCCTGGAAACAATCATTCCTCTATTAAAGACACATTACACTCAACATGAAACCAAAGTTGACCTATTTACTTTCTTAATACATTCTTGCTCTTAATGTGAACAATTCATCAATGCACAGTATTATTGTTAGAAAAAAAGCATCCAATAGCATAACTTGCTTTGGCTCTATGACTTTCTTTTTCTGTCAAGGGGTTATGAAATACACCATTATACAGGTAAGAATTATTTTTCCGTTGGCAGCCAGTCTGTATTACACTTTTTTTCATATAAATGACAAAACATTCACCATTTATTGGCCCATTTTGGTATTTAGCAACCATTTTTCCCAATTGATCAAATCAAAACCAAAATTTTTCAATTTGAAGTTTGTTTCAATTAGAAAAGCATCACTGCGAAAGTAAAATGGGTTTCGCATTTCATGTTGACTTTAAAATAGGAAGAGCATGGAGAATAGAAACATTTCTAATGGTGAGCAAATTTACAGACACTAAGTTTATGGAGCGCAGATGACAGAGGGTAAATGCGGGCAGATGATAAATGCCAATGTTTAATTTTTAAGAACACATACTATTAATAGAGCGTAAAAAATGATGTCAGGCATCTTCCGCTGAGGTTCACCACAGCCCACAGCATCCTATGATGTGGAACGGTCTGAACAACCCTCATGTCATTCTTCTTCCATAAAATGATCCTGCCATTATTTGTTCAGTATTCAGCCCACAAATGTTCCTCCAGTTCAACTAATCACAGTCTAAAACTGTCCAATTGCAACTAATGTTGAAGTCAAACTTAAAAATTATCAACTGGAAAAGCGAGGATTGGTTTATTATCCAGTGTAGAGCAATCCAGTGTCGATTTTGTTGCCGTCTTTGGAAATGGGAGTGGATGGAAGCAGTCAGTTGTTAGTTGTTGTGTTGTTTTGTCAAAGAGAAGAGGCGACGGCGTTGAAGACAGTTTGAGGAAAGTACAAAATGAACCTTGTCATGTTTGAAGGGACATTTCTCTAATTTGTTGTAGGGTCAGACACAGAAATATCGAACGAGTGACCTCGGGGGAGGGGCAAAGGAAAGCAAAGCAACTCAAACAAACTAAAGGAAAGAAAGAAACGAGGGGGTAGAAGCTCAAGCGCCATGGCAACACATAGAAAGAGGAAGAAAAGAGTTACCCATAAGTAGACGACGTTTCACCCGCTTGTCCACATCAGCTACTGACGTGGTATTGAATTCAGAGCTCTCAATTGCAGCCTCATCTTTCTCTAAAACACAAGTGACAAGGGACAAACAGGGAGGAGTAGGTTAATGAAAAGCCCAATGTCCATCGCCCGCACAGACAGCCCCGCTACAGGCCGACCCGCCTCTGGCGACATGCCCCCGCTGACGTGGACGTAGACGCCAGGATGCGGGCTGCCTGACCATCTTGGCGTTTGAGCCCAAACCAAAGCCAAGAGGCATAAAGCCATGAAGAAGCGCAAATAACCCTGTTAGAGTGTTAATCACATGTACAAATAAAAGATAAATAAAAGAATATCAAGATCTCCCGAAAGGGGGTGGGGGGGGGGGGGGGCGAACATGGGAATGGGGAGGAGCTTCACAAAAAGGGGGACAGGGTTTGGACGGGAGGGGCTGAGATTGACAATAAGATGCTGTTTCCGCTGTAGTTCGTCTTCCATATCAAACGGCCACTTGTTTACCTCAGCAACAGAAAGGACGAGCAGTGGAGGAGGGAGAGAGAGAGAGAGAGAGAGAGAGAGAGAGATACAGAAAAAGAAGGGGCTGGATGGATAGAAGTCAAAAGACAAACTGCATGATCATGAGATGATGACAAAACAGGACACAGAAAGGACACTGTAGACACTCAGTGACACAGGAGGAGCTGAAAGGAGGATGACATGAGAAGGATGGAGATCTCATGGTGGGTTCCATGAGAGGAAGGTGGGGCATGCCGAGAGGTGGATGAATAACAGAGTCTGGGGCAGCGCTGGTTGCCTGTTTGTCTATGGAACACATATTACTACTGGCTTTGACAGTTGAGACAATGCAGAAAACTGCTTTCCGAGTGTAGGGAATGGCCAGGTGCGTGTCGTGAGGACGGTAATGGCCTCCGAGCATGCAGATACAAGCACAGGATTGGTGTTAGAGTGTAAGGGGGTGGGGTTTTGGGCCGAAGGCAGCCAATCCTGAATGGGTGGAGGCAAGAAGGGCCAATCAGGATGTGGATGTTTGCCTTAAAGGGACAGATCACTCCAAAATGACTGTTCTTTCATTATTTCTCTGTTCCAAACCAGTCTGACTTTCTATCTTTGGTAGAACCCAATAGTAAATACTAAGCAGAATGTTCACACTGCTCTTTTCTGTTAAACGAAAGGGAACAGAGGCTGTCAAGCTCTAAAAAGAAAAAAAACCCGCACCATAAACATAGCCCGTCTGACAATATTTGAAGGCTTCTGAAGATATATAAACTGTGTGAGAATAACAACAAAATGTAAGTCTTTGTTGTGCTGAAAATCATCTTATTTTTGTTTGCATAGATTCAAATAAGGTACATCAAGATGCAACATGCCAAGTTTAATGTCAAAAATAGTCAATATGTCCTGATGTGGAATATTTGAATGTATGACTTCAAAATTTTTGATGACATATGATAACTTTGTGTGAGGAACAGACCAAATGTTAAGTCTTTATTTGCTGAAAATCATCTTATTTGTATAAATTCAAAAATGGCACATTGAAATGCGTCATAGCAAGTTTGCTGCTACACGTCCTCATGTGCCATATTTGAACGTACAAGGTCAAAATTGAGACCAGTGATTTTTATCAGTGACAGCATTTGTCCTATTATATGGAAGAAAACGAGTCTGCACTTTATCTTCCTTTTTTCCATCTTTTGGTTTTGCACAGAAGAAAGTTAGTCATACAGGTTTGGAACAACATGAGGAAGAGTAAATGGCTTTGGGTGAACCCTCACTTTAAGATCAGGCACTGAAAATCTGTTTGTCCTCCCGTCTTCAGTCACAGACTGGAGGACACTAAATAACATTGGATGCGCATGTTTACAGAAATCTATCTGTATATTTGTGTGTTCATGATTTAAATGTATACAGACTTGGCTCTGACTGGCCACATTTAGAGGACTCCACCAATCAGAGGTTGGAGTGAGTGCGATGTCACAGAAAAATTAAATAGATAAGCAAAAGACAAAATGATCAATTATCCACTAACTCTAATGTGACTACAGTAACCAAAAAAAGTACAGAGGGGTTACTATTAATGTTTTTTTTACCAATAAAGAAGGAAAAACAACAGAATAGAAACAAATTTCACACTGACAAAACCATGCAGACGAATGACAGCTCATGCGTTAGGGTGAGAGGACAGGAAGTGAGCCGATAAAAAGAAAGCAAGAGTGCAGGGAGAAGGAAAACATGCAATTGGCATGAGGAGGAGTGAGGGACGCTCTAAATGAAAAAAAGAGTGACAGATGAAAGTGGAGTGGAGGCCAGTTTTGCAATGTTTAGTGACTTTATTCAAGGTTGCAGATGGGGTTGGTTCATGCTTGTTGTGGGAGGGATCAAAGACGAAGAGATGCCATTGGCTGACTGATTTCAGAGGGTCAGGCAGGGGTGCGGGACTGGTGTACAGATTGGCTGGTCAGAAGGGATGCTGTTTTCTGATTGGTGGGGGCGCTACCGTTGATCAGGCTGCAATTGAGAGGTGTGTTTAACCCGTTTTACCCTTTCTTTCTTGCATTCATTAGTAGATTTGCTTATAAACCTCTTTATTCCAGTCAGAATCACCCTTTAAACTGCAGACAAGACAGGCAATCAGTAACTTTCACCAGAGAGGCAGGAGGAAGAGCAGGGAGCCCATGAGACACGGCACACACAGGAGCGAAAGGGGGATCCTAAAGGAGCGCTAAACACAGGGAAAGACCAGACCCACACAGCACAGCTAAACACACAGACCACAGCAAGGGTCCAAAGAGACAGAGAGAGAGGTAGAGGAGGAGGAAGAAAGGAGGAGAGGGGAGACAGGGATGGTTTGGGAGCAGTCTCTACACTCCTCTTCTGGTCCCTGCGGCCGTTTGGTGTCGCTCCGTGGAGGCTGGAAAGGAAGAATTGATTGAGTTTGATGGGAGAGAATTTGCTCCGGGCTCTAAGCTGCCAGAGAGAGATGAACCAATCCAGTGTACGGCAATCAGCAGGTACAACAAAAAACAATTTTGTGCTTATGATCCTGTGACCAATGGAAGTGTGTGTATACAACCATAAAAAATTCATTTAAATTATGCTAAAAGGTAACTATTTAAAGCCATAGTTCTCTCAAAAATCAATATTCTAATCATTTTCTCACCTTCATGTCATTCCAAACCTGTATGACTGACTGACTTTCTTCAGGAAGCTAAAGAAGATATTTTGAGAAAATTGCAGTGTATTTTTCCCCCACACACTCTCAGAAAAAAGGTACAAAAGCTGTCTCGGAGGCAATACCCTTGTAAAAGGTACTAATATGTATCATTTAGGTACTAATATGTTCCTTGAATGGGTTCAGAACAGCAGTGGACCCTATTTACTTTAATTTCAAAAAAGTTATTTAAAATATATTCTTTTATTCTTTCACAGAACAAAGAAAATCATACAGGTTTGCAATGACAGAAGGTTGAGACCATTTTCATTTTGGGCTCAACTATCCCAATGCGCATTATTCCTTTCATTAAAATGTTTTGCACAACAAAATCTTAAATAGTAGAAGAAAAATAATATGAATTTATGTACAACCACATGAGATTAAGACAAAACAGTAGCATAATAAAAGCTGTTTTACCATTTTGAGATCACATTACCAGCCAAATAGTATTTATGTTATCTCTGTAACCATCCTGCTACTGGACAATTTTGTGGAAGCTTGTGGAAAAATCAATCATGCCTGATTATAAATAAGGCATTTGTGCATTTGCATCAAGGCGACTGACATACTAGGACGACATAAACAAAATGCTCTTTTAAACACACTTCTAATGTCACTAAAAATCTTGGAGTATCTTGGACTGAGCGTGAGGATCTGATTGGTCACACTGCGGTGCGGTAAAAAATATATAACAGTGTAAATGTGTTTCCTGTGTGCTTCTGATGACTGATGGCCCTTCACTTGCTCACAAGCCCATTTGAGCCCACTAAACCCACCTGCCAACTATTAAGTCTCAATCTCCTCATTACAATGTTTTAGTCCCAGCTCATGTGCACACACACTGTCTGGAAGGTTTTATGCTTACGCACACCTTGAGTAATGATAACGACTGATCTAAATGTTAAACTTGGGGCGTATGTAGCCTTGTAACCGGAAGAAACTTTCATCAGATAATGATGTGGTAGCTGGCCTTCAGTTTCAGCAAGTTCATTGAGGAGACAGCAAAGACTTATGAGAGCCAAATGACATAAAAGATGCTCTTTGGAACTCATGCACACACGTTGGCACAAGAAGTCATAAAAGCCGGTCAAACATTGCAGAGGACATGAGGTTCACCCTAAGAAAACAAGCATAAAAATTAAACTTACCTGCAGCGGGTCATTTGTCTTCCTGAATTTCTAAAGAAAGAGAGAACCGAAAAAGAAAGAAAACCCCTATTTCCTCTTCATTTCTGAAGTATTGCCCGTGGATGCAGCCGTACCCACATGGCATATTAAGTTTTCCCTTTCTGCAAATATGGCAAAACTCCATGGGCCGACTGGATGGCTTTTCCACCATTATCAGGATGATGAATGTGTTTTGCACACAGAGTTCAGCGATGAAATTTCCATCATCAAGCACATCTTCCCAAATCGACACAAGTACACACATCTCTTTCACCCAACCCATTCTTACGTAGTTTCACTAGAGCAAAGATACATCAGAAGTCTAATTTTCTGCTCTAATAGTCGCATGGAGCTGTGTGTGTGAGACAATGAGAGCATGAAAGCCAGATGAGAAGATGAATGACCAAATTAGCTGTGTCGCTCCCCGAGTGTCAAAACTAATGGGCTTTTCCATCATTGAATTAGCCGCTAACTGCTAAAGCAAGTTGCCATCCAGATTGGATGCTTCCATGGATGCCACATGGGCTGGGATTTGTAGATAATATATGAAACATGAGGTCAATCTCTAAATTTTCTCATCTCGTCATTGTTACTAATGACAAACCTGTTGTGTCATATTTGAATATATGCACATGCGATTAGAGAGTATTTTATTGTATTTGTAGGTGTTTTTGGTCATTTCAGTAGCTCCACTAGACATCTAATAAAACTGAATGAAGACAGGGGCTGTGAAGCTACAAAAAAGGTACAGATGCTCTGATATTACAATCCTGTCTGATACTGATAAGCCAATTTCATTTGTTTTAAATTTAGCCATTACAACATTACAACCTAAAGTACAAAAAATGAATAGTCATGAATCTCAGATAAAGATTATATTTAATAGTGTTATTAAACTATTCATGTTTTTTGTTTAATTTTGAGCTTTAGGCAATCAAAATGTAAAACAGGCAGAAATTAACATGCACAATTAAATTTAATAAGCAATATATCCGATTTATCATGCATTCCTACAAAAAAGCACTATAAAATTATATGCAAATATAATTTGCCTTTGTGCACATTAAACACTGTGCATTAAAACCACACCAGATTTTTTTGTGAACAAAAATGAGATTCGAGACAACTTTTATGGTGTTTTTCTATTACTTTTGTAGCTCAACAGCCTCCATTTTCACTCTATGGAAAGAGACGTTCAAATCTCCTTCCATGTTCCACGGGAGACAAAAAGTCATACAGGTTTGGCATAATATAAGGGTGAGTAAGTGATGGCAGAATTTTCATCTCTGGATGAACTATGCCTTTAAAGTTTTGCTTCATGACTGAAGGATGCTACAATTGAACTGCACATGTTTACAGATCCCCCAACCACAAGGAAGAGGTTTGTTCCTGGATGACACATGGGCTGGGATGTGGGGTGCTCGTCTCTGAGATGTGAGGCCAATCTTTCGGGTTAGCCAAGCCAGAACCCAATGCACTCTCTTTACCGCAGCGTACCGGGACCCTCAGTGCTGTAATGGTGATATGGACCATCAGAAACTCCTTCAACAAACATTCTGTCCAATCTGTCAGAAACAGCCTTGCACTTATAACCCTGGTAAGGCTCACTCACCTCACTCTCTCCCTTGGCTCATTGTGTAAATACGACGAGGCCAAGGTTTCCATGAAGAAGAGTTAAACGGCAGTGTGTGTGTATGAGAGAGAGTGACTTACCAATGCAGGTCTTGCTGTCCGAATGCAGGGCATATTTCTGATGACATCCACACACGGGCCCCACGTCGGTGTCATCGCATGTGTGTTGGCAACCACCGTTTCCATAGTTACATGTCACTGGCAACACACAAGAACTGTGAGGAGGGCTAAAAAGAAAAGTGTACCGCCATGGACACCCTTTTAATCAAGGTACATATTTGGTCATGGACAGATGTAGAAAAATGCTATATAAAAATTTATATAATCTTGTATATTTAGGATAGTAAAGTAAACTTATCAAAGGAAGACAGAATGTGTCCAAAGGCTTTTGCTGATGTCAAAGGGCTTTGGCTGGACAAAGAGGACAACTGGACAACTGACTAAATATTTCACATCTAATACATTGTGCAATACTTGGATGAAAAGGAGTTTCAAGGACTTTGGCCCACGGTTTTCCCACTAGTATTAAAAATAGAAGAATGACAAATTGTAGATGAAAGTTCTCCAGATGTTCAGGCCAGAGGCACAGCATTATAAACCAATATGTCCTTGACAGATCAGTGGCTGAGGTGGTTTGTTTAAGGAGACATCAGTATTAGAGGACAGACTAAAATCAATAAGAAAACCTGTTGTTTAGCTTTGACGCCACCAGACGTTTTCCTTTGAAATGTATATTGAGAAGCCAACTTGTGGCCGAAAGGAAACTAAGGGATTTTTCATACCACTTGAAAAGAATCTAAACAAGTGTCTTTAACTTGGATGAGATCAATACTTACATGATGACATTATAATTTGTAGCTACATCAGTTATAATTATGTGGTCATTTTAAGTGCACATCAAGTATTTCTTTCCTTTTATAAAAGGTTTTACACCTGAAGACATAAACAGCATTTCTGACAAATATGTTAAAAATGTTGTACACATCCAGTCATGTCAGTCATGTCATAAGTTTCAATAAAGAGGTTGCCTTGTTGAGATCCATAATGACCAGCAGAGATATAAAATTAATAAAATAAAATTATATATTATAAAATAAATAAAAATGAATTCTAAAATTATATATATATATATATTTTTTTATTATTATTATTATTTTTTTTTATATATATATATAATATCTATTCTGGCCAGGGATTACATAATTCATGTATGACAATTTTAGGATTCTGAGAGAGGGAACAGAATGAAATTGGTAAGTTCAGTAATTTCAGAAAGTTGATACATACATTTGCAGTCATGCTGATTTTCAGCTAGCTCAAATCCTGGGCGGCACTCACACGCCACACCGCCTTTGGGAGTCTCTCTGCAGATATGGGCACAGCCATGGTCCTTATTCATACAGTTCATCCCATCTGCCGAAAGAAAGACAGTGAGAAAAACAGAGAGAGAAACCTGAGTTACAGTCGTGTGATCTTCCCATTACAAACACTCCTCTGACAGGCTCCTGGAGATGAGCGTGTGATTTTTATGAGTGGTGTAAATTAGTTTAATGTTTCTGCCACAGGACCTTTTTTCACACACAGAACAACACTGACACTGGCTGACCTGTGGAAGCACACACAAAGACTCTCTCCACGGACAACATGCTCAGCAAACATCTACACTCCTTTTTTCCTCTTTCATTTTTCCCCATTTTCTTCTGAGATTGCAACATCTCTCCTCATGTTTCACCCACAGGAATAATTCACCCACGAATGAAAATTCTGTCATCACTTACTCTCCCTCATATCGTTCCAAACCCGTATGACTTAATTTCTTACAGAGAAGACAAAAAGATAGATTATGAAGAACATACTGGTTGATTTTTTCCAAACAATTACAATTTTTCTAATTATATTTATTATTAAACTAGAGCTTTAAAGCTTTAAATAAGACCATAAAAGTATCATAAAAGTGATGCACTATATTCCAAATCTTCTGACATATGTTCACTATATGTGAAAAATAGACCAAAATGTGAGTCATTACTCTCATAAATTGATTTTTCAACTAATCTTGTCATTAAATTATTTTTGTTCAAGATTTTTCAAGTTTTTTCAAGTTCAAGCTTGAAAACTCTGATTTGTAAACTCAAATTGCACTTGCATTGAAATACAACCAGTATATTTTGTAATATATGTGCACTATATGACATATATTACCAGTATATATGGCAATGTATATACTGTATATATATATATATATACATATACACACACACACACACACACAGAGGTGGAAAGTAACGAATTACATTTACTCGCGTTACTGTAATTGAGTAGCTTTTTTGTGTACTTTTACTTTAAGTAATTTTTAAATACGTAATTTTACTTTTACTTAAGTATATTTTGTTTGAAGTATTGTACTTCGCTACATTTTAAAACACATTAATTACTGAGTAAAAACAAGACAGGCGTTATGGTGCAGACCCAGCTGAAAACGAAACCCCGTCGTATTCTGATGAAGTTGAACTCGAAGGAAATGAAGTGAACCCCTGGCCATATTTAAGCTCTATTATGCAGTGCAAGCTGTGTTTGCCTAGGGAGACCAAACTAGCAGCTTATAAAATCTCGACATCAACCCTTCACAAGCATGTATAGGTAAGGTAAATGCTTGCATCGTTGCATTGGTGGTTAAAATGAAGCTTTGACAGTTTAGCAAAAGGTTTTGCACAAATTAGCCAAAAAGACAGTGGTGCAGGTTGTGCGATATAGGCTATATCATCTGCGAGAATATCGTAATTGTTGTTTTAACTATGTGCGATGACATTATCAGTATTTTGCCAAAAACCAAACAAAACACTCCTACAGAGTGCCGTGAAGTCTAGTAGATTAGACTAGAGCGCGCGCATTTAGAGTGCGTTCTTTCACTGCGTGATTCAGTCTGTTAAAATGTATTTAGAATGATCACAAAACTGAAGATATAGGGGCTGAAAATTTATATATTTATATCATTTCATAGTAAATCAATATCACACGAAGAGTGCCGTTTTTTCCTCCAAAAACCAGCATGACTACATATAGATTTTTTCTCACAACAGTTCAATAAACTGTTAAAAAAGTTAATTAATGGCGCTTTTCCACTGCATGGTACGGCACGGTATGGCTCGGTACGGTTCACTTTTGGGGGGTTTTCCACTGGGTACAGTACCTGGTACTTTTTTTAAGTACCACTTCGGTTGGGGTTCCAAGTGAACCGTACCATAACCAAAACGTGACGTGTAAACTCTGCTGATCACGGATTGGCCGGAGAGAATCGTCACTACCTGCGTCACTGAACTTGCGACACAAACACAAAAGAACCGCTAGATTTAAATCAGCACAGCCACCGAAGGATCGAACGCAACTGTTTTGAACGAGTGCACCTTTTTTTTAACAACCAAAAAGTTTTGTTGTCTGTTGCGGAAGAACAGACGTTCCTCTCGTTGATAGCAGAGGAGCAGATCCAGCGAGAGCTTGATGGGGGGATGCGGAATGAAACAGGTTTTTTTAGGAGTCGTGGTAGTAGAGGCGGCGCAACTATAACGACATGTGAATAATCCCGCCCACTCTAAAGCGGTACTGAACTGCAGTGGAAATGCAAACCGTGCCGAGCCGAACCGTGCCATTCTGAGCCGTACCGAGCCGAGTCATACCACACAGTGGAAAAGCGCCATAAGAGACTTGCGTTTTAGACATCATATTGCCTGTTTTTGCTCTATTTCGACAACAAAAATAATTCCAAACACAGCCACCATAGCACAGTTTTGCATCTCTGAGCAATGATGGTGTTTCATTCCTGAATGAATCAACCGTTTAAATGAATCGGTTCAATCGCAATGACTCACTTATTAACAGTGACTTGCTGACACCTACTGGCGGTTTTAATTTCACATTTAAAGTATCTTTTGATTTTATTATTTTTTTATAATTTCAAATGAGTATTCAACATTTTATGTCTTATATATCAAAACATTATTTCTGCATTTGTAACTGCAGGTTAAATGCATTCATGTTCTGCATTAAACAGTGAGTAAATACATCTAAATGCCACTTCCGATTAAGCTTTTGTGTTTCCTCTGCATTGAAAAGATGAATTTTGTTGATACTGATTTAATTTGCCTGGTAACAGCCCAAATGTCTTATTCTAAATAACTGATTATTTTATTAAAAAACAACTGGTTTGAGATTTATAGGCCTATCCCAGGGGTGTCAAACTCAGTTCCTGGAGGGCCGCAGCCCTGCAGAGTTTAGTTCCAACCCTGCTCCAACACACCATGTAGTTTTCAAATAAGCCTAAATGATTAGATTAGCTGGATCAGATGTGTTTAATTAGGGATATATCTAAACTGTGCAGGGCTGTGGCCCTCCAGGAACTGAGTTTGACATCCTTGGCCTATCCCATTTTTGCCTCCCTCCCACTGTTAAAATGTAACTAAATAAATTAATTTTAAAACGAGCTACTTTTTACTTTTACTTGAGTAGATTTTTAGACTGTACTTGTACTTAAGTAAAATTTCATTAATGTAATGGTACTTTTACTTGAGTAGAATATTTTCGTACTCTTTCCACCTCTGTGTGTGTATATATATATATATATATATATATGACATTGCATAAATGGACAATTTTCAATTTAGAAAATGTCAGAAATTTCAATTAGCTTTTTCCTTTCCCTCTGATCTTTTATGTAGAGTATAGTGCAGTTATCTACCATAGCATCTCACCGTCCTTAGCGAATCCTCCTAGTTTCCTAAACAAAGCGATAACATAAAAGCCCTGAAAAAAAGACAGAGACAAGGGATGCCAGAGAGGTACTGTTGGGCTTCTCTAATGGACATCCTCCTCATCTTCAGGCTAAACAATGAGAAAAGAATGTGTGTGTACACAAAAGCAAGTCTCCGTGGAAACATGGCGGGTTCTTGCATCTCTGCCCCCTCTGTAGCCTCTTCAGAAGCGCTAAGTGCTCTCAGGACAGAGCCTAAAGTGGGCTGCTTTTCTGTCGGCGTCTTGGAAGACACCTTGATGTGCCCAATTAACATGAACTCTGGAGAGGGTGTCAGACCTTTAAATGACAAAGAGATCTGCCACATTTCTCACCCAACAGTAAGAGAGTGTGAATGTGTGCTACTATGAAGCATTTTTACTATGAACCATTACTCTAGGACTGCGACTGGCAGACTTATACTACTATGAGACTTCATTAGGCCGCATAGGGTTTTGGTGGTGTTTTAACTGGAAGTGTTGGAGATGAAATGAGACCTTCGCCCCGGCCAAAGTTTTAAACATGCCACACGGCTGTCACAAGAACACAGACAGGAAGGAAAACGAAATATTGACCCCTTTCACCATAACTAATTCGTCATTCCTCCATCTGTGTATATCCACAGCAGCACTCAAGAAAATGTGAGAAAAAAAAATGCGATTATGGGAAATTTTAAGTGGGTGCTTGTGAGAGAAAAAGACAGCAGGCTCATGCACATACGTGTATGTGCCTGTGTTTAATATCAGCATGCACTCCATGTGTCCATGCGCTCTGTAACCAATAAACCCACCACTTAAAATAAGTGCTCTAAAAGCCCCAAATGCAATGTCAAAAGGGAAGCCACCTTTTAAAGTCTAATGTATAATAATTTATACACCAATTACAGTGCAGCTTAACCCGGCTTTACTTCTGGCCCGACAAAACAGTCTCAGATGTCCATAGATGGAGAGAATAGGATGGAATCTGTCTTTGTAACGCTGAACGTCAGCGTAATTTGGATACATTTGAAATAAAAGACCTCTGAAGATGGCCTCCACATCCAACAACTCTTTATAAGGGTGGAGAACTGTTGTTTTAGCAGGTGAGGCTAACACAGGAATATCACAGGAGGAGCCCAGTTGTTTAAAACATGATCTAGAGTGTTTCTGACGTGTATAATTGTTAGCTGTTAGAAATAAAAGAGTTAAAAACTTTCTGACAAAAAACAAAGTGAAAATCTGCTATACTTTGTGCTGTTTCTGACAGTGTGTAGCACCTACTGCTCTGCAGTTTCTTTTTTGTGAAAATGTTTATTTTTTAATCTTACAGATCATTTCAATCTATCTAATCTGTTTGTTTGGCACATTTTGAAGTAAACTGGAGCAGAAAAGCACTCTTACTCATTTCATATGCAAAAATGCATTTTTTATCTTAAAGGCACAGTAGCATGTTTAATTCTAAAGCATCCATTAAATTCTGACAGATCATAGAAAGGGTTAAAAGGGTCAATAAAAACTAAATGATGACTGTTTTGGACAAAACAATTGTGACTAATAATACTAATTATAAAAATTATGATATGACCCTTTGGCTAACAGGAAGTGAATAATTTTCCACAGTAACAGTAAAACCCTGGTTAAAAGCATGTGTGATCAAGTTTGAAGAGAAAAAAACTTTTCTGTCATTTGAAGTAACAAATTATCTTTAAAAATAGGTTACCTATACACAAGTGCACACACATGCACAAACATATCCACAGGCCCCCTTTTTCCCATCTCTTGTAAATGCCATTTTAATTTAAATCTGTCAGACTTGCAATCTCTCTCCAAATGCACAATGCTATAGGTACTAAGCCATGAATTTCAATTAGGCTCTTTTTTCACCAGCAACCATTGATGTCCTTCAACTGAAAACAGCCTTTTCCAAAAACCCTCCCCAATCTCTTCTTCAAACATAAGCTTTCTTAACAGCTTGTCACAAGTTCTCTCTCTCTCACTCTCTCTCTCTCTCTCTCTCTCTCACACACACACACACACAAGCTTATTAATTACGGTTAACATTAAAGTGGACCTTTTTCTGGAACGTTCCCTGGCTAACCCAGTGACCCTTAATGATGACACAGTGACTGGAGAAAGAGACGGTATTCCAGGGTCTATGTTTGATTCTATTCTCTCTCTACTTATGTCTTTTCCTGAACATGAAGGTTTACAAAGACCTGGTGACTTTAGTGTGATCATACACTAACACACACACTTTAAGCCTCCTGACACAGTGCAGCTGTTTTCTTCAGTGAGGAAAGAGTCAGATATAGCAAAAGAGAGAGAAAGAGAATCTGAAGAAAAAAACACCACAGCTGGACTTGGGACACCTCTTCCAAACGGCGATGGACTGGAGCTAAAAATACAACCAATGATCTGTACCTGCAACTGCAACCCACAGCAGATAATTCCCCACTATAGTAATTACCACATACATTTAATATAAACTGTGAATTTTATTAAGTTCTTGATATAATAATTTTAGAGCATTTCAAAATACACATTTATATTTTACCCACATTTTAGACATATTGTCAATTTCGTTTTATTAAAACAAATAAATAGTTTTAAATGAATTGAATGACTAAATATTATAACTAAAAATATATTACTATATAAACAGTGTTATTTTAGTATCAAGATGCTATTATAATTTTTATTAACATATTGAATCTGTTTTTGTTTTTATATTTTCCATTTTAATCTAAATTTTAGTTAAAGTTTAATAAAAAAATGTTTTTTCATTTTTAGTAGTTAACTGTAATAAACCTGTTATTAAATGAATAACTAAATAAATGAAGAAATAAATAAACAGTAAAAGGGCCAGGCGTAAGACTAAAATCAAAAAACGGAATCCTTACTTGATTTGGTTTACAAAACCAGTCTGAATATCTGGTACTGAACTGATCCAGTTCTCGCGCTCCAGTTGCAGTGGATTATAAGTGAAAAGTGACTTAAATTTGAGTCTGTACACAAAGCTATCGTATGACTTTATAAGAGAGTGTAATACAATGGACAATTTTTTTTGGCTACTTTTATGGTGATTTTGCACTTTTTTTGAAGACAAAATAAATAAAAAAAATCTGACAGAATTCTCCCTTTGGGGTGAGAAGTCCATTTAAATGAACCAGCCAGAGAATATTTTCTTCCTTTAAATCTAAGTATATTTGCTTTGTATATTTAAACAGATTTCGACAGCTGGCCCTCAAGTCAAGGGAAAAGTTCCGATGCTCCGTATAGCCAGTCCATCCCTCCTACCAACATGACTCCACCTGCAACAGTCAAACTACATCGCTCTGGAAAAAAACTGTTAGGGAAAAGACAGAGAGAAAACTATAAAAACAGAGCAAAAGAGGAAACGCAGAAGCTTATGAAGTTTACTTCACCTCAAAAGCTAATATTTAATCACAGTATTTATAACCAGCGGTATTAATTACGGTTAACATTAAAGTGGACCTTTTTCTGGAACGTTCCCTGGCTAACCCAGTGACCCTTAATGATGACACAGTGACTGGAGAAAGAGACGGTATTCCAGGGTCTATGTTTGATTCTATTCTCTCTCTACTTATGTCTTTTCCTGAACATGAAGGTTTACAAAGACCTGGTGACTTTAGTGTGATCATACACTAACACACACACTTTAAGCCTCCTGACACAGTGCAGCTGTTTTCTTCAGTGAGGAAAGAGTCAGATAGCAAAAGTGGGAGAAAGAGAATCTAAAGAAGAAGAAAAAAAACACCCTAGATTCTCAAATATGTGTAGCCTAAGTAAATGCGTTTTGCACCTTTATAGATTGTTATTTGATCAATAAATGGTGATGGACAAAGTAGACTAATAGTGTAATCTATTTACTACACATAAAAACCCGACTTTTTACTTAAGTACTAGATATGGGTGTTATGCCATAAAATATTTTTAATACGACTGACTTTGCATTTAATGTGAATTTAAAGGGGTCATATGATGTTGCTAAAAAGAACATTATTTTGTGTATTTGGTGTAATGAAATGTTTACGCGGTTTAAGGTTCAAAAAACACATTATTTTCCACATACTGTACATTATTGTTTCTCCTCTATGCCCCGCCTTTCTGAAACGCGTCGATCTTTACAAAGCGAGGTGTGCTCTGATTGGCCAGCTATCTAGTGCGTTGTGATTGGCTGAATACCTCAAGCGTGTGATGGTCATCAGTGGCAAATTCTTTAAATATAAAAACGTACTTACAGTCTGTGAGTCAGAACAGCTGGCATTGTAGTCTACTCTCCCAGGATCAGGAAACAGTCCTCCATAAAATGCGCTGGACACATCGGAATATTTCGGTTGAACTGTTCTGGAACAGTGTTGTAAATACAACTTAACCACTGATTTCTAGTCGTGTCCTCTTTTGGAAGGCCAAACAAAGTAGTTTAGTTTTCACAACGAAACACAGTGTCACACACGGCGGGCTACAGTGAACAGAGGCCCGCGGCCTAGAGTGAGCGGAGGCCGGCTTGAGTGAGCAGCGGCGGACGGGCTTGCGGCAACCACATGTGGCGACCCCGGGCTGGACTCCGCTTCGTCCACGGTGAAAGCCGATCCGGCGATCGACAGCACGAAGTTGATGTATTTCCTCAGCAACCACACTCTTAAAAATAAAGGTGCTTCAAAAGGTTCTTCAAGCGATGCCATAGAAGAACCATTTTTGTTTCCACAAAGAACCATTCAGTCAAAGGTTCTTTAAAGACCCATCTCTTTCTTACCTTTTTGTAACCTGAAGAACCTTCTTTCACCACAAAGAACCTTTTGTCGAACAGAAAGGTACTTCAGATGTTAAAGGTTCTTTATGGAACCATTTAGACAAAAAGGTTCTTCTATGGCATCATGAAGCACCTTTATTTTTAAGAGTGCAGCACGGATCAGCTCTAGGCATGACGAAGCGGATATCGTCCTCTTTTGGAAGACCAAACAAAGTAGTTTCGCATTCACAATGAAACACACAGCGCCTTCATGACATGGCGGTGGCAACAACAATACTACAGCGAAAATAAAATTGACTCCTTAACGGTATTATGCAAATGTTCCCACATCGTGATGTAGACATGTGGGGGCATGTTAGAATGAGCCGTTTTAGGTAGATGTGGTTGACTCTTAACTTTTATAAAGAATATCTCTTTGGATTTGAGACTTTAGTCTTTGCAACTTTACAGATCTTCTTTTTGCACCAAGAGCTTGTAACACCCCAAATTGAAATCGCATCATATGACCCCTTAAATAACAATATTGTACGTTACTAATTATAACACTTTAATTTTACAGAGAGTAAAGAACATTTACATTATCAAATAACATTTTCATTCAGTCTAGCCAGAGTTCAGGCACTCTCAAAAACTCCCATTATGATCACTGAAGCGGTTTACTCTGTTAAATGAATATATTACTTACATTCGTACGCACATCTGCACTTTGTTGTTTCTGATGAGAGCATTTGCCAGATAATTCAGTCAGCAAGCAAGTGAACAAAACACAGCGTTTCAGCGATGACTCACCTGAATGCCTCTGATTGGTCACTGCATTCATAAGCTCAACAGAATCGTGTGTGATTGGTTATAATGCAGCACTGTACAAACGCATCTGTCTCTGGCTCAGTGCCAGCCAAAGCGCGAACGCAGATTTGAATTTAGCAGCTGATGCTGTGCCGCACTGAACGATATAATCACACCGGTGTGATTGTATCAAATATAAAAAGTATAATACGCCTATTTTTTGTCTTTTGGAAGCTGCATTCAAAATCCACTTGGCTCAGAAATCTGAGGGGGCACATGCCCCCGCGATGGACTGAAGCTAAAAATACAGCCTATGATCTGTACCTGCACTTGCAACCCAGATAATTCCACACTATAGTAACTAACTACAGTATGTATAGGTTAGGTTAGACTTAAATTTGAGTCTGTACACAAAGCTATCATGTGACTTTATAAGACTTAGAGCAGTGTTTCCCAACCGGGGTGCCGTCTGTTGAGAGCAGGAGTGCAGTGTAAAAAACAAAAAATTTTAAAAATATTTTTAAATTGCTAAAATGTTCAAAAAAGCATCTATTATATAATATCCATTTCTGATGTCGCCAATAATTAGAGATGCACCGAAATTTCGGCTGCCGAAAATTAGTTCACCGCTCAGGTTTCACTTTCACGTGGTGTGACGCTCTGCATATTATACCGTTTATGCGAATTGGAACAGCAAAGTACACTAAAAAATTGAGCCGACAGGAAACATCGATGTAGTACAGTATTGTTTCTGTCTGCAATAGCCCTACTGTGTTGTAACATGGTGTGATATATGGGCAACTCTGGTAACACTGCCCTCTCATTCATGGATCTGTTAACCACTACGTTATGCTCACGTGTTCTGATAATAATAGCTTTCTAGG
>NW_015505212.1:3040253-3111603 GCF_001515645.1 Sinocyclocheilus grahami
TGTTCTGGAACAGTGTTGTAAATACAACTTAACCACTGATTTCTAGTCGTGTCCTCTTTTGGAAGGCCAAACAAAGTAGTTTAGTTTTCACAACGAAACACAGTGTCACACACGGCGGGCTACAGTGAACAGAGGCCCGCGGCCTAGAGTGAGCGGAGGCCGGCTTGAGTGAGCAGCGGCGGACGGGCTTGCGGCAACCACATGTGGCGACCCCGGGCTGGACTCCGCTTCGTCCACGGTGAAAGCCGATCCGGCGATCGACAGCACGAAGTTGATGTATTTCCTCAGCAACCACACTCTTAAAAATAAAGGTGCTTCAAAAGGTTCTTCAAGCGATGCCATAGAAGAACCATTTTTGTTTCCACAAAGAACCATTCAGTCAAAGGTTCTTTAAAGACCCATCTCTTTCTTACCTTTTTGTAACCTGAAGAACCTTCTTTCACCACAAAGAACCTTTTGTCGAACAGAAAGGTACTTCAGATGTTAAAGGTTCTTTATGGAACCATTTAGACAAAAAGGTTCTTCTATGGCATCATGAAGCACCTTTATTTTTAAGAGTGCAGCACGGATCAGCTCTAGGCATGACGAAGCGGATATCGTCCTCTTTTGGAAGACCAAACAAAGTAGTTTCGCATTCACAATGAAACACACAGCGCCTTCATGACATGGCGGTGGCAACAACAATACTACAGCGAAAATAAAATTTACTCAACGGTATTATGCAAATGTTCCCACATCGTGATGTAGACATGTGGGGGCGTGTTAGAATGAGCCGTTTTAGGTAGGCGTGGTTGACTCTTAACTTTTATAAAGAATATCTCTTTGGATTTGAGACTTTAGTCTTTGCAACTTTACAGATCTTCTTTTTGCACCAAGAGCTTGTAACACCCCAAATTGAAATCGCATCATATGACCCCTTAAATAACAATATTGTACGTTACTAATTATAACACTTTAATTTTACAGAGAGTAAAGAACATTTACATTATCAAATAACATTTTCATTCAGTCTAGCCAGAGTTCAGGCACTCTCAAAAACTCCCATTATGATCACTGAAGCGGTTTACTCTGTTAAATGAATATATTACTTACATTCGTACGCACATCTGCACTTTGTTGTTTCTGATGAGAGCATTTGCCAGATAATTCAGTCAGCAAGCAAGTGAACAAAACACAGCGTTTCAGCGATGACTCACCTGAACGCCTCTGATTGGTCACTGCATTCATAAGCTCAACAGAATCGTGTGTGATTGGTTATAATGCAGCACTGTACAAACGCATCTGTCTCTGGCTCAGTGCCAGCCAAAGCGCGAACGCAGATTTGAATTTAGCAGCTGATGCTGTGCCGCGCTGAACGATATAATCACACCGGTGTGATTGTATCAAATATAAAAAGTATAATACGCCTATTTTTTGTCTTTTGGAAGCTGCATTCAAAATCCACTTGGCTCAGAAATCTGAGGGGGCACATGCCCCCGCGATGGACTGAAGCTAAAAATACAGCCTATGATCTGTACCTGCACTTGCAACCCAGATAATTCCACACTATAGTAACTAACTACAGTATGTATAGGTTAGGTTAGACTTAAATTTGAGTCTGTACACAAAGCTATCATGTGACTTTATAAGACTTAGAGCAGTGTTTCCCAACCGGGGTGCCGTCTGTTGAGAGCAGGAGTGCAGTGTAAAAAACAAAAAATTTTAAAAATATTTTTAAATTGCTAAAATGTTCAAAAAAGCATCTATTATATAATATCCATTTCTGATGTCGCCAATAATTAGAGATGCACCGAAATTTCGGCTGCCGAAAATTAGTTCACCGCTCAGGTTTCACTTTCACGTGGTGTGACGCTCTGCATATTATACCGTTTATGCGAATTGGAACAGCAAAGTACACTAAAAAATTGAGCCGACAGGAAACATCGATGTAGTACAGTATTGTTTCTGTCTGCAATAGCCCTACTGTGTTGTAACATGGTGTGGTATATGGGCAACTCCGGTAACCCTGCCCTCTCATTCATTGACCTGCTAACCGCTATGTTATGCTCACGTGTTCTGATAATAATAGCTTTCTAGGTCTAAACATTATTTGGATAACTGGTAAAAAAAAAAGTTAAATATCTTAACCCTACTGTTAGACCTATCTGAAAAACTAAAAAGCAATTTATTTAGTTCGAAGGCATGTCGTTATTTTTTATTTGTGCTATCATTATTCATTTCTTTATTTGTTCTTATTTTATTACTGACTGCTTACTTGTCATTTTTTATTCAATTCAAAGTTTGGAATCAAGCTATCTCGTGCTACTGCACCAAAATTACCCAACTGTAAAATAAAAAAAAACACTGAGTGAGCAAAATTTGTGAGATAGCTAGATATAATGGTAATTAAATAATGTTTACATATGTATAAAAGCCTACATTAAAATCTGTCATATAAATTGATCTCTTCATTAGAAATTAGCCTACTGATTGCCACCATTGATGGACAACATTTTTTAATAATATTAAAAATATCTGTATGACATTATATTCTGCAGTTCTTCCCTGTTGTACCGAATATCTATACTTTTCAAAGTTAGAAATTCAAATATTGTGACAAAATTAATTTTGTAGGGTGCCACAAGTTTGTTCAAATTTCCAAAGGGTGCCGCGACTAAAAAAAGGTTGGGAAACACTGACTTAGAGTATACTACAATGGACCTTTTGCACTTTTTTTGAAGAAAATTTTAAAAAATTCTGACAGAATTCTCCCTTTGGGATGAGAAGTACCTTTAAATTAACCAGCCTAAGAACATTTTTTTCCTTTAAATCTAAGTATATTTGCTTTGTATATTTAAACAGGTTTCGACAGCTGGCCCTCAAGTCAAGGGAAAAGTTCCGATGCTCCTTATAGCCAGTCCATCCCGCCTACCAACAGTCAAACTACATTGCTCTGAAAAAAACGGTTAGGGAAAAGACTTTTTGAAGACAAAATTAAAAAAAATTCTGACAGAATTCTCCCTTTGGGATGAGAAGTACCTTTAAATTAACCAGCCTAAGAACATTTTTTTCCTTTAAATATAAGTATATTTGCTTTGTATATTTAAACAGGTTTCGACAGCTGGCCCTCAAGTCAAGGGAAAAGTTCCGATGCTCCTTATAGCCAGTCCATCCCGCCTACCAACAGTCAAACTACATTGCTCTGAAAAAAACGGTTAGGGAAAAGAAAGAGAAAAGTATAAAAACAGAGCAAAAGAGGAAACGCAGAAGCATATGAAGGTTACTTCACCTCAAAAGCTAATATTTAATCGCAGTATTTATAACCAGCGGAAGACGGTGGGCAAGACCTTCAGTGCCCACTCGCTGTCAGCACCTGATGTATATGTGCATGTGTTTGTGAGCGAGTGTATGTGTTTGGTACAGTTCAATCAAAGTTCTTCACCCCAAAACTGGCCCAGAACAAGGTTCGACCATGAGAGGACTGAAATAGTTTTCTCAACACACCACAACACAACACAACACTTAAAGTCCTAAATCATTAAGCATTTTCATGTAAAAAAAAAAAAAACACTACAAAACAAAAAAAAAAACAGCATCATTAGGACTACAAGCACAACTATGCTCGTGCCCTTTGACCTCTGCCGTGACCCAGCAGGATTCCACCATCAGAGCAGGATGTTTGCTGGCGACTCAGGACAAGAGCAGGTCACAGTGTATAAGTGAAAAGGTTTGAGACACTTACATGCACACACATAAGTGCAGCGGCTTTCTACCCGAGATCATTCCAGTTTTATGCAATTATTTAGATGAAAACAACATAAAATCTGTATTATTACTGTGTGTGTGTGTGTCAACAGTGGCTTCGTTTTGCCCACTTCCCCTCATCACACACTCCAAATAAACATTTGCCTTTTAATGTTTATCCTAGTGTTTCCTCCCACTCTTCATTCCACTTTTTCTGATATTATCCTCCTCAGGACTGAGAATAAGAAAGTGAGAGAAAAAAAAGGAAAAGAGATATTTTTGTTACAGAGGTGACTGATTTTTTCTAAGTGTTTTTAAAGTGTTTTAAATGCTCTCCAAATGATACAGTAAAAAAGCAATTTTGTGAAATATAATTACAATTTAAAATAACTGTTTTCTATTTTAATATGTCGTATGTTATGTTATGTTGAAAAACTGTGATACATTTCTATTTTCTTTAGCATTCTTTGATGAAGAGAAAGTTCAAAAGAATAGCATTTGCATAAAATGTAATTCTTTTGTAACATTATAAATGTCTTTTACTGTCACTTTTGATCAATTTAATGCATTCTTGCTGAATAAAAGATAATAAAAATATAAATTTTACTGACCGCACACATCTGAAATATACTGTATTTGCACAGGTTTGCAGCTTGCATGTGTTTTTTCAACTCCAGCACCTTCCAATGCCCATCTAAATGAGACGGTTCCCAGTTTGATGTAGGATAAGAGTAGGATATGTCCGCTTTAAGAAAACTAATGTTCATGTGCACGTGTGATAATGTGTCTCTATCAGTGTGTACGGAAGGTGTGAAAAGGACTGGTGTGTGTGTGTGTGTTTGGGTCGTATTCCTCTCACATGCTCATAAATCATCAGCTTGCATTTCTCCGCCAGCGTCTGAACAGTAGGGGTGGCGCTTGGGTGAGCCAACACATTAATGATTTTCTCCCAGCAGAGAGAAAAAGAGAGACAGATAGACAGACCTGAAGCCCGACACGTCACACAGAATTGGTAGGAACATAATTTAGAAGCATACATGCATTATTTTTATAGTGCTTTTTTGTCATTTGGTAGCTTGCTTGACAGATGTGGTCACTATGTTCAGGTCAATTTCAAAAATTCTTGTCTTGTTCCACAGGAAAAATAATAGCATACAGGTTTGGAATAACATGAGGTGGAGTAAATAATGCCAGGATTTTCATTTTTAGGTGAAATACTGCTTTAAATATTTAGGTAAGGTTCTGATTCATTCACACTACACTGCCAAACCAATTGGTTACTTCTGCCATTCCGAGTTCGAAGAAGCCGACGGGCTGTTGGCAGGGCACAAAAAAAGTAAAGTCCTAATTTACAACCCACCAAGAGTGCCAGGATTTCAGCGGTTGAGAAGAATTTACAAGGTTATTATTTTCACAACATCATAGTTATCAGGCTTTATCGTTTCCTTCTGTGTGTGTTCTTGCGTACATGAGCCTTACTATTTCAACTCACACTGCGATACACAGATGGATAGACCAACAGATTGATGGATGAATAGATTGAGGGATGGATGGACAGAGAAATGGATAGACAGTCTGTATATCTATCGTACATAAATCTGTCTATCCCTCTGTCTTGTCTATCCCTCAATCTGTCTGTCTATTCATCCCTCAGTTTGTCTTATCCGTTTATATATCCATCCATCCCTCTATCGGTTTATTCATCTGTTTATCCATTAATCTACCCATCCCTCAGTCTGTTCATCCAGATAGGTGTACAAATTGTGGGATGGAGAGACAGACCGACAGAAAGATTGACAGATTGAGGGATGGATAGATGGATTTTTCGAAGGTAGATAGATTGATAGATCTAGAATCTGTCTATCTTTCCATCCGCCTGTCTATCCATCTGTCTATTCATCACTCAAACTGTCTATCCATCTATCTATTCAGACAGAATGCATATGCTTATTGCATATGATTATTCCTTTATGCATATTCATAAATAGACTATGACAACTGCTGTAAACCACATTCTTTCATGAATTGTATGGGGTGTTGCAGAAGTGGACATACAGTAAACCAGTGACCCACACAGGTCAGTAGAACTGACAGAAGCCTTAGTCAAAAGAACATGGCCTCTTATAGAGCTCTAGTTTTCCACAGCAGACAGACGGCGCCAATTTCACACACACACACACACACTCATATAACACTGCGCTAGACTCAGGCCAGTAGGACGCACTGGTGAGTGAAGAATTGTAAACACACAACACCACACATCTCTCTCTCACACACGTATACATAAGTATTAGACACGAGCCAATGGGCCATACTGGTGACAGACGAACCGTAAACAAGAAACATGCACACATTCACACACACACACACACACACACACAGATTCCCAAACACACACTATTGATGAGTGAGGGTGATGAAGGAAGGTGAGAGGTTCATTTAGGGTGAGATTAAACGTGTGAAAGCTTGCCTGTTTGTAATCAGTATGTCTGACTGTGAGACCAAGGCAGATGAGGAAGACTGTACGCGGGCTTAAAGGTGCAGTGTGTCATTTCTGCACCACTAACAGCATCAAACAAAACTGCAAACGATGGACAGAAGCTGTTGTTTCTATCCTATTTGTAAACTCAATTTCAAATTATTATATAATTCAACCATTTCTATTATGCAATTTAAATAATCATTTTTATCATTTTATATGGTTTTTAAATAATATAAATGATAAACAAATTACACAATTATTATTAATAATAATAATAATAATATGAATAATAATAATAACTTTTTTCTACGATATCCCAAAATTTGCCTAACTATAATAGGTGGAAACCTGGATACTGTCTGCATATTTTCTTCATCTGATAAACTCTAATCTGATTGGCTGACTTTACACCTTTACTGTTTACAGTCTTTTGTGATTGTGCACAAGTACCTCAACTGTTTATTATTGATTGATTATTGTCTTATGTAAATTATTTAAAGATTTGTGTGTCAAATAGCTTAAATTTAAATAGTACTAAAAATAATAAAATAAAATAAAAAATAAAATGAAATCCTAAGTAAAAAGTACTAAAAAAGGCAAGAATTTCAATGATAATCACTGGCTCTTTTTTATTTTATTTTATATTTAATCTTTTTTTTTTTTTAACTTTCTTGTATTCCTCATGAAATTAGTAAATTAAAAAGATACCTAGTCTTTCCAGTGGGCAGTTTCTGATTCCTCTTCTGTTTACAGTGGATATATAGAGTAGTGTGCGTGTGTAGCGTGAAGAGCCATCCAAGACTGCCACAGCACATCAGTTAGCTATCCACAAAACAACCCTTTAGCTTGTTTACAGACAAGTACACAAATACACCACGCACTCACATAAAAACACACACACATATACACACACTACTACAGTATTTACCAAAGTTTTGCATTTGAAGTAAAAATACTACATGCAGGAGCAGATATTCACCAAAAGAGTTATGGGCTTCCCAAAAAGCAAATACGGAGCATTTCCGTTTCTGTGTCCAACTTTTTATAATCTATATTTTTTCTGTCCAGCTCTTGACTGGCTCTACCATTGTCCTCCCTCTCCAATATTCTCTCTCTCACACACACACATACATATATATATATACACATATATAACTCTGAACAAAACCTTAAAAAGTAGGAGGGGATGAAAAAGAGGGGGTTGTACACTCCTCTCCACATTCCACACATGATTGCGAGAGACATCAAAGATGCGATTACGAAGCAACCCACTCTCATTCATGACTATGTGTGTGAATCGTTCAGATTTGCTTAGTGTGTGGGAATGCATCCGCCTCAACGTGGAGAAGCATCATTAGTTAAATCTGACAGGCGGAATGAGAAAGCACAAGAGGGTCGCATGATCTGTCATGAAGTCACACGTCACAATTGACTTTACCAAGCTTTTGAACCGAATGCACCATGCACACACAAAGATATGCTTGCTGGCCGCCTGCGCGTTCATGCATTCAACTTCGACCTCTGAACTTCAGCTCTGTCCAGGGTTCAAGACAAGTACAGAAGTGAGATGCTGCTGAACTCTGATGTTTAGCGTGGAATTAGATTTGTGCCACAAGTATTGGACATCACATTTCATAAAGATGTCTCAAACAGTCCAAAAATTATATTTATTATAATAACAATGAAAAAATGTAAATACACTTCTTAAAATGCATGATGATATATCTACAATACACCTTGAAAAAGTTTCTATAATATTATGGAGTTCTATAATTGTAAGCATTCTTACCTTGATTTGCATATTATAAACCATGTTAAAAAAATGTTTTATAATAACTTAATTTGAATTCTTTTTAATTAATAATGTTTTAAATAATTCAAATTATTTTAAAATAATTTTAATACAATTTTAAATTATTTAATAATGAGAGACCAACCTCACAAGTAACTTTCTTTTTGTTGTTGTTGTTGCTTTTCCCATTCTCTAAAAATTTATTTTGACACATAATATAATATAATAAACATAATATAACTTAGTCAGAAACTAAACTCATATATAAAGTTAAGTATTTTTTTAAGTTTCTTTATTCCCTAACAAATTATATTTTGTTCAGTACTTGAAGTTACATTCAATAATTATGACACAAATTTAAAATCACATACAGTATAACTGAGCGGGATTTTAGACCAATGAGATTTCACTGCGGAAGAGACTCACCATCCGATCGGTGGATACAGGTGTGCTGGTTGTCACTCAGAAAGAACCCATCTTTGCACTGGCACTCGTAACTGCCCATGGTGTTCACACAGATCTGCTGACAGCCGCCGTTGTTGTCCAGACATTCATCCGCATCTAGAGAGACGCAAACAAACATGGTCATTACAAAACACACAAACACAGCCATTCAAGCACAAGGATCTGGGCAAAACCATCAAGCTTTGTCTCTCTGCGTAACTAAAGCCGGCTCAGCTCAGGTATTTGCAACAGTGTTTGTTTACTCGGAGTTGATTTTCCTTGATTACTCAGACAATCTGAGGCTACTGAAGAATGTTGATTAAATAAGTAGTTTGGTGTTCCAGTTTTCAAACACATCTACCAGACAAATAAACCAGTAAACAGACGTCTGGATAATTACTAAAATAAGAAAATTAAAACGATATCCATCATCCAAACCTTCAGTAATATTGGCTTGTTAAATAATAAGTAATAACTTGTTAAAAACTTTTTAAAGCTGTTTGGATGAGTATCTTCTAAATAAACCTATTGTCCAAGCTGTATGTGTATTTGCACATTGCTGTGTCTTTGACAGCTTTAAAAATGGCATTGTGGGTATGTTGGTTTGAGTAACAGCATGACACTGGAGACCAGTAACACACATGAGTGACTTTTATGCAGCCTTAACACAGCAACCTGCCTATGTGGAGTCGGCTGCCCATAACTCTCTCTCTCAGGGGTGCTATTATGTCTCAGAGTAACACCACTGCCACTCTTCTGTCACTCGTCACTATTGTGGCATGTCTTTCTCAAAGGCCGTTTGTGCCTGAAACTTTATTTTTTTATCATTTTATTTGAAAAGGTAACTGTCGAATGTTCAATATAACATATTTCCCCACATCAGACTAGAGGTTACAGGTCTGTATTCGCCATTTATACTTGAAAACCACTAAAGGGTATCACGTTTGGAATTCACTTAGCCGTAATTTGAATAGACAAGATGCACATTCTGGTCATATAACTCCATATAACTTTAGTATTTTGTTAAACAATACAAAAAGCAAAGCAAAACAAAAATAATTAAAAAAAACTGCACCAAACAAAAAAGCCCCAAACAAAAGCAAACAAAACCAAACAACCCCCCCCCCCCCAAAAAAAAAAAAAAAACAAAAAAAAAATAAAAAAAAAAAAAAAAAAAAAAAAAAGAAGTAATATTAATAAATACTACAATAGTATACAAGTGTGTCTGTAGTGTACGCCAAGTGTGCTCGCATGTGGAAGTAATAACTATGAAAAAAACTAAAACTAAAAACAAAAACAGACCAAATTAAATCAAACCATAAAAGCAAACAAAAAAAACAAAAACAGTCCAAATGAAACAAAAACAAAAAAACAAATCAAGTAAAAAAACAAAACAAACAAATAAAAAATGAAATCAAACAAAACAAAAACAAGGCAAAAGAAACCCAAAACAAATACCAAGCAAAACCAAATGAAACCAAACAAAAACAAAAACTTAAAAACCAAATGAAATCATAAAATAAAAGAAAAAAAATTTATAGACATGATTTGAATAGACAACATAAGTAAATTCTCATAAAATTAAAATTATTTGTAAATATCGCAACACAACATTATTTGTACCAAAAATACGTAAATAAAACTACTTATAACTATGATTTTTTTTTTTTTTACTATTTAGCTTCCATGTGGTCAAACAGACTTTAATAATGCCAATTTCATAAAAGATGCATGCCCTAAATCATACTTTAAGAGGGGAAATGACACAGCACAAGAAGACTGAACAAGAAACTGAAGAACAAAGACAATTTCTGCATATTCTTATAAAATGCATTGTAGGAAAAAAAAAACTACAATATAGTAATAGCTTCAGTGAAATTTACATTTAATAAATGTTAAAAAATAAAAAAATAAATAAAAATAGAGAGAATAATTGTGTGACATTTATGAATAGATACATGGCAAATACTTTTTTTAATATATATATAATTAACAAAGTTGAAGTTCACATACAAACCCAATTCCAAAAAAGTTGGGACACTGTACAAATTGTGAGTAAAAAAGGAATGGAATAATTTACAAATCTCATAAACTTATATTTTATTCACAATAGAATATAGAAAACATATCAAATGTTGAAAGTGAGACATTTTGAAATTCATTCCAAATTTCATGGATTTCATGAGAGCTACACATTCCAAAAAAGTTGGGACAGGTAGTTTTTCCTCTGGCATATGATTCTCTACAGAATTACTTCAATACAGCCCAAATTAAGCTTATATTCAACTAAAATGACTATAACTAGATAATCAATTTAGCTTTACTTCCCTACATCTTGTGTCTGTGTGTGTGTGTACACATGGATGTGTGTATGAGTATGTGCTGTCAGCCTGTGTATGTATCTTTCCATCCATCTTGTATTCCGGTTCTATTGTTTATAAGCTCCTTATAAAACTCGCACTGAATGTTATACACTGGAAGGCTGAATGAGCATCAAAGCTTCTGTAAATGAGGTGTGGAAACAACATGCCAGTTTCCTCCACTGTCATAAGCAGTGGTGTATAAAGTACCTGAAAGCCATACTCAAGTAAAAGTACAGATATCTTACCAGAAAATGACTTTGGTAGAAGTTGAAGTCACCGTTTAGAATATTACTTGAGTAAAAGTTTTAAAGTATGTGATATTTGGGAAATGTATCGGAGTAAAAGTATACATTTTAACTAGTAAATGTAGTGGAGTAAAAGTAAAAGTTGGCTGAAATATAAAAACTCAAGTAAAGTACAGATACTCCCAAAAAATACTTAAGTACCGTAATGAAGTATTATTACTTCGTTACATTACACCATTGGTCATAAGTGAATTATCAGCGCTGCATTCACAGACATGCTCAAATTCACTGTTACGTAGATAGAGACTGCAGTGACTGTTTCCACACCGTGTCACATTGACATAACTTTTGATAACGGCAGTGTATGACAGCTACTGTGGACCAGTGTTAATTTCGTCAACGAAAACGACGACGAAAAATATTCGTTAACGAACATTTTTTCTGTGACTAAGACGAGACGTTGACGAGCTAAAACTAATATCTGATGACGAAATTATGAAGAAATGTATGCCGTGTCTTCGTTAACTAGACGAGACAGAACTATATGTTATTTGAGGACTACAGGACATTTAAAATACATCCTATAGAATAGGCTAATTGTCCTCTTTCAAAATGTGCGTCCCTGTCATTAGATTGTAATCGGATAAGGGGCGTTTGCATATCTCAGTATGGCACCCGCAGTGGACAGATAGGCTAATAAAACACGAACTAGCGATCTGAAACAATGGCCTTAGCACCCGAAGGGGTAGGGATAAGGTGACCAGACGTCCCATTTTTCCCGGGAGTCACAATTCGTTGTCGATTAACTTAAAGTTAGTGAAGTAAAGATAGTGAAGTAGATAGGCGTAATTGCGCTGATAGCAGTGCTCTCTCTCGCGCACGCTCCACTTCTTCAGTTCTCATATACAGCGCGCTATCAGTTCTCAGAGCTCAAATACACACACAGCGGTCCAAATGTCTATCGTGTAGAGCATGGATCCTCAAATCTGGCCCACGAGATCCACTTTCCTGCAGAGTTTAGCTCTAACCCTAATCAAACCCACCTGAGCATGCTAATCAATGTCTTCAGGATCATTAGAAAATCACAGGTAGGTGAGTTTGATCAGGGTTGGAAGCTAAACTCTGCAGCGCATTGGCCCTCCAGGGCAAGATTTGAGGAACCCTGGTGTAGAGTACCTCACATAAATACAGTCAGTTATGGATTAAGTGAACGTAAACAGGTGGGTGAAAACTGAATGTGTGTCATACATGCATGCATTCCGTCTTAAAGGGACAGCATTCCTAATTAAGTACCTATCCGTGTCATTAATGTTAACCAACAAAAGATATATGTTAAGTAAACCTACAGAATCTGAAAAACTAGTTTAATTTGTATCTCTTTCGTATTTGTCTTATTCTGCTTCTTTTTTTTAAATTATATATTATATATTTTATATATGAACAACTATAATTTTTATAAGTTGCTCCCTTTTCACTACTGTTAAAGGGATAGTTCACCCAAAAATGAAAATTGTCATCATTTATTCAAGTTTTTCCAAATTCAATCCTTGATTCAAATTTCTCATAAGCTTAACTGATTTGGTCTAAAGAGCGAAGAATCAATGACTATTTTTGTTTGAAGACTACATATAAAATAGCTACCAAAATAAATTTTGGTAACTGCAGTTTGACTAAAAGTAATGACTAAAAGTTGACAAAAATGCAATGACTTTTCGTCGACTAAAACTAGACAAACTATGAAAGACTCAAATGACTAAAATGTGACCAAGACTATTAAGCATTTTCATCTAAAGATAAAGACCAAGACTAAATCAAAAATGCCTGTCAAAATTAACACTGCTGTGGACATGTGTTTTTGTTTACAGCCCTGTCTGTTTGGAGTGCGTTGAGAGGCAGCAAGTATTACAAGCTCTTTATTTGTGTGCGTAAAGACCTTTATAGCCGTTAGCGCCTGTGCACGGTGGCACAAAAGCATGCTCTTCGGCCCACTGACTTCACTATCTCCCGTGTAGCTTACAAGCTAAGACTACTGGGCTAAATGAGACACTGTCTAATGAACTTGGGCTTTTGTGTCCTGAGTGGATCTCATTGGTTTGTATAATTTATTTGAGCTAACATCATAGCTAAAGTCTGGACATGCTATTCATTCTCTATTTTTTCTTTTAATAAATTACATGCATCAGTTGTATGAACGCAGGACATACATAAACACACATACACGTAATCTCATCCACAACATGCAGACACAACCAGAGTTTAATTTGGTCACAGTGGTTTATTATGTGGCTCCTGGCTTTACCTGGCGACATAACTCTTATTATAGCATCTGCGGGGCGTCTCGTTAGCACAGCCAAGACAGCAAGGCCTTTACTGTCCTATTAACAACTGTAACCATCGAGAGAGGGGGTCTTTATGCCCTCGTCCACAGAAGCATCCCTGTCTGCACCAGGAACCGAAAGCTTTTTGTACTATGCGGTAGGGTTTAAAAGTCTGTGATTACTTGTGAAAATGCTTCTATGTTACATTGATTTAATATAAAAGTTTGAAAAGAATCTCAAAGACATAGATTGAAATATGTGTCATCAAATTCTTCTATTTATGGAATTCAAAGTATATAACGCACAGTAATTTTATAATATTACAACCTACACTGCCATTCAAAAGTTTAGGGTCAGTGAGATTTTTTATTTCACCAATGCTGCATTTATTTGATCAAAAGTACAGTAAAAACAGTAATATTGTGAAATATTTTATGATATATGTTTTCTATTTTAATATATTTAAACATTTAATTTAACCACTACTCCAGCCTTATACTTAAGAAAACATTCTAAAATGCTGATTTGATGATCAAGACAAATGTATTATTATCATCAATGTTGAAAACAGCTGTGCTGCTTAATATTTTTGTCGAAATCCTTTTCATTTTCAGGATTTTTGAGGAACAGAAAGTTCAAAAGAACTGCATTTACTTGAAACAGAACTCTTTTGCAACATTATAAATGTCTTTACTATCTATTTTTAGTCAATTTAATGCATATTTCAGGAGAAATATATGAGAAAAAGCTGATACACAAATAATAATAATAAAAAAAGATAAAAATGATAAACGAAACATAACAAAAAGCTCCAGGTCTCCTAAGTTATAAAAGGCCCAACACTTGAGCAATAAAATTTTCCTCTGGGAAAGTGTTGCCATGTAACACCCTAAATACACAAGCTTTTCTTAATTACATTTTATCTCCAAGCACATTATAAATCATTTGCGATCTTTATTTACAAGCTTTTAAAGAATTAATGAAACTTCTTTCTTCCAAAAGAAATGGCATGATGCTATTTTGTAGATTGTCACCTCTTCTTTCCACTTTCCTTTTACTACTCTTCTTTCCTCCCTGAAATGCATTTCTTCTCCTGAGAATACGAGGCCTCCCAGATCACAAGCTTTTATCTCTTTAATGCCACATGTAACAATCCAGTCATGGTGGCTTGCTTCTTATTTGTCAGTTCACGGACGAGAGTAACATTTGACAGGAGGGTTTGGAGAAGACATGCTGGCTGCCTCTGTCTCGAGTGACTTTATAGCTGCAAGCATGTTGTGCGCCGTGTTTAATGTGGAAATGGAAACAGATATCATCAGTTTGACAGCACTCTCTTGCTTTAAAAGGAGGGGGAAAAATAACATTTCAGCTGTCATCTCTCAATTAAGGCCCTCTCTGCCAAAATGTAAACAAGAGCCCTGGCATCCCGGTCTGCGAGTTTAAACTAGAATGCTTTTGTTTTGTTTGATTGCTCTTGTGTAAACTTTAATTTGGAAGAGATCTAAGATGACATGATACAACAGGGAGAAAAAGAAAGGGAGAGAGAGAGAGATGACGACGGAGGAGGACACTGAGAGAGAAATTCAGGGCAGAATAAAGAGAAGGCACAAGAATCAAAGAGTAAGAGGAGAGGACTAAACAGAACAGAAGTGAGTTGAAGAGAAATAAACTGAATGGAACAGAACAGAACAACAGAAGTTCAGCAGCAACCAGTACTACACAAAACAGGACAGAAAAGATAAGAACAAAAAAAAGTGAAGTAAGGTGAATAGAACAAAGCTACAGAGGAAAATAAAGCCCCTTTCACACAGAGATTCTGGAGAATACACTGATAATGTGTCCCTGGACCATTTGATTTTGGTTCATTCACACTGCTAGTGATATTCTGGAATCTGTGCGTGAATTCACACACGCACATCCGCGTGCATTCACATCCCGCAAAGATCCCATAAAGACACATTACATCAGGATGTGACATGTAATGTTCGATCACTAGCGCATCGCGAACGTTCTCAGCTTCAGCGCTGATAGTGAGGAGGAAATGTTACTAGGTCCCCATCCCAGGATCAATCCCGAGACGTGTTTGTGTTCAAACAGAAGGCACTCTGGCAATTTTCTGGGATCAACGCTCTGTGTGAAAGAGGCTAAAGGGAAGTGAACAGAACTAAAGAGAGCAGAAGTGAACTGAAATGAAGAGGAAAAACAAAAAGGACAAAAGTGAATTGACAAGTGAACAGAACTGAAAAGAACCAGACAGGGGTGAAGTGAAGTGAAGTGAAAATAACTCAACAGATGTAAACAGAAGTGAATAGAAACTGAAGAGAAATGAAGCAATGTGAAGTAAACAGAAGTGAAACGAAGCAAACAGAACAAAACTGATGTGAAAATAGAACAGAACAAAAGTGAACAGAACAGAAGTGAAGCAAAGTAAAGTGAACAAAACGAAGTGGAATGACCTCAAAAGAAGTGACCAGAAGAAAAGAGAATTGAAATGAAGAAGTGAAGAACAGAAACAAAGTGAAGTGATACAAACAGAACAGAATAAATCAGAAGTGAAATTCAATGAAGTCAACAGAAGTGTATGAAAGTGAAGTGATGCGAACAGAACAAAACAGAAGTGAAATGAACTGAACAGAAGAGAAGAAGTGACGAACAGGAGCAAAGCAACACAAACAGAACAGAGCAAAATCATGTGAAGTGAACAGAAACAGTGACAGACAGAACAAAATAGAAGTGAAGAGAAACTAACTCAACAGAAGCTAACAGAACAGAAGAGAAGCAAAGTCAAGCAAACAGAATAGAACAAAATAGAAGTGAAGAGAAATTAACTCAACAGAAGCTAACAGAACAGAAGAGAAGCAAAGTCAAGCAAACAGAATAGAACAAAATAGAAGTGAAGAGAAATTAACTCAACAGAAGCTAACAGAACAGAAGAGAAGCAAAGTCAAGCAAACAGAATAGAACAAAATAGAAGTGAAATTAACTCGAGAAGAGAAGAGAAGAGAAGAGAAGAGAAGAGAAGAGAAGAGAAGAGAAGAGAAGAGAAGAGAAGAGAAGAGAAGAGAAGAGAAGAGAAGAGAAGAGAAGAGAAGAATTGCCCTGAAGTAAACAACAGAATGGTACTGAAAATTATCTTGTTAAAGTGACCTCAGTTACAACATCACCCCTGTTGCAACTGTAACTACATGAGTTTTCTTCTCCCATTCTGATGTTGGAGCGAGAAGGGAAAAGAAGCCAAAAGATAAATAAACAGCAGCGGCAGCGCAGGCATTCATAAAAAAAAGAGCCAAATGATCAACACATTGAGTCCAGCTGTCTACGCGGAGAGAAAAAACAAATAAGAATGGAAATGAAAAGGAGAGAGGAGCTGCAGTAAATTGCTCTTTAATCAGCTCCCCATTAGCCAATTAAATAAATTAAAGCTTTAACTTGTTAACAGGTGGAGATCTGAAATGACTTCCTACACAAGATCAGCCAGGCAAACAAGCCACAGCACTGATTTCCGTACTGTTTCAAAGAGCTCGCGGTTTGGTTAGCACTCAGTACTAGGTTTGTTTGAACACACTCTGTGAGTGTGTGCGTGTGTGTTTATGCAGAACATAATCAGTGGCACAAGCCACACTAAGGCAAGCATCACTATTGCTATTGCTCATCCCATGTGCTTTACTCTTGCTTGGGTGGGTTGGGTATCTGTGAAATGGATTTAAACATGGATTTAAAATGGAGTTGAATACTACTTTTATTGGAAGCTGAGAACAAAGTACAGTGAATACAAGTTGCTGAAATATGATGCTTCGCCCTTCAAACAATGTCATTTTAAACAGATAAGATTTATAGAAGACAATTTATGTTAATAATGCTTATTAACATGCTTGTTCCAATTATAACACTAACAACCTTAAAAACTACATAGCAACACTTTGGCAACCACCCACAAACCCCATGTGACAGAGAGTTTTGTATGAACCAATCACATTTCCATCAAAAAATGTAGAAATCTAGTTAAAAGTCGTCATTAATTATCTCGGAAAAGGTTAAGAAATACATACTAGGAGAAAATGAAATAGAAAGAGAATGTCAAAAACACAAAAAAGAGATTACAGGAAAAGGTCATCATAAAAATGATTCATTTAACCTTTCGAGAAAGTCAATAGTTCTAGTGGTTTCACTTCCATCTGAACTTGCCATAATGCGCACAGATGCCAATGAGAAACAGGAGGGGTGCTATGAGAACACGTCATATGACATTAAAGCGCCAATGAAAATGAATTAGGTTTCGAAAGAGCACACAAACACACACACAGATGATGTGTGAATGAGAAGCATCAGCATTAAGCAGACAGGAGAGAGTAACAGGAAACATGACGAAGCACCATATGACAACATCTCTTTGACCAAGGAAGTGTATTATTGAATGTTTCGTGTTCAATATGAATTAAGCTCTACCAAAAGACAACTTTAGCCATTTTATTAAAACAGAGACTTATTGGAATCATTTTATGTGGTAATAAACTTTATGCCACAAATGCTTTATTGAACCTCTCAAATGAAAATTAAAGTGACTCAAAAAAGAGACAGCATGCAAAGACAAAGAATAGGACAGGGAGAGAAAAATCTCTAAATGGTTGACTTTTTCTGTGTCAATCTATTTCTAGACAGAGGTGGAGGAGAGGGCTGAGACAAAGACAGACAGAACCAGATTAAATCCAGTAGAGAGGACGAGACAGAAAAGACAAAGAAATGAAGAGAAATGTAGCGAGTCATACACACATAACTGGAAGCAGAGGGAAAGACATAATAAGAGCAGCAGAGGGAGGGAGGTTCGAACTGGAGAGCCCCCTTAGCACTGCTGATGGCCCTCTACGGCCTTGTCTTAGTTCCCAGAGCCATCATTTAGACTTGTATTTGAGACATTCCACAATAAAGATGTCAAATAGAAGGCAAGTCTATCGCCTCTAGGGAAACAGCCTGGAGTTACTCCAAAGAGACCCACAGCCAAGATAACCAAGAAAATACAGAGAGGGAGAGTGCAAAGACAGGATGGGAGAAAGAGAGAGAGATTTTAAGGAGGAGGATGAAAAGTAAAGTTAGAGAAAGTGAAGAATGAAGGGCTGATTGTGAAGGAAAGAAGTATAGAGAATACCATACAGTATTATCACAGTTTTTAGGCACTGTATTATGGTAACACCTTGGTTTTATGGTTGTACCATAGTACTCAAAGAAATAACTTAAGGACACCTTGCTTTTTTTTACGGCCAATAGTTCAATAGTGGGAAGTTTCTACCTATGAAATCATATAGCTACAACAAGTGATTTTGATCAGAATAACATGAATGCATTGGACTGCCCGACAAAGACAGACTTTATTAGCGCTACTGCAATAAAATTAAGTGCAAATGTTCGCAACATTGTCTCAACCAACTGCGTGATTTAGGGGCAGGACTGTTTATTTGGTCTAACAATGGAGGACGGAGGGAGTGCAAACATTTTTTTTGTCAATTTTTTTGAAATTGTCAATTAGGGGTCGGGTTTGGGGGATCTTTACTGTGATGTCTTACTTACAAATCGTACGTTTTCGTACCAGCCAGATTGTACAAATTCATACGAAATCTCAGACTAGGGTTAGGGGTGGACCATCTCGGTGATGTTTTATCTACAAATCATACGTTTTTATACCAGTTGGATCGCACAAATCATTATGAAATCTCCAGCTAGGGGTGGGGTCATGGTTTACCTACAGTACAAATCTAACATTTTCGTACCAGTCAGATTTCAGAAATTCATACAAAACCGTCAGCTAGGGGTGGACCTTCATGGTGACGTTTTAAATCATACGTTTTTGTACCAGTCAGATCATACAAAAATCTTTCGGAATTTCCAACTAGTGCACTGCTTAAAAAAATCCCCAAATGACACGCTTCATCTTTAAGTGCTTTGTGATATCTAATTAGCATGGTATTACTATTATCTGATGTCACCATTGTACCACCACAGTTGTTTTGAAAGAGACACAAATTAGGGAAAACCATCTAAAGGAATCATGCAAGTTGATGTAGCAAGGCAGAGGAGGTGCTAAAGGTCTCTGAAGGTCTGAACCCTGGTGTCCTGCTCTGGGATCCATCATCATTACAGTGTCTAATGAAAAATGATGACCTCAGCATCTTGAAACTCAGCTCGCCACACATATTTGCTTTGGATTATGAGAGCAGAGAGGAGATGAGAGCGGCTCAAGTTCTTCATCCAGCTGCTCAGAGGCACATCAGTGCTGCCCTCTCTCTCTTTATCTCTTGCGACATTGATGTTTGGATTGTAATACGAAGTCACCATGACACCATAAAGCCACCACACTTCAGGTTGATAAGTCACTTTCAACCAAAGTCACATCTGCACTCACTTAGAGGGGTAACGCAGACAGACTCGCTACAAAAAAAACAAACAAACAAAAAAAACACTTTTTAACGAATTCTTGAATCCCCACAGCAATCCAGCAAAACCATGAGACCCGGCCCTAACTCTCCGGGTCATGGAATTTCATCTTTGAACTATTTCAATAAATACGAGATTTAGTCAAGTTATTCATTTTCTCTCAGCCTTTTCTTCCCCTACTTCCATTTTTAACTGCTAACATAAACATGGGACCTGACTGCCGATTTCTGGGAATTGGAAGCGATTGCGCTACTGGTGACATTTGGGTGATATTTTTAAGAGATGAAAATAATCGCGAGGTTCCTGTAGGCATGCAAGGAATACTGGAGCTAGATGTGGCTCGGCTGGCCTTTTCCGAGGCACTGCACAGAGATCACTGAGGCAGATTTGTTTACATTTGCGAAGGGGGTCATTACAGAGATCGTTAGCCGGGCAAAGAAAGCTCATCTGTAAGTCCATCAGGAGAGGCAACTGAGTGTGTATATTTCTTTCTAGCATCTTACCAAGACAGTTGTGCCCGTCATCTGCCAGCATGAATCCGTCATAGCATGTGCACCTGTAGTTCCCAGGGATGTTGATGCAGTCATGAACACATCCGCCATTGTAGTCATTTTCACACTCGTCCATATCTGAAAAAGACAGCACACACACAAAATGAACCTATTGAGTCAGTACAGATCAGACAAACATACCCAAATACAAATTTAAAACCCAGCAATATGAAATTGTTTTTTGGTGCACACTGAAGTTTCATAGGTTATGCATAGGTAACCCTTAGCAAAGACTGCTTCAAAGTCAAATCTTACCTTTACAAAGCAGAGGTTAAATAAGGAGGTTTAAGAAGAGCTGGCTTATGAAACAAGCTTTCATTGCTGCTGAGTTTGTACAGCAGACACACGTAAATGGGGACAATAAAATAAACACAATGTTTCTCTCTCTTTCACTCACATACACTTGAGAACACTGAAAATAGTCAGCAAGTGTTTGTTTTCTACCAGACGATGATCGCGGGTGTCTGCATTGTGTTTTGCGCTACCTCGGAGCGTGTGATTTAATAAACCTGGCTTGTGCTCTTGGAGACATACGGCACAAACTAAAAATATCCACATTATTTCCCACAAAAAACACTCACAACCCACATTGTGCAACTGCAGCTATGGGGACAGTGAGAACTGCGTTTAAGAATGTTTTGTTTTTCTTTTCTTTGCAAAAACATCTACTCAAAACCGAAAAACTATCCACACAGTAAAATATTGAGTGTACAGTAAAACACTAGTGCACATACACATGCCACATACAAATCATACACACATGCAGATATACACCAAAATTATGGAGGCATAAATACTTCACTAGTATTTTATTGGTTGTTTGCTTCTTTTGTCAATCAAAGAGAGTCGGTTTTGGCTTATTGTGAAGAAAAGGGCCATCACAGTAGACAAACACAGAGCAAACTCATCACAAAAACATCCATAAACACTCCAGAGCAAACAAAAAGTTCATGTTACACTATCGTTTTATCTAGTGAACATGCTCCCGAAGAGTACTACATCTACAGGAAGGAAGGAAAAAATGAGATGGATGGAGGGAGACCCCTAAAGGTAAATGAGATGGAAAAATTCTAAATTCAAAAGGTTAAAGTTTAGATATCACCATATTTAAAGGCCACTTTAAAATAACACAGTGAGTCTCATACAAACATTATCATGAAATAATCCACACAGTTAAGTGATTGAGACTCGCTGCATCCATCAGTTGCATTATAAAGGCAAAACATCCAAGAACAGTAAGAAAAAAAGTGTGATTCGAGGTGATAATGTTTTTAGGTGTCTGTGTGTATTGCGGCCGTTTGCAAGGCTAACAAGGTGCCTGCGAAGGTGTGAGGGTGACGGGGTTGTTAAAGAGGCGAATGGCCAGTTAGCTTCTAGCTGACATACTTCCTGCCTCGGAGCTGTTGTTGATATGTGCCGACAGCGAGCGGATTATGCTTGCTGTGGTTTCCGCTGTCGACATGCGCAGATCTCTAATCGAAGGAGAAATGTTTACGCTCAACATCCCATCAAGCAGATTTAGCACCTCAGCAGGGGTGGAGCCCGCAGGAGGCAACACCTCAACACCCCTATGGTCCAACATAACACGTCCAAATCCAAACTGCTGAAAAACGTGCCATGCAGAGAGCAAAGTAAGAGTGGGGCCCTGCAAAAAAACACCTTTTTGACTGACTAGGACAGAGACAAATAATGACGCCTTGCTAATCTGTTTCTCTGTAAAGTTTCCCACTCCTGGTGTTTAGTACAGTTGAGCAAGCAGAAAGTGGTAAAGAAGCGTACAACTTATATAAACTGAAGCATGTGCCACCTTAGATTTTGGAACCACGTTTCATAGTTTTATAATTAATATGCACGTTATTATAAACAAAAAAAATGCTGGTCTTAATTCAGAAATCACTCATTAAGTCAATCCATATATCTACTTTTGTCAACATTTAGATTTAAAGAGGTCATATGATGCGATTTAAATTTTTCCTTTCTCTTTGAAGTGTTACAAGCTCTTGGTGCATAAAGAAGATCTGTAAAGTTGCAAAGACTAAAGTCTCAAATCCAAAGAGATATCCTTTATAAAAGTTAAGAGTCAACCACGCCTACCTAAAACGGCTCGTTCTAACACGCCCCCACATGTCTACCTCACGATGTGGGAAGATTTGCATAACACCGCCCAAATGTTCACGCAAAGAAAGAAGGCGTAACTTTTATTTTCGCTGTAGTAATGTTGTTGCCGCCGCTGCCATGTCGTGAAGGCGCTGTGTGTTTCCTTGTGAAAGTGAAACTACTTTGTTTGGCCTTCCAAAAGAGGACGATATCTTCGTCATGCCTAGAGCTGATCCGTGCTGGTCACGGAGGAAATACATCAACTTCGCGCTGTGGATCGCCGGATCGGCTTTCACCGTGGACGAAGCAGAGTCTAGCCTGGGGTCGTCACATGTGGTTTTGCCGCAAGCCCTTCAATGCCGTTCTCAGGCCCGCCAGCCGTTCCTCACTCTAGGCTGCCGGCCGCCGCTCACTGTAGCCCGCCGTGTGTTTTGTTGTGATAGCGAAACTACTTTGTTTGGCCTTCCAAAAGAGGACACGACTAGAAATCAGTGGTTAAGTTGTATTTACAACACTGTTCCAGAACAGTTCAACCCAAATATTCAGATGTGTGCCGCGCATTTTATGGAGGACTGTTTCCTGATCCTGGGAGAGTAGACTACAATGCTGGCTGTTCTGACTCACAGACTGTAAGTACGTTTTCATTTAAAGGATTTGCCACTGATGATTCAAACGCGAGTTTTGAGCAGTGTAGAGTAGTGCTTGTTGTTTGTCATTTCTCCGATCACAAATGCAGACATGGTTTTATGTTTACGCGGCGCAATGCAAAAAGACAGTATAAGTCATTATAATCCGTAATTATGTCCCCACTGGATGCAACAAATGCCTAGTTTATAACGGGTTTTAATGTTTTTGTCTCGTCGCTCCGGCCGGGACACGGCATCACAGTATGGTAAGGGGCGTAGCATTTCCGTCACACGCTTGAGGTATTCGGCCAATCACAACGCACTGGATAGCTGGCCAATCAGAGCACACCTCACTTTTCAGACCGATGAGCTTTGTAAAAATCGACGATTTCTTTAAAAATGTTACCGTCCAAATAGTAGAGTATAATAATACTTACAAAATCATTTTAAATGCTGGGTAAAAAAAGTTTTAGATGAATTATAGCATGTCGCTCTACATACCATTGCTTGGAATTTCATGTCAACTACAAGACGATTTTAAGCTTTTTAGTGTGTGTGTGTTTGTGTGTGTGTGTGTATGGTGGCACATAAAGCAGCAAAGAGACTGAAGTGTCCTGTGAGGGGAGGGTCAGGGATGACACACTCAGACAGCCAATCAGAGCATCGGCAGCTCTGTGACGAGTCCGCAGACACCAGGCAGACAATGGCCTAGTAATGGGCAGACACCTCCATCTCTCATTCCATTTATCCGTCTCCTCCTCACCACCCCCCATCCCCTTTTCTATCATTTTATCATTGAAACATACAAACACACATCCAGAAACACAACTACACACACACTCTGACTCAGAGACTAGGGCGCTTCTTCAGCGGCGACAATTACCTGACCTCTTTCACAGACAGAGATAAAAAAGGAATGGAAAGAAAGAGAAAAAGAACGAGGCAGACAAGACAATTCTCTCCCAGGTAAACTCACTGATCTAATGCGGAGTCATGTTAAGGCTTTGTTTTATCACTCCACCCCTGCAAATAAACCCTGACATCATGGGGGATTTGTGATCTGTGTGGATTCCCTTGTGAGCTCCACCCACTGATGAATCTCATCAATTAATCAATTTACACAATCAACAACACCCAAAAGGGTAAGGAAGGAAGCGCTGTCACAACTACCTCATTGCATGTTATATATATATCTCCCTTTTGACTTCAAAGCATGTAATGCGTGTAATTTCTGATAGTCCCACCCCCAACTCATGCCATTGGTTGAGCCAATGTTGCGGTGTCATGCTGGTCGGGATGCTCAAACAAACAGAGCAATGTTTTGATAGCACCTCAGAGCTACAGTGTTTAAATTTTTCAGGGGAATCAACCTACAAATGGCTTACTTATAGTTGTCTCTGAATATTAAGCTGGATAGCAAAAAGTATTTTAACACTGGAAAAAGACACACTTCTGCTGTAAGAGCATTTTAATTGCATTATGGCATCTAATGTAGGAAATACCATCAGATGCATTTTATAAAGTGTGAGTTTTAAGGATGTCCACCAGCCCTCAAAAAAACATCAGCTACAAAAATCACAGCTTATATATCACTTGACTTTACGCTGACAGAAACAAGCAAATACACATTCTTCTGTTCCCGTTTCATCGGCTTAGTTTCTGGAACAATCAGAATCCAAATCTTTCATCGCTGACAGTCATGGCATCATTCATGATAATACAGACGAGTAACAGTTACAAACTCACAATTACAAGCAGATGAACCTCAAAACACCTCAAAAACCTCTCACCATTGAAAGGAATATTTATTTGGAATTACTAAAAAACATGTCATAGATTGATCTTATTGGCAATCAGGAGACTCCATCTGATCTCTATTAAATCTCATTGGTGTACAGAAGATAAAATTCTATAAAATAACTATTAACTATATAGTTATATAGTTTTATAGAAACTATCAAATTTACACACCTTCAGGTCATCCAAGATGTAAATGGATGTGTTTCTACATCAGAACAGATTTGGAGAAATTTGTCATTACATTACTTGCTCACCAATGGATGTTCTGCAGTGAATGGGTGCCGTCAGAATGAGAGTCCAAACAGCTGATAAAAACATCACAATAATCCACAAGTAATCCACATGACTCCAGTCCATCAATTAACATCTTGTGCAGCAAAAATGTGTGTGTTTCTAAGAAACACTTCCATCTTTAAACCGTTTTAAATTCAAACGGTCAAAAAAAAAACTCATCCATATCTTGGATGGCCTGTGGGTGAGGGTGATATTTTCAGCCAAATTTCATTTTTGAGGGAACTATTCCTCTAATGAGATCTTATTTGTGATTTTTCTTTTCTAATGAATAGTCTGTAGGTTTTTAAGGAGAAACATCTGATACAAGAGTCATACATAAATGAAACATAGTGGAGATTACCTGAGATTTAAAAGAGCAACCTCTGAGAAATACAAATTTACTCTGGATTGACATCTTAGTAAATATGAGCACAGGTTGAGAGATTTTCTGCAAAACATCTTTTCTCAGGAGAAACATCTAAAAAAAAAAAAACAGGAGACTTCTGCTAAAAGTCTCCATTTAGCCTCTTTGTTGTAAACGAGAAACTTAAGATATTAAAGAGATGGGTTATGAATCTCTTCATGCTCAACAGACTTCACCAGCATGCAACTGGCTACAGATGCACTGATGTGTAGAAAGACTAAATGACTGCATTAGAGTGTTAGCAAGTGTTTTCTTAATTTTCTTCAAAGCCAAAAATACAGGGCTTTAATTAAAGGGTGGGTATGGGGGGGGTGTTAATAGGCTTTTTCTTCAGACAAAACAGCCCCCCCCCACTTCCTACAATACACCACATTACACTGTGGACGGAATGTCCGCTCAGACAGTATAAAAGCCAAAAAATAGAGGAGACGCATACATAGTTAACATGCTAAGAGCAAAGCAGCCTGGTTGGATTCAACGTAACTGACAGCCTCATTGCCCTGCAACCGTAGACTGCGGTTTAAAGGTGGGAGGAAAAGGCTTCTGTAAAGTACAGAACATTCCCTGTGTTTCCTTAGAGAAATAAAACAATGCTGTTCTAGCCCACGCTGTCTGGCCTCAGACAGGAGTATCAAGCGCTAACTGAGGAGCAGTCTGGTGCAATGCCATTTCACATCCACCTAAATCATTAATGCAATTGAGATTGGGTGTCAGGTGTCATAATAGATAGAGAGCACATTTCATGCTTTTCCTGAAACACAAGCTCCACACATGTGGGTGAAACAGGGAGAGAGACGCAAAACGAACAATCCACAGATGAAGAGCACAGAGTACAATAACAGGAAACAGCGGAGTGAGAGTAACCAAACTGTTCGTCTGCTGTAAAAGTGTCCATCATGTTCAGTTCACCTCTCTGATACTCACAAACTCATTTACGCCGATGTAGCTCGTACCCTCAATCACACCAGCTGTAAGTCAGAGAAGTGTGTGCACGGTTGGACAACTGGATGAATTCAAGAACACGTCTTTGAATCGAAATTGTATCTGGGTTCACTTAACCTGGGTCTATAAAATTATTTATATTGTATAATATATTGTATAATAGAGTTGAAAATATAGAAAGTAACAATAATAATAATAATCATTTTAAAATAATGTTTAAATAGAATTACTTTTAATTTAAATTGTTATGCTGATAATATATTTTGAAATGAAAACAAATATTGCTTTGGAAAAATGCATATTTATATAATTTTTAATAAAACGCCAATGAAAAAGACACAAATGCATTCTGTACATGAACTTTTTTAACATACCATCTATGAATTCCTTTGAGAAATATTATATATATATATATATATATACACACACACACACATATATATATACTGTATATATGTTGTAATACCATGCCGATCTATAATTAATGGAAAAATATGAATTTAGAGAAAACATATATTGTATATCAACTTTTTTTTAATATGAGCCAATCTATAATTTTTAAAGAAAAATATTTTTTTGTAAAATAATGTCAATTTTTGTAATATAATGCCAATCTATACTTGAAAAAAATAAGTATGTATATCATTTTTGTGAGACATTCTCAGCTAATTTTTATGTTTGCATGAACAATTACTTTAAATTAGAAAAGAAAAATCACAAATAAGATCTCCTTATAGTCAATATAGTTATGCAATTAAGGTGTTTTAGCATCGGAGACAATGGTCATACATAAATGAAATGCAACCGAGATTGGCATCTTGGCAAATATGAGCGCAGGTTGAGATCTTTTCAGAACTTTCTTCCAACATTTATCCAAGTATGCATGTCCATTACCTGCTTAATAGATCTATGTGAGTGCATACAGAAGTGATGTGATGTTCATTTGTCTATGAGTGTTTCAGTGAGTGTGTGTGTGTTGGCTCCAGCTGTGCTGTGCTCTCAAGCAGAACGGGAGAGGGAGGTGTAAAGACTGGAGCAGGTTTTGCCCTTCCAGCACCGCTCACCCTCACACTGCACTTCCTCTTCACTAATTAAGACCCACAGCAGGAGCTAGAGAACAGCTGGATGACCTGACCGAGAGTGTGTGTGAGAGACAGTGAGAGACAGGCAGACAGGGACGGAATTAGCGAAACAGAGGGAGAGAGATCTGTCTTCCTCACCTTCGCAGTGCTTGCCATCTCCCTTGTAACCAGTCTTGCAGATGCACTTGAAGGACTTTGGAGTGTTCTGGCAGAGAGCGTCAATGTGACAGTCGTCTGTGGATTCGGAGCACTCATCAGCATCTGTGGAGTAATCACATGGGATAAGATTTACCTAAATGCGTGTTACACATCCCAGATCTGAAAAGATTATAGTGTTACGATAGCGTCACAGAAAGTGGCACTTTTTTTGGTTTAATTTGGTTTAATTTTCAGGCAGCAAGAAAGATATGAGCTAAACGTCAGTTTCTAAAAACATTACAACCTTTCTATTTAAATTAGATCATCTTTTAAATCTTTGTTCATTCATATCTTTTACAAACCAAACACGTTCAAACAGAAGAGCAAGAATGACTTCCAGAAACACCTAAGTGTAGCACATAAGTGCACATCAATCTACCCAAAGACAAACTAGTCAAACTGAATTAAATAAACATTGTGTTTTACAAAAATCAATGTTTTTATGTGTCTCTGGGGTGTGGTAAAGGTTACTCTCTGCCACTGATCTGAGAGCAGATTGTTTTTTATTATGAGGATATTACTGCTGGTTTAGACAGGTGAAGCTGAACTGACAGACACAGACAGGACAAGAGCAGTCTGGAAAGAAGACATTTAGCTTTTCAGCCAAGAAAAACCAATAGAGCGTCCAATAAAGTGATATATTGATTCACCTAAAAAGCTGAAATTATGCTCACTCATGCTCCAAATACAGAAGTGAATAAATGAATGAATGAATGACTGACTGACTGAACCAATGAATAAATAGAGCAGACAACTGGAAAGCTCATATAGAAGAAAGTGTCTTTTTGAGGAAGTAAATGAGGTGGTTTGGTTGGATATTGACGTGTAGCCTCACCAGTGCCACACAACCTTCAACCTCTTCTCTGGCTTTTCATCATTTGTAAGATCTAAATCGAGTGTTTCTTAAACCTTTACGCAAACTGAGCACCTATTACGCAACGGTGCGCTTTTATCCAACATCCAACCCATAAATACACATGGATAGCAAAAAAACAGAGTTCTGTTTGTGCATTTCATAACTTAATCTCATAAAATAATATCTATTTGAAAAGCTTCAAAACATAAAAAGCCAAAAGTCGACTATGCGCAATCGTCATAACATTTGGAGATGAGTTAGGCTATTCATCTCTCCGTTTATTTGCAGAAGCATGTGTTCGACCTAAAATACACACATGAAAATATAAATGATCATAAAATCTTCAGTAGTGTCGTGGCTTAAAAAGAACAGACAATCTGTTTTTATTGTTTGTCTCATTATTGACTTTTCCAGGCATTCATTATGGAGAGACACAATGCGTATTGATGGTAGTGGAGGAGTGAGGGGTCGATAAGCCCCCCGAGCCGACCCCATCAGGGTGCCTCATGTTCCTATAGACCCCATGGGAGTCCGAAGAGACCCCTGGAAAAGCTCTCCTTAGGGAATATCACGCAAAAAAAAACTGTGCGCTAACCAAGACGGACGCGTTCATGTACGCATATACCTTATTCTGTATATATTTCCAGTTAGGTCAGGAATGAGAGGGACATTTTTTTTTAATAAAGTATGACTAAATTATTATTCTAGTTGAATGCAATTTCAGGCTTAATAATGGGCTAAATAATGTATTGCACTTACATGGAAATCATGTGCAAAAAACATGCAACCAATGACTTTTCACCAAATAAATGATGTGAAAGATACAGGAAAAGACAGAGGAACACTTACCTGCGACTCCAACATTTCCCATGACATCTAAAGTGTTTATAAGGAGGAAAAACAAACAGACGTCCCAGGAGAAGCAGGCAGGACCCATGGTTAAAGGCTGTGAGTGAATGGACTTCTCCAGCTGTGCGTTACTTTGATAAGAAGCGTTTCTGCTGCTGCTGGCAGAAAGAGCAGGAGAGCTCGAGCCTCGAGACGCCTGCTGATTGGTTTGCGCACATTTGAGGAGGAGATGGGAGGTGGAAGGAAGGGGGGCAGAGAGAGAGAGAGAGAGAGAGTCAGTATGAAAAAGTACAATAAACATTAAGCAATAAAAATGAAATAAATAAATAAAAAGAAAGATAAATTAGTACTCTAAGGCAACACACACATGATGTCATTATATAAAATCTAGATTGAATCTAAATTTCTAAAAAGACTTTGCAATAATTCACATTTCTGCTTGGGTGCGTTTAATTCCTGACAAGAGTAAAATTGTGTTTAAATTATGCATCTGTGACTGACAGCTTGCTGTCAAACTGAGTGAATCAATAAGGTGTAACAGTAAAAACAAACGTTCCTGATATAGCATTTCCCAGAAATCATTTGCTATTAAATGTTAAATTGACATGTAAAAATAGGCCTACTGAAAGTGCTTCTCAGTTTGGATGAACCTAATCATGATAAAAGTTAGCGTTTTTAGTTCAAGAAAGATTCTCCCAACTTTGCTCCTGTAAAAAGAGCGACTCCAAGTCATATTAATTTAAAAAAATACCTCAGATAGATATGAAAAATGATATTGAGTTACTACTTGGGTTGAAAAACAGTAAAGCAAAACGCACTAGGTCTCTTTGTGAAGCTTTTCTGTTATTTATATGATGATCTCATACCTGTTCTTTTTTCTGTTTTTTTTTTAGTACCTGTATTATTATTTATATAATACTGTATATTTTCTATTTCTTTTTTGTAGTTTATATTTGTTCAGTACCTTTATATTATATGTTGGAAATCAATTAAAAAAATTAATAAAAATACCAATCACTAGAGAGGTTATACTGCCTTCTGCCGGAGAAATAGAGGGACATCATTACAAAAAGCACTGTGGTTGTGCCATGGTAATTTAATGGATAACGATATTAAAATTATAATTGTATAGAGATTGCATTTAGCATTCGAAAAGAGCCATTTCTAGAGTTAATAAAAAAAACTAAAACAAATATTTTCTCATTAGACGTTTCTGTGACATAACAATTAGATTACATTAATGATTAAAGATTAGATTAAACCAATGGCATTATTTTTCCCAGACCTGTAAATCGCAAATTCCCTGATAATTCCAGGTTTTCCATGACTATAGAAGCCTTGTGTATACTTAATGATTAGCATGTACTTTGGTATACCAAGGTAATACCTTAAAAATAATTAAAGTAACGCAAAACATACGCAAAAAAAAAAAAACTGGTAATACCAATATGCCTTTTAAAGTGAGAAATAATCATTTGTACGTGACCCGAGTACACCAAAACGAAACCTTTGACGAATTATCAGCAAATCTTGAAACACCCGTCTATGATAACGGGTTTACAAAATTGACGGAGTCCTCCAAGCTGTGACATAACTGTCTCTGAGGGTCTAAAAGACGCTCTCCATACATAGTTCTTAACTTCCACGCGTGTCTTTTTCACAAGTAAAGCCTGTGTCTAAAACGCCGAGTTCGCCGGCTGGGCACAACACAAGTTAAATGCGAGAACGCGAGCAACGCCAAGGCACGTGCAGCGGCTCACACAACAAGGACCCGCCCACTCTGTATAACGTCACATCGTCCTAGCCAATCGCCGTCCTGGTTCGCCAATCTGTCATGGCGTCCTCCTTGAAGGGAGTTGGGTGCGCTGCTTCATAATAGTGCGATATTTCACATTCCCACGATCAGCTGAGCGGCTTCAATAAGTGTAGGATTTTATCGCACTAGCAATGGGGACTGTGCACGCACGGGTAAATGCTTTCTTAAAGATTCGAGGTGAAATATGCTTGTTTTGTCTGTGACCTCTTGTGTTCAGAATTACTGTGCTGCTTTGTTGCGTGTTATTGTATTGTTAAAGAAAGCTATCCAATGCGTCTTTGTGCACGTGCCACCGGATATGGCTATATATGTCTGCAAAATAATAAAACTGGTCCTGTTTGTTTTGTAGAGTATGGATTCTTACCCCATGTATGGGCGAGACCTGGGCGTCAACACAGATGACTTGGAAGTGATGGAGGCGGTGCAAGAAACTAAACAAGAGGTTTTAGAAAACAAAGATGTAAGTTGTGTTAAACTGCTACAGACTTCTTTTTAAAGTCGTTTTATCCTGATACAATGGAACTACCATGCCACGTTCATATTATGGTGATACCATGTAAATGTCATGGTACATGAATTGGTGAACATGAATATATCTTTCATGCCATTTTTCAGATCAGACTAGTATGGTACATGTCCAAAAACATGGTATTACTGTTATGCCATGTCCAAAATCTGCAGTCTCACACTATGACTGTTCTCATCTAGGTTGTTGTACAGCATGTCAACATTGAAGGGATGGGCAGAACTAAAGAGGATTACTTGGGCTATGAAATCTCTGATGTCTTCACTGCCAGGAACCTGGTTGAAGTAAGTGAGCTGTCAAGGTCAAAGTGTTTGGACTAGTTAAGTTATTATGAGTGGGGATAGACCAAAGTCATCCAGTTTGGCTGATTAACAGAAGGGTTTATTACACCTCGTAAAATTTCGTGACACAGTTTTCAATGGACAGTGCGCATTTTTTGTCATTTTATAATTTGGATACAATGTGAATATAATTTAGCTTTGGATAAAAGCATCTGCTAAATGAATAAATGTAAAATAATTGATCATTAAATTGATGATCATCATTATATTGTTCATAGATATCAACCATTCAAAAACCCCTATTGGTCGATCACTAATTATGAAATGAGTTATCAAGCTCAGTGTTTCCGCAGGTGATGAGAAAATCCCACAAGGCTAGACAGAGATTGCTCCGTCTAGGTATATTCAAAGAAGTGGAGGTGGTGATTGATGTTTCAGAAGGTACTACATCCATAACATCTTCATGCTTGATTCAGTTCTAGACCGTTCAATGGAAAGTGTCCAGTTTTTCTAGACTGAGCAGCTGTCTAGCCCTGCCTGTAGCGTATTCACCTACATTAGCATATTTACATACTCATAAAGAAAGGTAGACCAGTGGGTCTAAAGGTCGACCCTTTTATTGTCAGTATTAGATCTCTAGCATATATATATATATATATATATATTATATATATAAGATTTTTCTTTTAACTTAATAGAAAGACCATGATGCATTAACATTCAGCTCCGGTGTTGTTTGTACAATGTCTTTCTGATCTCTTCTTTAGGAGCAGAGGCGCTGCCAAATGGACTTGATGTTACATTTGAGGTGACTGAGCTTAAACGACTTACTGGCAGTTATAATACCATGGTTGGAAACAATGAAGGCAGTATGGTAAGAACCATAATACACTCATATATTGCTTTGCATCCTACCCCTGCCATGTTGCTTTGCAACTGAAATCATTTTAAGTTGCAGCACAAAAATGACCTAAAACTGAAATAAAATAAATGAATGCCATGTAGAAATATAATAAAATAAATAACAAAAGCACATAACATAATTTGCCAAAGTTCTAGAATAGGAAATACAAGAATAAAAGCTCATTTAAAATATGAATAAATAGTAATATAATAGTATATAATTAATACTAAAACATCTCTGTTTAAGATGTTGTTAATCTCAAATAAGATGTCCATTCATACTACGAATAAGAAAATGAATAAAATAATATTTAATGTGAATAATAATAGTAAATGTGAATAATATTTATAATGTAATTTTCAGTCTGTATGGAGTATTGTTTTATTATCACCATCTTAGATTTGTGATGTGTAGCTTCTGCATAATGTGTCATTTTGTTACTGCATTTGTGTGTTTGTTCCTCTAAAGGTCTTGGGCATTAAACTTCCGAACATGTTTGGCCGAGGAGAGAAGCTCACCTTTCAGTTTTCCTATGGAACTAAGGAGACGTCATATGGCCTTTCCTTCTTCAAACCACAGTCGGGATATTATGAACGCAAGTATGATTTCTGTGAAAAACATTAAACCGAAGTGTGTAATCATTTTCTATGTTTAGATGCTATTACACCCTTCAGCTTTAACTATAAACATAACAGTGATGTTGAATAGATATTAAACAACTTGACGTCTTTGCTTTGTGTAGCTTCACTCTAAACCTGTACAAAGTCACTGGACAGTTCCCATGGAGCTCTCTAAAAGAGACGGACAGGGGAGTTTCTACAGAGCTTAATGTAAGTATTAAAATGTAAGTATGTATAAAAAAGGGAAAGTTGCTGAAAATGTACTCGCCCTCAGGCCATCCAGGATGTAGATGAGTTTGTTTCTTCATCGTAACAGATTTGGAATGATTTGTCATTACATCACTTGCTCACCAATGGATGCTCTGCAGTGAATGGGTGCCGTCAAAATGAGAGTCCAAACAGCTGATAAAAACATCACAATAATCCACAAGTAATCCACATGACTCCAGTCCATCAATTAACATCTACTGAAGTGAAAAGATGCGTGTTTGTCAGAAACAAATCCATCATTAAGGTGTTGAATAATAATAGTAAATGTGAATAATATTTATAATGTAATTTTCAGTCTGTATGGAGTATTGTTTTATTATCACCATCTTAGATTTGTGATGTGTAGCTTTTGCATAATGTGTCATTTTGTTACTGCATTTGTGTGTTTGTTCCTCTAAAGGTCTTGGGCATTAAACTTCCGAACATGTTTGGCCGAGGAGAGAAGCTCACCTTTCAGTTTTCCTATGGAACTAAGGAGACGTCATATGGCCTTTCCTTCTTCAAACCACAGTCGGGATATTATGAACGCAAGTATGATTTCTGTGAAAAACATTAAACCGAAGTGTGTAATCATTTTCTATGTTTAGATGCTATTACACCCTTCAGCTTTAACTATAAACATAACAGTGATGTTGAATAGATATTAAACAACTTGACGTCTTTGCTTTGTGTAGCTTCACTCTAAACCTGTACAAAGTCACTGGACAGTTCCCATGGAGCTCTCTAAAAGAGACGGACAGGGGAGTTTCTACAGAGCTTAATGTAAGTATTAAAATGTAAGTATGTATAAAAAAGGGAAAGTTGCTGAAAATGTACTCGCCCTCAGGCCATCCAGGATGTAGATGAGTTTGTTTCTTCATCGTAACAGATTTGGAATGATTTGTCATTACATCACTTGCTCACCAATGGATGCTCTGCAGTGAATGGGTGCCGTCAAAATGAGAGTCCAAACAGCTGATAAAAACATCACAATAATCCACAAGTAATCCACATGACTCCAGTCCATCAATTAACATCTACTGAAGTGAAAAGATGCGTGTTTGTCAGAAACAAATCCATCATTAAGGTGTTTTAACTTTAAACCATCGCTTTTACCCAAAATGGGAGTCCATAATCCATGCTTTCACCACTGAAAAAGTACATTCTGTTGTTCTTTTGCATTAAAATCCACCAACATATTTGTTTCGACATGTTGTGCACTGTTTTCACTTGTAAATGGTGCTTTATCTGAGCATATTTCTCTCCCGATTCAAATGAGATTGCTTTTTCACTGGACAATGCACTTTTCACTTCACAAGACATTAATTGATGGACTGGAGTGGTGTGGATTACTTGTAGATTATTGTGATGTTTTTATCAGCTGCTTGGACTTTCATTCTGACGGCACCCATTCACTGCAGAGGATCCATTGGTGAACAAGTGATGCGATGCTACATTTTTCTAAACATGATCCAAAGAAACAAACTCATCTACATCTTGGTTGGCCTGAAGGTGAGTACATTTTCAGCAAATAAAAATTTTTGGATGAACTACTCCTTTAATAATGTAAGATTTAATGTGTCTTGCAGTTCCCTCTGTGGATGACGGATCACACTCTGAAATGGGAGGGCGTGTGGCGTGAACTGGGATGTCTGGCCCGCAGCGCCTCCTTTGCTGTGAGAGAGGAGAGCGGCCACACTCTTAAATCTGCCCTTTCTGTAAGCTCCCCGCTGCCTTAATCCCAAGTGTTTTGGCTCCATGGGTTTAGACTAATGGCTGATTTCACGGATTTCTTGTCTCCCACTAGCACACCATGGTAATAGACACCAGGAACTCTGCCATCTTGCCCCGAAGAGGTGCCTTACTGCGGATCAACCAGGTGTGTGGACTTGAACATCAGCCCAGAACATATCAGTAGCTGTTTTGTATTTCGTCGCTCACCATTACTTTTGCCTCACAATGTCCATCATTGATTTAAACTGTCTGGAGAAGGTTTAGCGTCACTGTTAAACAATAGTTGTGTTCGCTCTGTTGGTTTAGGAGCTGGCAGGATACACCGGCGGAGACGCCAGCTTTCTCAAAGAGGACGTTGAGCTGCAGCTTAACAAACCATTTATCTGGGGATCGGTGAGTAGTCTTGATTAATTTATATTGTTATAGATTGTTCTGGTTTTGACAGTGTCTGTCAAACTGTTAACTGCCTCAGAAAGACTGCCGTTGCTATAAAAGTCTGTATTTAAAGGATATGTGTGGTATTTAAACCCATTAAATATTAAGTAGGTCTAATTAATTTCTCTTATAGGTGTTATCTGCATCTTTATGGGGAGGGATGATCTATCCTCTTGGGGGTCAGCCTACCTCCATTGCAGACAGGTGTGCGTTTGTTTGTTTGCTTGCTTTTAGGTGGATGCTCCATTTTTTATTTTTTGAAAGGTTTTATAATTATACAGCCTTTATAATTATATAATTATTTTTATAATTATGTCTCATGTTGTGTTCAAGTCATTTTGACCCAGAAAAAGCTAGTTAAAGTGATCACATTGGACTAAAACTTACTTTGCTCAGACAGGGTATAGCAATTTCCCAAAAAAGTGTTTTTGTGTGTTAAAAATTATCCGCAAATAATGTTTGTTGTTTTTTTTCTCACTCAAAAAGTGAGGTGAATAAGCTCAGATCATTGAGACCTATGACCAAATTAATATAAAACCTGTGATAATTGAAAGAAAACAAGTTGACAAAAAGATTAAATCCAAGATTTGGTGATAATGTAGCATAATAAGAGATTTATAAGCAATTTTTAAAAGGCACATCATTTTTGACTGGGAACACCAAATTAGGTAAAGGGTTTTTGGTAGAATAAAAGCCATATCGTATCAGCACAGATCTAAAGAAACATTTTAGAATGATAAAATCACTCTGTGCTCAATTAAAAAGCCATTCACCGAGGACATGTAAGCAATTTAGCTAATTTAGACACTGAATCCCTTCAATCCTCGCCTTCTCAAAGACATGTTAGCCAGCCTGAACATGTTCATACCGTTGTCCAAATTACATTGTGCATGTGGTATTATGTCAGGTTCTACCTGGGCGGCCCAACCAGTGTGAGAGGTTTCGGCATGTACAGTATAGGCCCTCAGAGTGAAGGTAAAAGTGAATTAAAAAAAAAATATATATATATATATATATATATATATACAGCATATAATTTTTGTACCTTTTATAATTTTGTAAAAAAAAAAAAAATCTTAATGATAGATTTCTTAATGATTGTTTCTGATTTTGATATCTATACCTGATCAGGTGATTATCTGGGTGGGGAAGCGTATTGGGCTGGTGGGCTTCATCTCTACACACCCCTCCCCTTCCGCCCAAACAAGGGCGGCCTGGCTGACCTCTTCAGAACACACTTCTTCCTTAATGCTGGAAACCTTTGCAACCTCAACTACGGTCCGTAGTCATTTATTGAAAACATTATTTCATTATTTTTATCTGAGGAAATTGTCTGTAGCAGGACTGTTATTGTTATTTAAAACTAAAATGAAAACCAAAAAAACCTGTTCTTCCATTTACAGTAGTATTAGCTTGACATTATGCATCATGTTTGTGTAGGAGAGGGACCATATGCACATCTGCAGAAGCTAGCAGAGTGTATCCGCTGGTCTTACGGCGCAGGAATAATTCTACGACTGGGAAACATTGCTAGGCTTGAACTCAATTACTGCTTTCCGATGGGTGTTCAAAGCGGAGACAGGTACATACACATCCACTGAACCACATTCACACTGAATCGCTGCCAAGATAAAGGCAGTTTTGAATTGTTAATAAAGATTAGTACTTTTAAAAAAAAATTTTGTAGCCAAACCACTTATTTTCTACCTTTACTCTGGTGATGGCCTTGTCAAAAAACTGTGTTGGTTCTGCTTTCAATTGACTTCTGTCCAACCTTTAATATCCGCCTTTTTGCAAAGCAATGTAACCAGCGATTTGAATCCTAAAGGATTTTTTTGTTCCCTGACAGGATATGTGACGGTGTGCAGTTTGGTGCAGGCATCCGTTTCCTGTGATCTCCTAAACTGCCGTCCTAATGTTAAAGCAGGGATTTGCAGGACAGCGATTTTTGGATTTTCAACTGAGGGATCCCTCCTGCATGCAGTCTCTGAGGATGCACTTCAGTTTTGTACCTGTAAGACAAAAAATACTTGGTTTTCCTGCATACCTCTCACTGCTTGAATAAGAGTCCAGGATTTAGTGAATTAAAATGAAACCTTATCCAGGTGCTAAAATAGTTAGGCTATTACAGTTATTTCCAATGAGGAGAGCTTTAGAGATTATTCATGATCAAGCTGTTAAACCAGAGATTTAATTCAAATCCACACCACAGTCCACTCTAATATGTGCTCTGATGTTTTAAGCAGTCCAGATGAAACACTGAATTATAAGAATGAAGAATTTATTATTTAATGATGCATTTATCCTGTAGCCATTTGACTTGAACAAAGCACATTTTCTCCTTTTAAATCTGATTGTTTAATGTTTCAGTCAGTTGTCTCTTCTAATGCCAAACTAGATAAATGAATCGATTCAATCTGACCTCACTGAATGAGCAGTGTGTCGAGTTTCTTCCAGCCATAAGTCCCCTTTGTGAGATCCACCAGCAGTGCTTTATTATTAGGACACTTTTTATTATTGTCTGACCTTTTAAAGTTATCTTTATTGTGCACAAAAAATCAACCTTTTGGTTCCCTGATGTATTTGTTCTTATTTTGTGAAAAATTACATTAAATGGCTGAAATTAAGTTGTCAGACAAATTTTTACATGGCAATGGTGTATATGAACCACTAATCGTAAGACATTTACAGAATCTGCTGGAGACCATACAGAATAAAGAATAAAACATATGAGATAGAAAAGCAGAAATGTCAATAGCTCATACCGAACTACTTTTTCATCTTGAAATCACACACACATCAGAGCCGTTTTTCTGTCTGTCAAGGGTAGCTAGCAGATCATGAACAGCTTGATATCGGTCACGGAAAAGTAAACGTGAAATGTGTCCAAACCATTTGCAAGATCCCTCCAGAGCCAAAAAACTGACCTTGAGGTAAGGACCAAACACTCATTCCCTGTTCTAACAGATAACTTACAGTAAAGCACTCTGATATGTTAATTTTAATCATTTTAATCACAAGTATCATTTTAATTTCTATATGTAATATTATATTAGAAGTTCTCATGATTCTGCAGGTCTTAAAAAGTAATTAAGGGCAGAAAGTTTTAAATTCATGGCATTAAATGTTGCATACATTGCAAAAAAGAGAATATCTTCCCAAGTATTTTTGTCTTGCTTTCCGATAAATAAATATAAAAACATCCATAATCAAGACGCATTTACTTAAGGTGCAAAATGAAGACAAGTCTTGTTTCTAAAAAACTGAACAAAATTAAGTGAACTTATGCTTAAAGGTGCCATAGAAAGAATATCTTCCCAAGTATTTTTGTCTTGCTTTCCGATAAATAAATATATAAACATCCATAATCAAGACGCATTTACTTAAGGTGCAAAATGAAGACAAGTCTTGTTTTCTAAAAAACTGAACAAAATTAAGTGAACTTATGCTTAAAGGTGCCATAGAATGTAAAAAACTGTATTTACCTTGGCATAGTTGAATAATAACAGTTCTGTACATGGAAATGACATACCGTGAGCCTCAAACACCATTGTTTCCTCCTTATGTAAATATTGTGCATTCAAAAGACCACTGAAAAATAGGTGAATCAGAACATAACACCGACTGTGACGTTGCAGTCGGGATCACTAATAGTTACGCCCCCAACATTTGCATATACCCGCCCATGTTCTAGGCCAACCGGACCTGCATAGCAGAATCATCAGAAGTTCTGCAGGTATTGTGCAGGGGATGTGAAGTGCAGGGATGGGTTGGTGTCTGTATTCAGAAAGGCACGGAAAGCAAATAACGTGAGCCACTAAAGGGACATGGTTAGCTGCTTGCTAGCGGTAGCCTGTTACATTACAGTACATAAGATTTCACTTACCACATAAACGAGAGTAAGGAGAGATGACGAATGCTTTACAGATCCTGAGCACCACTTACAAGCATCTGATCTTGTAAAATGTGTGGTAAGTACTGCCGCTGTAGTTTACACGGATCACGTTAGATCGCAAATCTCGAAAGTGAAAGTAAAACGCCATGGTGCATTCGAAAGCAGTTTCAATGCCCCACATATTAATAGCGGCTCCCTGATGTCCGCATTTTATATACAGTATAATTACCCAACGATAACTGAGAGAGAAAGTATTGAAATATATATTTTCCCTGTGTTTCCTTCCTGCTGTGTGAGCTACTGAAATGAGCCGCACTGTGAAACAGCCAATCAGAGCAGAGCTCAACATTATTATTCATGACCCTTCCAAATAAGGTAAAAACAGACCATTTCATTCTAGGAACAAATCCTAGGGTTGTAAATGGAAATATAAAACCGTTTCTGGATATTTTTTACCCTTACCTAAGCCACATACCTTCTATGTAGATATCAGAGAACAATTTAAAATATTGTATCAATGCATTCTATGGCACCTTTAAAAGAAGAACAAATATCTGTCAAAGGGGTGACAGATATTTATGTACTATTACTAATATTATTAATATGTAAAACCGTTTCTGGATATTTTTTACCCTTACCTAAGCCACAAAACTTCTATGTAGATATCAGAGAACAATTTAAAATATTGTATCAATGCATTCTATGGCACCTTTAAAAGAAGAACAAATATCTGTCAAAGGGGTGACAGATATTTATGTACTATTACTAATATTATTAATATTAATGCTGTTATTAAAGGGGTCATATGATGCCTTTTTCTTTGGAGTGTAACAAGCTCTTGATGCATAAAGAAGATCTATAAAGTTGCAAAGACTAAAGTCTCAAATCCAATGAGATATTCTTTATAAAAGTTAAGTCAACCACGCCTACCTAAAACGGCTCGTTCTAACACGCCCCCACATGTCTACGTCACTATGTGGGAAGATTTGCATAACACCGCCCATATGTTCACGCAAAGAAAGAAGGCGTAACTTTGATTCTTGCTGTAGTATTGTTGTTGCCGCCGCCGCCGCCACATTGGAGACGCTGTGTGTTTCGTTGTGAAAGTGAAACTATTTTGTTTGGTCTTCCAAAAGAGGACATGACTACAAATCAGTGGTTAAGTTGTATTTACAACACTGTTCCAGAACAGTTCAACCCAAATATTCAGATGTGTGCAGCGCATTTTATGGAGGACTGTTTACTGTGAGAGTAGCCAAAAATGCCGGTGTCTGTTTCTATAAAGTGGGGCAATTCCAACTTCACAAGGACAGTCTGGCGCCTCTGACTGACAGCCTGTAAGTATGTTTTTTTATATTTAAAGAATTTGCCACTGATGATTCAAACGCGAGTTTTGAGCAGTGTAGAGTAGCGCTTGTTGTTTGTCGTTTCTCCGATCACAAATGCAGACATGGTTTTATGTTTACGCGGAGCGATATGCAACGCATAAAAAGACAGTATAAGTCATTATAATCAGTAATTATGTCCCCACTGGATGCAACAAATGCCTTGTTTATAATGGGTTTTAATGTTTTTGTCTCGAGAGGAGAAACAATAATGTACAGTAAGTGGAATTTTTTTTTAACCTTAAACCGCGTAAACACATTGCATTACACCAAATAATGTTCTTGCAACGTCATATGACCCCTTTAAATAGGGTTTACGCTCCGACGGCTACGCGCATCGAATAGCCGCCGTGACGTATGGCCCGGGAGCGCGCACGTACTGAGCGTGCCTTCGCGTCAGTGAGCGTCGGTTCAGTCCGGTTCTGCTGCCACACTGACCGCGTACAGTCAGTCAGCGAACCGCAGGTGTGGGTTTACAGTACCGCATGTTCCCAGCCCACCACCCCGGACTTTAAACGTAATCTTTCTTTGAGTGTTTATAATATTTTCACCATGTTGTGGACGGCGAACACGATTATGAGGAAATTCTCCTCGAGCTCTGTGAGTAACCGCATATTCTGCATTGTTGATTTTGCCATAGATATAAATGAATGAATGAATGCATGCATACGTGAAAAATGTGCTGTATTGATGGCAGAAACATGCATAGACCTTAAAATAAGTTTATAAATGTTGGTGAACTCTTAAATAACATAATACTGGGTTTACCCATGCAAAGTTATTGTAAGCATGCTGTCAGCTGATGTATCCCAGTATCTTAATGCAATGTTGTAGGTGTTACACTTGTGCATTAATTCACTACATATGCACACTTTATGCATGTTAATTAGATATAGGATTTTATTTAAACCGGCTTGGGATTTAGTGTTTGCCACGTTGCTTCGTAGGATTACTTCCAGTGGACAGATCCGTGGAGAGCTGCATCAGCAGGGGGGAGAGAATATGAAGGCAGATCATATTACTAATGTCACTATTACTAGAACATAAACTATAACTTAAGATCACATGTGCACTGATAGATAAACACGTTGCATGCATGATCTTGCTATGGCAATCCATAATAAACTTCACTACATGTTTGCAGTATAAACAATGCTTGTGCTGGTTATGTCTCCCAGCAGCTCTTTAATTTTCTCCCCATTGTGCAGCACAGTTGCAGTTTCACAATTTCAAAGTACTTTATTGGCATGATTGTTTTGCATACAACATTGCCAAAGCATCAATATGTAGACACGAAACAAAAATAGTGTGACTTAAAGAAAAGAAAAAAATACAAAATATAATGGAATAAAATAAAATTGACAATTATGTGCTCGTTTTTGTCCAGATCTGTAAAGTTATTTAGAAATACAAAAATGCAATTCATGCAGACAATGAGGATTTCCGAATTAAAAGTCTTTTGATAGGTTGTTAAAAAAGTAATAAGAAGAAAGTTCTCATTAAAAGGATGAAATTCTTACTATAAATATTTGGCAATAATAAATAAAATAATAATAATAAAATATATAATTTTTATCTTTATCTGAATTTAAAGTCATTTGAAAGATTGTAAAAAAAGAAAAAAAAAGTCTCATTAAAGGGCCCATTGTGCAGAACAGTTGCAGTTTCACAATTTCAAAGTACTTTATTGGCATGATTGTTTTGCATACAACATTGCCAAAGCATCAATATGTAGACACAAAACAAAAAAAGTGTGACTTAAAAGAAAACAAAAAAACACAAATAATATTAATACAAAATATAATGGAATAAAATAAAATCGAAAATTATGTGCTCGTTTTTGTCCAGGTCTGTAAAGTTATTTAGAAATGCAAAGATGCAATTCATGGAGACAATGAGGATTTCCGAATTAAAAGTCTTTTGGCAGGTTGTTAAAAAAATTAATAAGAAAGTTCTCATTAAAAGGATGAAATTCTTACTATAAATATTTGGCAATAATAAATAAAATAATAATAATAAAATATATAATTTTTATCTTTATCTGAATTTAAAGTCATTTGAAAGATTGTAAAAAAAGAAAAAAAAAGTCTCATTAAAGGGCTGAAATAAGTAGTTTGGCATAAAATGTGTATTTTATTTATTTATTTAATAATAAAAACAATCATAAAATATATTATTTGTATTTAAAAACCATTTGTACTCCTTTTTATCATTATCTGAATTAAATATTTTGAAAGATTGTAAAAAAAAAAAAGAAAGAAAAGAAAAACGGCTGAATTTTTTTGGTGTTTATTAATATTAGGGATGCACCGATATGCAAATTTTGGCCGATACCGATAACCGATTATTCTTTATTTTTGAAAGCCGATAACCGATATGTTGGCCGATAAATCTATATCCAAATTGTTATATACTTTTTGAGAGCCTGATTACAAAAAAGGTCTCATCATTAAAAGCCACATCCCAAACACTTCAACATAAGCAGCCTAGTTTGAATGGTGTACGTTTTAAAAATATTTTTACTCTCCCATTACCAAATTTAGTCATAAAGTCTTACAAATAAATAAAATAATGCATAAATAATGCAAACAAGTCACTGGACATCATTACACGTGTAAAGAATCAAAATGAATGCGCCATAGATCAATAAAACGGAATAGCCTCTGCACGGACAATAATTAAATGATTTTAATTACTAAACCATATTGTTGATGAAAATAATAAGAGAAAAATACAAGTGGTTGTTGTTATTAATAATATATCAATGATTTTGAAAAAGTAACAAATTAATACCACTGTTTTAAATAGCAGCCATTGAGCTGCAGCTCAAGCTGAAGCTGAAGAGCTGAATGAACAAGGTAAACTGAAGCGTTTTGCTGGCAGCTTATTTAACTCAAGGAAATGCATCCTGAGATTAATATTAATACAACATAAACATAATATTACAACTTATATATGTACAAAATGACGCAGTTATTGCATGCTATAGTCAGAATGTGTGATCCTGTTGTGGATGCGCTCTTCCCATAACAACGCGCTGAAACACGGCAACTAAACCCAAAGAATTCACAACGTTTTATAATAATAATGTTCTCATTAGAATGTTATATACACGACATTCCCAATCATAGTTATTAATGTTGTGCACTGCTGTTTGAGCTGCGTGCGCTGAGCTAAAGATGATCACCGGTAAACTGAAGCGCTCTTTTAACTTAACCAAACGCATTCTATATGAGATAAATCAGATATACATCAAATAAACACAATATTACAACGTACAATTGCACAAAAGGCTGCAAACGAACAGCGCGCATCTGAAGTGTCTCTGAAGGAAATAATGCATTATTTATCGGCTTTAAGATATCGGCCAAATTTTCTTATCAGGCCGATACCGATAACAGAAAAAATGAACATTTATCGGCCGATACCGATATGGTGGCCGATATATCGTGCATCCCTAATTAATATTTACTGAATCTCTTATTGATTCAAACATGAATAAATAATAAAACAATAATAATATATATTATTTATATTTTAAAACCATTTGTCCTCTTTTTTTTATTATATTTGACATTTGCGATTTGTTATTGACCCATAATCACTGAACACTGAATATGAAGATCAGAGCAATGGTTGGTTTCAGAGAACAAAGGGCCATATTATGTAATTGGACTTATAAACTGATTATGTTTCATATTTTAATGTCAGTGACACTTTACAGTGAACCATATAGTTTTGTCTGGTGAGCTTGCTTAAAATGTTTTAACATCATAATACTGTCACAGGCTTACTACCAAAACAAGCTGAAGCTGGCCCTGATTGGCCAGAGCTTGTTTGGACAGGAAGTGTACACAAACCTCCGCAAGCAGGGCCATAAAGTGGTGGGTGTATTCACAGTTCCTGATAAGGACGGCAAGGCGGACCCCCTGGGTGAGTCTCAGATGGGTGGGGGTGGGATAGAGTGGAGCACTGACCGTTTTTTGTTACTGTAGTGGTGTCATGGGGGCTGGGAAGTGTCACAGAAGTGGAAGTGAGAGATGGAGAACAGGAAAATGAGAGCCCCTTTTTTTGAATGTCTCTAATCAAATTTGTCTGGTTTGTTGTTAGCATTAAGGCCGTCATTGTTGTAATGAACTCTTACTGGAAGTGAAGTCGTCCTACTTCAGTCACAACGCTGCAAGCCTGAGCAGCACATTGGCTCACAGCTCAATTGTGTGTGAGTGTTTATGTTTGCATGAGGTGCAGGGGCAGTTCAGTGTTGGTCAGAAAAGGAGAAGAACATGCCGCATAATAACCACATTTTTTGGTGAAAGTGGTGTGAAGCCGTGTGAGGAGAAAAGTCCCTTAGTGATCGGAGCATTTGTGATGTATGTGAGAGCAAAGAGGACACACGAGCATTCTTACAAGAGTTTGTATGAATCATTGCCCAATGTTGAGTACCCCAAAAAAAGTTAAATCAAAAACACTTATTTAATATTAAAAAATATATATTATGCATTAATATTTTAATTATAAAGTGCATGCATATTGATAAGTGCAAAAAGAAAACCATTTATAAGCCCAGACACACACACACACACATACAGTATATATATACACACACACATTTTTATTGCAATAAAAATGTAAGATTAATGCATAATAATTTGTATTATAATTATAAAAGTATATAAAATTATAGCATTTGTATCATAAGTGATTTGGTTTTTATTATACACACATTTTATTTTTAATATTTTGAAATAAATGTATTTATTTATTTGCACTTTATCAACATGCAATTACATATTGAGTGATAATATCTTTATAGTTAGGATATATATAGTTATTATATATTATGTCATGTAGTATGTAACGTATTGTAGGAGTCTCCAAAAACTAAACTGGTCTTAGTCTGTTCATTTGTAGAAAATTGTTTAGAGTTGCAAGATTATACTGTGAATTCAATAAAATAAAATAGAAATTCACTTGTATAGTATAAAGTTAGATAGTTCACCCAAACATGAAAATTCTGTCATCATTTACTCACCCTCGAGTTGTTCCATACCTGAATGAGTTTCTTTCTTCTGTTGAATACAAAGAAGATATTTTGAAGAATGGTAGCCATTGACTTCCATAGTATGGAAAAAAAATACAGAATTTGATGACAGATGACATAATTTTCATTTTTGGGTGAACTATCCGTTAAAGTGGATGAAACCAGGGAACACAATAAACTCCTTTCCTTTCTATTCAGGTTGAATTGTAGAACTAGTTGAAATGGAGTTCAAAAGCACACTGAATTGTTAGTTTTTGATTCATCTCCAACAAATCATGATTTCATAATGTGCTGATTACCATTGTAATGACCGTATTGAGGTTATGAACAGCGCCCAGGGTACTATAACTGAGTCTTTTGAAGTTGTTACAATCATAGGACTCTGCCTACACTTAACTGTTTATGACTGATATATTTATAGATTCAGATATAAAAGACAAGGTCAGTTACTTAAGTATGCGTATTGATTTGATAAGTTCAATGAATATGGCAGGTGCAACCTTATATAACTTCTCTGGATCAATCTCTCTCTGACCTTCAGCGATGGTGGCAGAGAAGGACGGGACGCCAGTGTTTAAGTTCCCACGGTGGCGGGTGAAGGGTAAGCCCATCCCAGAGGTGGTGGAGGCGTACAAAGCAGTGGGCGCTGAACTGAACGTCATGCCCTTCTGCTCCCAGTTTATCCCCATGAACGTGATCGACTTCCCCAAACATGGCTCTATCATTTACCACCCCTCCATCCTGCCTAGACACAGAGGAGCCTCCGCTATTAACTGGTGAGATGTTACTAAATTGTCATTCTGATATCTTTATAACTACTGTATTTAGACACTTAAAAGAAGTCGTGGCCTAATGGTTAGAGAGTCGGACTCGTAACCCAAAGGTTGTGGGTTCGAGTCTCGTACCGGCAGGGATTGTAGGTGGGGGGAGTGAATGTAAAGGGTAAGCCCATCCCAGAGGTGGTGGAGGCGTACAAAGCAGTGGGCGCTGAACTGAACGTCATGCCCTTCTGCTCCCAGTTTATCCCCATGAACGTGATCGACTTCCCCAAACATGGCTCTATCATTTACCACCCCTCCATCCTGCCTAGACACAGAGGAGCCTCCGCCATTAACTGGTGAGATGTTACTAAAATGTCTTTATAACTACTGTATTTAGACACTTTTGTGCAGCGCTCTCTCCCACCTTCAATACCACGACTGAGGTGCCCTTGAGCAAGGCACCGAACCCCCAACTGCTCCCCAGGCGCTGCAGCATAAATGGCTGCCCACTGCTCCGGATGTGTGTTCACGGTGTGTGTGTGTTCACTGCTGTGTGTGCGCACTTTGGATGGGATAAATGCAGAGCACTAATTCCAAGTATGGGTCACCATACTTGGCCACATGTCACGTCACTCACTTCACTTAAAAATGAACAATTGCTGATCATTTACTCACCCTCAGGCCATCCAAGATGCAGATGAGTTTGTTTCTTCAACAGATTTGGAGAAATGTAGCATTACATCACTTGCTCACCATTGGATCTGCTGCAGTGAATGGGTGCCGTCAGGATGAGAGTCCATTATGGACTCATGGATTTTGCAGCTTTTCAACTTCATAAGACATTAATTGATGGACTGGAGTGGTGTGGATTACCTGTGGATTATTGTGATGTTTTTATCAGCGGTGTGGACTCTCATTCTGACGGCACCCATTCACTGCAGAGGATCCATTGGTGAGCAAGTGATGTAACGCTACAATTCACCAAAACAGTTCTGATGAAGTAACAAACTCACGTCTTGGATGGCCTGGGGTTGAGTAGGTTTTCAGAAAATTTTGGATTAACTATTCCTTTAAATGAAATGGATTTAAATATGTGTGTGTGCAGGACACTAATCGAGGGTGATAAGAAAGCAGGATTTAGTATATTCTGGGCTGATGATGGTTTGGACACCGGCCCCATTCTGCTGCAGAAGGAATGTGCTGTAGAGCCGAACGACACAGTGGACACACTTTATAACCGCTTTCTGTTTCCAGAGGGCATCAAGGCCATGGGATCCGCTGCAGTGAATGGGTGCCGTCAGGATGAGAGTCCATTATGGACTCATGGATTTTGCAGCTTTTCAACTTCATAAGACATTAATTGATGGACTGGAGTGGTGTGAATTACCTGTGGATTATTGAGATGTTTTTATCAGCGGTGTGGACTCTCATTCTGACGGCACCCATTCACTGCAGAGGATCCATTGGTGAGCAAGTGATGTAACGCTACATTTCACCAAAACAGTTCTGATGAAGTAACAAACTCACGTCTTGGATGGCCTGGGGTTGAGTAGGTTTTCAGAAAATTTTGGATGAACTATTCCTTTAAATGAAATGGATTTAAATATGTGTGTGTGCAGGACACTAATCGAGGGTGATAAGAAAGCAGGATTTAGTATATTCTGGGCTGATGATGGTTTGGACACCGGCCCCATTCTGCTGCAGAAGGAATGTGCTGTAGAGCCGAACGACACAGTGGACACACTTTATAACCGCTTTCTGTTTCCAGAGGGCATCAAGGCCATGGTAACTATGAGAAAAATATTCAAAATGACGCTTTATGCAAACTAAATGTTAGATTTTGACTCCTGTGAGGTTCACGAATCTGAGTTTACTTCCAAATTGTGTTCAAACAGGTAGAAGCTGTACAGCTCATTGCAGACGGCAAAGCTCCAAAGATCCCTCAGTCTGAAGAAGGAGCCAGCTATGAGGGAATCCAAAAGAAAGCCAATGCTAAGGTGAGACCCAAAGACAAGGCTCCAAAGGTAAGCAAAGAAGGTTCAGTAAGTCAACATAATTTTATCTGTCATTCTCTGCCTCTCTTTCTCTAGGTGAATATGGCTCAGCCAACAGAGGTCATCCATAACTTTATCCGTGGTCATGATAAAGTTCCGGGCGCCTGGGTTGTTCTCGATGGAAAGGTGCGTTTTTTAAACACATAGTAGGTTTAAATCTTGATCGAAATGGGACCACAAAGGGGAAATAACAAATATAAACATACATTTAATAAAATTTATATTTACAATTTTCCATTTTAGTGCAATACTATACTATAATAGAATATTATTTGTTCAAAATAATACAAAAATATGACTTAAAATTTATTTAAACAATAACTTAATACATTTGAAAATGAATATCTGTGTAAGTCTTTAGAATATCATGATTAATATTTTACTCGCATAGTATTAATGGGTCTTGAATAAATAAAAATATTTATGTTTTTTATTATAGTTAAGGGCTTCCTTGTAGGGTAGTCTTCATATTTGGTATCAAAAACTCACTTTAGGCAAACTCAAGACTAATTCTGATGGTCCTGCTATAAGCTGTTAAGTGGATGTTTGTGTGTGTGTGTGTGTGTGTTTTGTAGCCAGTAACGCTGTACAGCTCATCGATGCTGAGCGGGTCAGTGCCCACAGGTCAGCCAATCGAGGTGGAAGGGGCGTCTCAGCCTGGACTCATTGCCAAATCTGGGCTTATTCTGTTCGGGTTTGATGGAAAAGCGGTTAGCGTCTGGTCTTTTATTTACTTAAATTCTAGACTTTTAACCAAAACAGTTCTGATGAAGTAACAAACTCATGTCTTGGATGGCCTGGGGTTGAGTAGGTTTTCAGAAAATTTTGGATGAACTATTCCTTTAAATGAAATGGATTTAAATATGTGTGTGTGCAGGACACTAATCGAGGGTGATAAGAAAGCAGGATTTAGTATATTCTGGGCTGATGATGGTTTGGACACCGGCCCCATTCTGCTGCAGAAGGAATGTGCTGTAGAGCCGAACGACACAGTGGACACACTTTATAACCGCTTTCTGTTTCCAGAGGGCATCAAGGCCATGGTAACTATGAGAAAAATATTCAAAATGACGCTTTATGCAAACTAAATGTTAGATTTTGACTCCTGTGAGGTTCACGAATCTGAGTTTACTTCCAAATTGTGTTCAAACAGGTAGAAGCTGTACAGCTCATTGCAGATGGCAAAGCTCCCAAGATCCCTCAGTCTGAAGAAGGAGCCAGCTATGAGGGAATCCAAAAGAAATCCAATGCAAAGGTGAGACACAAAGATAGTTATGTAAAACAGTCATTAGCTGTGATTATAGGGCTCCAAAGGTAAGCAAAGAAGGTTCAGCAAGTCAACATAATTTTATCTGTCATTCTCTGCCTCTCTTTCTCTAGGTGAATATGGCTCAGCCAACAGAGGTCATCCATAACTTTATCCGTGGTCATGATAAAGTTCCGGGCGCCTGGGTTGTTCTCGATGGAAAGGTGCGTTTTTTAAACACATAGTAGGTTTAAATCTTGATCGAAATGGGACCACAAAGGGGAAATAACAAATATAAACATACATTTAATAAAATTTATATTTACAATTTTCCATTTTAGTGCAATACTATACTATAATAGAATATTATTTGTTCAAAATAATACAAAAATATGACTTAAAATGTATTTAAACAATAACTTAATACATTTGAAAATTAATATCTGTGTAAGTCTTTAGAATATCATGATAAATATTTTACTCGCATAGTATATTAATGGTTCTTGAATAAATAAAAATATTTATGTTTTTATATTACAGTTAAGGGCTTCCTTGTAGGGTAGTCTTCATATTTGGAATCAAAAACTCACTTTAGGCAAACTCAAGACTAATTCTGATGGTCCTGCTATAAGCTGTTAAGTGGATGTTTGTGTGTGTGTGTGTGTGTGTTTTGTAGCCAGTAACGCTGTACAGCTCATCGATGCTGAGCGGGTCAGTGCCCACAGGTCAGCCAATCGAGGTGGAAGGGGCGTCTCAGCCTGGACTCATTGCCAAATCTGGGCTTATTCTGTTCGGGTTTGATGGAAAAGCGGTTAGCGTCTGGTCTTTTATTTACTTAAATTCTAGACTTTTAATGCTTTAACTTTGTGCTACAAATTCATAATAAAGGGTATTAACGGCTTTAATATAATATCACTATGCAGCTCCAGGTAAAGAACCTGCAGTTTGAGGATGGAAAGATGATTCCTGCATCCAAATACTTCTCATCAGAGGAGACTGCCAGTCTGGATCTCACAGATGATGAGAAGAAAATGGCAGAGGAGATCAGGGTATGTGTATGTTTATGTGCCTCAGAAATGCATTATGGTATATGTTTTAGCAATTATGTCATTTGTTTATTGTTTCATACTTATCTAGGTGATGGGCTCCAAAGGTAAGCAAAGAAGGTTCAGCAAGTCAACATAATTTTATCTGTCATTCTCTGCCTCTCTTTCTCTAGGTGAATATGGCTCAGCCAACAGAGGTCATCCATAACTTTATCCGTGGTCATGATAAAGTTCCGGGCGCCTGGGTTGTTCTTGATGGAAAGGTGCGTTTTCTAAACACATAGTAGGTTTAAATCTTGATCGAAATGGGACCACAAAGGGGACCATAACAAAAAGAAACATACATTTAATAAAATGTATATTTAAAATTTTCCATTTTAGTACAATACTATACTATAATATAATAGAATATTATTTGTTCAAAATAATACAAAAATATGACTTAAAATGTATTTAAACAATAACTTAATACATTTGAAAATTAATATCTGTGTAAGTCTTTAGAATATCATGATAAATATTTTACTCGCATAGTATATTAATGGTTCTTGAATAAATAAAAATATTTATGTTTTTATATTACAGTTAAGGGCTTCCTTGTAGGGTAGTCTTCATATTTGGAATCAAAAACTCACTTTAGGCAAACTCAAGACTAATTCTCATGGTCCTGCTATAAGCTGTTAAGTGGATGATGTTTGTGTGTGTGTGTGTGTTTTGTAGCCAGTAACGCTGTACAGCTCATCGATGCTGAGTGGGTCAGTGTCCACAGGTCAGCCAATCGAGGTGGAAGGGGCGTCTCAGCCTGGACTCATTGCCAAATCTGGGCTTATTCTGTTCGGGTTTGATGGAAAAGCGGTTAGCTTCTGGTCTTTTATTTACTTAAATTCTAGGCTTTTAATGCTTTAACTTTGTGCTACAAATTCATAATAAAGGGTATTAACGGCTTTAATATAATATCACTATGCAGCTCCAGGTAAAGAACCTGCAGTTTGAGGATGGAAAGATGATTCCTGCATCCAAATACTTCTCATCAGAGGAGACTGCCAGTCTGGATCTCACAGATGATGAGAAGAAAATGGCAGAGGAGATCAGGGTATGTGTATGTTTATGTGCCTCAGAAATGCATTATGGTATATGTTTTAGCAATTATGTCATTTGTTTATTGTTTCATACTTATCTAGGTGATCTGGAAAGGTATTCTGAGTAATGTTCCAGTTATTGATGACACAACCGATTTCTTTAAGTCTGGAGCTGCTTCTATGGATGTAGTCAGGTGGGTCTGACTTATTTATTTATATACTATTATAGTATTTAATAATATTTTAAATGAGCTTTTATTTTTTATTTTAGTTTTACAAATTTTTATTAAAGTAATGTTTTTTTAAATTTTTATTTTATTTCTATTTCTGGTTTAGTATTTAAGCTTATTTTTTGTTAGTTTCAATTTTTTTTGTTTCATTTTTTCATCTTATATTTGTTTTTTTCAGCTTTATTTCAATCACTGACTTCCAGTAGTTTTGTAAAAGTTTTCACTTTAGTTAACAATAATAACACTGAAACTATGAAGCAAAAACATAGTGATATTGATGTCACGACCATGATAACATCAACATGATTTACCACATTTACATATCAATGTTGATTCAGTATTTATCAACTTAGCAGAAGTATTTTGAGTTCATTTAACATGCAAACAGGTTAGCCAATCATAACTGAGGTCATTTACATATTAAAGTCTTAGCAACAGCTTGTGTACTTGTAAGGGGGCTGAAAATGGTCACGTAAAACTAAATTACAATTATTCTTTGAAGAATTAGACCTTTATGAACATTATAAGTTTGTGTGTGTGTGTGTGTTTTGTAGCCAGTAACGCTGTACAGCTCATCGATGCTGAGTGGGTCAGTGTCCACAGGTCAGCCAATCGAGGTGGAAGGGGCGTCTCAGCCTGGACTCATTGCCAAATCTGGGCTTATTCTGTTCGGGTTTGATGGAAAAGCGGTTAGCTTCTGGTCTTTTATTTACTTAAATTCTAGGCTTTTAATGCTTTAACTTTGTGCTACAAATTCATAATAAAGGGTATTAACGGCTTTAATATAATATCACTATGCAGCTCCAGGTAAAGAACCTGCAGTTTGAGGATGGAAAGATGATTCCTGCATCCAAATACTTCTCATCAGAGGAGACTGCCAGTCTGGATCTCACAGATGATGAGAAGAAAATGGCAGAGGAGATCAGGGTATGTGTATGTTTATGTGCCTCAGAAATGCATTATGGTATATGTTTTAGCAATTATGTCATTTGTTTATTGTTTCATACTTATCTAGGTGATCTGGAAAGGTATTCTGAGTAATGTTCCAGTTATTGATGACACAACCGATTTCTTTAAGTCTGGAGCTGCTTCTATGGATGTAGTCAGGTGGGTCTGACTTATTTATTTATATACTATTATAGTATTTAATAATATTTTAAATGAGCTTTTATTTTTTATTTTAGTTTTACAAATTTTTATTAAAGTAATGTTTTTTAAATTTTTCTTTTATTTCTATTTCTGGTTTAGTATTTAAGCTTATTTTTTGTTAGTTTCAAATTTTTTTGTTTCATTTTTTCATCTTATATTTGTTTTTTTCAGCTTTATTTCAATCACTGACTTCCAGTAGTTTTGTAAAAGTTTTCACTTTAGTTAACAATAATAACACTGAAACTATGAAGCAAAAACATAGTGATATTGATGTCACGACCATGATAACATCAACATGATTTACCACATTTACATATCAATGTTGATTCAGTATTTATCAACTTAGCAGAAGTATTTTGAGTTCATTTAACATGCAAACAGGTTAGCCAATCATAACTGAGGTCATTTACATATTAAAGTCTTAGCAACAGCTTGTGTACTTGTAAGGGGGCTGAAAATGGTCACGTAAAACTAAATTACAATTATTCTTTGAAGAATTAGACCTTTATGAACATTATAAGTGGATTATGGTGTTATTGTGATTGTTTGGTTTAGATTGGTAGAGGAGGTGAAGCAGAAATGTGGAGGAGTTCAGCTTCAGAATGAGGACGTCTACATGGCCACCACCTTCCAGAGCTTCATCCAGATGTTCGTCCGCCGCCTGCGCGGAGAAGACCAGGAGGAGGAGCTGGTCATCGATTACGTGACAAGAGACGTCAATAACATGACAGTGAAGATGCCCTATCAGTGTTTTATCAACGGCAAGTTCGAAGATGCAGAAGATGGAAAGACATACAACACGGTGAACCCAACGGATGGCTCGGTATGTTAAGTCATCTCAAACACACACTTAAACTCATCCCTGGCACGTTTAAAGGTTGTGTTGTGTTTCAGGTGATCTGTAAGGTGTCATATGCATCTGTGGCAGATGTGGACAGAGCGGTTAGTGCAGCCAAAGAGGCCTATGACAACGGGCCTTGGGGTAAGATGAACCCTCGTGACCGCGGACGGCTGCTCTACCGGTAAGATGTGTTAAGAGAGTTTTGTTGACTTTATTGAGCCACTGGGTCAAGATTTGACTTAGATATGAAAAGCCAAACACATTTGCAAAACAAATAGTAATACAGTGCGATCATTTGACCAAGAATTGATTTCTCAGAGAATATCCTGAGAATATGGCAGTTTTCATACTTTATTTGCAACAAAAAGGGAACTTTTTGACTTCTTTTGTGTGTAGTTTGGCTGACCTGATGGAGGAACACCAGGAGGAGTTGGCTACTATTGAGACGATTGACTCTGGTGCGGTTTATACTCTGGCTTTGAAAACACACGTTGGCATGTCCATTCAGACATTCAGATACTTTGCTGGCTGGTGTGACAAGATCCAGGTGTGTGTGTGTGTTTTGAGTTCACTCAGGCCTTCATTTTATAATTTCCTGTCGCTGACGCATCATGTCCTGTTTCTCACAGGGTTCAACGATACCCATCAATCAGGCCAGACCCAATCGCAACCTCACCTTTACAAAGAAAGAGCCTCTGGGGTGAGTGATTGTAAATGTGTGTGTGAGTGTATGCAAATTTGATTAGCGTGAAGGTGTAACATGATGCTTGTTTGTGTCTTAGTGTGTGTGCCATAGTGATTCCTTGGAATTACCCACTTATGATGCTGGCATGGAAGAGTGCAGCCTGTCTGGCGGCGGGAAACACGCTCGTCTTGAAACCTGCTCAGGTAAAACACACAAACACAAAAAAATTTTTATTAGTTTATATATATTAAATTAATGATCATTAGTATAAATTATTAATTATAAAAATATACAATATGCAAAATAGTAAAAACAAAAAAAAAAGCTAAATATTATTTGAGATTAAAAAAAAAATACTGAAAACAATAGAATAGAAGAGCAACAATAATGTACATTATGTGGAAAATAATGTGTTTTTTGAACCTTAAACCACGTAAACACATTGCATTACACCAAATAATGTTCCCTTTAATGGAATGTTGTGAGATGGCGAACTGAGATGAGTGACAGCTTTTTAGTGATTGTAAAGTGAGCGGTCTTTCACACTTTCTAAGCTATTTAGCTATAAATTATAATAATTATATTATTAATTATAATAATCCATTGAATAAAAGTATTGTTTTTTTATTGTAAAAGTAATGCCTTGTAAATAATCGTAAATGTCTCACTGTACATTGCTACTCTTGTCACATATTACATCTGCACTTTATTAGAAAACCCTCACTAATTTCAGATACTCAGTGATTTAATTTACAAAAAAAACACAAACTACTGGATACAAACTAGACTATTCTCAATTCTTTTAATATTCTCTCTATATTTTTTTTATTAACCACACAGAAATTTGCTGATTTTGTTTATATTTTTTATATATTTACATTAATGTATTTTTTATGTGATATAAATTAATACATATACTATATTTTAATTAGTACAAATACTATTAAATAAATGACAATTAAATTATATAAAATAAAAATATAGAAAAAAATATACAACATATGCTTTATTTTCCAAAAAACACAAACTACTGGATACAAACTAGACATAAATTCTCTTAATTTTTTTTCAGGTAACCCCACTAACCGCGCTGAAGTTTGCTGAGTTGACAGTCAAAGCTGGTGTTCCCAAAGGAGTCATCAACATTGTACCAGGATCAGGTATCAGGATTTTGAACCTTAAACCACGTAAACACATTGCATTACACCAAATAATGTTCCCTTTAATGGAATGTTGTGAGATGGCGAACTGAGATGAGTGACAGCTTTTTAGTGATTGTAAAGTGAGCGGTCTTTCACACTTTCTAAGCTATTTAGCTATAAATTATAATAATTATATTATTAATTATAATAATCCATTGAATAAAAGTATTGTTTTTTTATTGTAAAAGTAATGCCTTGTAAATAATCGTAAATGTCTCACTGTACATTGCTACTCTTGTCACATATTACATCTGCACTTTATTAGAAAACCCTCACTAATTTCAGATACTCAGTGATTTAATTTACAAAAAAACACAAACTACTGGATACAAACTAGACTATTCTCAATTCTTTTAATATTCTCTCTATATTTTTTTATTAACCACACAGAAATTTGCTGATTTTGTTTATATTTTTTATATATTTACATGAATGTATTTTTTATGTGATATAAATTAATACATATACTATATTTTAATTAGTACAAATACTATTAAATAAATGACAATTAAATTATATAAAATAAAAATATAGAAAAAAATATACAACATATGCTTTATTTTCCAAAAAACACAAACTACTGGATACAAACTAGACATAAATTCTCTTAATTTTTTTTCAGGTAACCCCACTAACCGCGCTGAAGTTCGCTGAGTTGACAGTCAAAGCTGGTGTTCCCAAAGGAGTCATCAACATTGTACCAGGATCAGGTATCAGGATTTGACTCATCTTTCGGGTTGTATAAACTAACAGAAATCTCATTTATAGTAATGCACTTACAATGAAAACCTATGGGGCAAGACGTAAGCAGATATGTCCAGCTTATCTGTTTGTTAAAGCATGTAACGATAGAAAAAAGTGTTATTTGAGCTGTGAAGTTTCAAAATGATATTGTGCGTTAATCGGCAGCTGATGTTACTTTCTTACTCCTTATGATGACTGACATTTCTGTCACCTCTTTCTCTCAGGTGGTCTGGTCGGGCAGAGGATGTCTGATCACCCTGATATCCGTAAGCTGGGTTTCACAGGCTCTACTCCCATTGGCAAACAAATCATGAAAAGGTGAGTCCGATTCATGTAATTGAACTAAAATCAACACTGTAGTCGATTACTCTGTTGCTATTACTCAAATATATCATGTATAACAGCGAATCATTCAAACGGCTTATATGGTGCTGTGAAAGAGCCTCCAGCTGATGATTTCTGTTGTTTCTGTTGCAGCTGTGCGGTCAGTAATTTGAAGAAGGTTTCTCTGGAGCTGGGCGGTAAATCTCCCCTCATCATCTTCAGCGACTGCGACATGGACAAAGCAGTGAGAATGGTGAGCGAAGACAACTATTGCCAGAAGATACAGATGCAAGCTCATTGTCCTCTTGAACTTACTGTGCATTTGTGTGTACGTTGCAGGGCATGAGTTCTGTTTACTTCAACAAGGGAGAAAACTGCATCGCTGCAGGCCGGCTGTTTGTTGAGGAGTCCATTCATGACGAGTACATCAGGAGAGTGGTATGTGTTTCCGTCGTACATTGATTGTATTTTAAAGTTGCAAGCTGCTTCTAGATGATGACATACTGGTATGTTTTTGTGTGCTCAGGTTGAAGAAATCAAGACGATGAAGATTGGAGATCCTTTGGATCGCTCCACAGATCACGGACCTCAGAACCACAAGGCCCACCTGGACAAGCTGGTGGAGTACTGTGAGATCGGCGTGAAGGAGGGGGCAACGCTTGTCTACGGCGGGAGACAGGTGGACAGACCAGGTGAGACCTCCAATCTAATCAGGCTTCCATGTTTTAAAAGGGTTTGTGAACATAAATTTGTTTTGTAAATGTTTTTAAATATAAATTAGTCAATTTTAGTCATGTATAAATATATATTTGCGTTATTCCCAGTGTTATTTGTGGTATAATTTATATACTATTATATTATTTCTTAAAATTTTGAAATGGCTTTTATTTTTAGATTTTAAGCTCTACTGATTTCGTTATATGTTTTGGCATTCTTAGTTTTTTTTATATATTTCTATTTTTTATATTTAGCTTTATTTTTATTTCAGTTTTAGTTTTTATCCATATTAGCTTACTTTAGCTTATTTCAGTCAGCTTTTAAGGCACCATTTATCATTTTCATTTAAGTTTTTTTTTGTTTGTTTGTTTCATTTCAATTGTAGTTTAAGTTTTAGTAATTTTGTCATATTTATTAGTTTTTTTTATATTTGTATTTATAATATTTAGCTTTATTTTAGGTTTAGTTTTGTCATTTTAAGTACTAACTTTTTTTTTTCCAGTTAGCTGCCAAGGCACCATTTCTAATATTTTTTTAAGTTTAAGTTTTAAATTTTATTTTTGAGCTTTTGTAATTGTATTAGTTTTGGATTTTTTACATTTTTTGTTCAGTTTTAGTTTTAGTATTTTAAGAACTTTAACTCAAACTTAATTATTTCAGTTACATTCCAAGGCAGCATTTTAAGTTTTCTAAGTTTCAGTGTTTCATCTAATATTTATGTTTTATTTCAACTTTTTATTTCAGTTACCAAAAATGATTTTTAATTGTTAGTTGTTAATTTAGCTACTCCATTTCTAATATCTAACTATGTATGCTTACAGGCTTTTTTATGGAGCCCACAGTCTTCACAGACGTGGAGGACCACATGTTCATTGCCAAAGAGGAATCATTTGGCCCTGTTATGGTGGTATCCAAATTCAAAGATGGGTAAGCTGGCTTTTTGGACCTTAGTAGGACTTTGTGTGTCAGTCTGACCTGCAGGATGATCTAAATTCAAGGCAGGAGCTCATTTGAATAAAGTCTAATATGGTTGTTTGATGATCAGTGATGTAGATGGAGTTCTGAGCAGAGCCAATAACACAGAGTTCGGCCTGGCCTCTGGTGTCTTCACCCGGGACATCAACAAGGCCATGTACGTGAGTGAGAGACTGGAGGCGGGAACTGTGTTCGTCAACACCTATAACAAAACCGATGTGGCGGCTCCCTTTGGAGGCTTCAAACAGTCCGGGTTTGGGAAAGACCTTGGTAAGAGTGAACAAAACACACACTGTATCATTACTCTGTATCACTTTAAAACCAGTTTCATGACAATGAGGATCATGTGCATGTGTATACAGGTGAGGAAGCCCTGCATGAGTACCTGCGGACTAAAGCTGTGACAGTGGAGTATTGAATGAAACCTGTGGTGGAAAAGACTGCATGGCCGAGACTGTCTTAAAGCAGGTTTAATAGAAAAAGCCAAGACTACACTGATGTGCCTACATTTTTTATTGCCCTTTTTTTCTGGAAATGTTTGGAATAGGGCAGAACTGGAAAAATGGCAAAAGACCTAGGGTTGGGTATCTTTTGAATTTTACTGATTCCGATTCTGCTTATCGATTCCTAGTTTCGATTCCAATAAGATAAAAAAAATTAAGTCAAACATTTAGATGTCAAACATTTATTCTGTCTTTTTACAAAGTATTCTGTTGCAGCTGAATAACACGAGCAAAACAGAACACTGCAAGAGGAATTTTGCCTATGCTTTAAAAAAAAAATACCACAGCAAAAACAACTCGATTAATATAAATCTCAAATATTAAAGTGTTAAAGACAAGTAAACAGTCAGTAATAAGATAGGAACAAACAAATCAATGAGCAAAATCATAAATAAATACAACTGAACAAAATTTCAGGTACAGAAACTGTAATTAAAAGTTATATCTTTTCATAAATAAAATATAGATTAATCAATTAAAGTTATTAAATATATTCAGTCAAGATCAGTGAATGGTTTTCTTTTGTTCTTTGATTAACATTAATGACAGGCAGCGCGTTTATTAGGCTGCTCTCTCTTTAACACCGAACGCACACAGATCTAAAAATACTGCACATGTGTGTTTTCTTTCTCATCTGTTTACGTTCACGTAAGACAAAAACGGCTTTATGTGTTTATGATGATATACTGACGTAGTTTTCTGCATATTGGTCGACAAATATGAAAGAAGTCAGTTTCGGCCCGGAACAACCTTTTCTACAGTGGAAATACACGGAACGGTTCGAGAACCGACACAAACCGGGAACCCGTACCGTGACCTCTGTTCTCTGTGCTCGCGCTTTGTGTGCGCTGCACGCAAACAAGGTCTTTCCATTCCTGCACTTAAATCGTTTTTAATCACATTAAAATGTGAACACAGGAATCGTTAAGCAGAATCGAAATGCATGCGTCTTATCATATACCCGGTTCTTGGAAATTTGGAACCGGTTCAACAATGGAACCTGTTTTCGATGCCCAACCCTACCTCCAAGTGAACCCAAGGACACAAGATCAACCACAAATCAGATCATGCATTGTTTTTAACTAGTAGACACTGAAATATCATAATGAGGTGAAGTGAATTATGAAATTGAGTCAGTTTCAGGAAGTAACCACAACACTATAATGATCTTGAGCATTTCCTAACCATGTTTCCAGTGATAAGTAATTTGTCTGTCCACACTGAATGTGAAACTGCTGGATGATGATTTTGCCGTGATGCTGAAACAAAGAGAAACCAAGTAACCAACAAAATGTCCTGTCGCTCATATCACAACAGGTTAGGACAAAACTGCTCATTTACTGTTTAAAGTTCGGGGTCAGTAAGATTTTTTGTCTTGTGTTTACCAAGGCATTTATTTGACCAAAAATACAGTAAAAAGAGTAATGTTGTGAAATATTATCACAATTTAAAATAACTGTTTTCTATTATTATTTCTATTATATTTTAAAATGGAATTTATTCCTATGATGCAAAGCAAAATTTTCAGCATCATTACTCCAATCTTCAGTGTCACGTGATTCTTCAGAAATCATTCTGATATGCTGATTTTGTAAATTTCTTATTATAAATTGTTGAAAATAGTTGTTCTGATTAATGTTTTTGTGGAAACGGTGATTTTGCTGTTTTTTCAGGATTCTATGATGAATAGAAAGGTTTTTTGTAAAATTATAAATGTCTTTACTGACACTTTATCTATTTAATGCATCCTTGATTAATAAAATTATTTTCTATATATATATATATAAAAAAAAAAAAAAATACTGACCCCAAACTTTTAAATGGTGGTGTTTGTGGCTAAAGCATATTTCTATTCAGCCAATTGTGCACACACACACACACACACACACACACTGTTTTTTATAGTTTTATATATATTAAGCTGTCAGTCATACTGGAAGTGTCATATTGCCAAACAGTCTTACACACAACAGTATTTCAACTTTATATCAACCACAAACACAATTTAAGGAGCGTCAGGCAACCATTTTTACAATAAAGAATGTAAATTGCAAAAACTGTTTTTCTTGATTGAAACACTGAACTTTTAATATAGTTTATGCCAGATTACAATCCATTTTCAAGTATAATCAACTGAGACAACAAAAGAGTGACTTTTAGTCTCCCCCAAAATGAAAATTTGCAGAACATGTACTCACCCTTGGCCCAACAAAGATGTAGATGATGTTTCTTCATCAGAACAGTTTGGAGAAATTTAGCATTACATCACTTGCTCACCAATGGATGCTCTGCAGTGAATGGGTGCCGTCAGAATGAGAGTCCAAACAGCTGCTAAAAACATCACAATAATCCACACCACTCCAGTCCATCAATTAACATCTTGTAAAGTGAAAAGCGGTGTGTTTGTAAGAAACAAATCCACCATCAAGATGTTTTTAACTTAGCATTGCATCCACTGGTGATCAAGTGATGTAATGCTAAATTTCTCCAAATCTGTTCCGATGACGAAACAAACTCATCTGAATCTTGGATATCCTGAGGGTGAGTACATTTTAAACTATTTTTTGGTGAACTCTTCCTTTAATCGTTCAACCTCTGGATTAAAACATCTTCAAAGAACATGAAATGCCAGTCTGCCAGCTCACCAGGACATAAAATCACTGGTCTGTGCTCAGCAACAGACTTGAAAGGGTTATATATTTCTTTAATAGGCACAGAAATGGCCTGGCGTGAGTCCAATGCTCTCCCAGAGTTCCAGTTGGCAGTATGTGTTCTCTCACTCGCCCTCTTTCCCCAACACCTGGATGTTGGCCTTTCTCTTTCCGTCACCTGGAAGTTTGAGTGTCTTTGGAGTGACAGTTTGCACCTCTTCCTCTGAGCTGTCTTCCTCTGAACATGATGATAATGATGATGACGACGACTCATCTTCTTCGCTGCTGTCTGAATCCTCCAGTTCAACCAGAGCCACGTCCTGCAGTGTAAACACATCCGGTTATTATGTAAAAAATTCAAGATTTTTATAATTAGACACGACAGCTGGTGGTGAGAGCAGACGCACCATCTCAATGACTTTCTCTGCATCCTCCACACTCTCAATGTCAAAGAAACCAGCAGGAGCCTCATCCATCTGTTGTCTTAGTGACTCATTGGCATGAGCGATTTGAGGAAGGAAACTTTGCAGCCTGTCCAAGACTAGCACACAGAATATGCATTATAGCAAATATGCATTAAAGATAACCCATTATAATTATAGCATATGACCTACAAATACATCTGATGACATGAACATACTCACCACTACTTCTGGGGACCCTTGCTGTCTGCAGTGAAGCACTTTTAGAGTTCAATAGAAGTTGCTCATGGATTCCTGGAGACATCAAAGTTAACGATTCATTTATGATTAGGTGTTCCCAAAATATATGTATTTGGTTATGATGAAATAAGAAGTGACAACAAAGCACAGATGTGGTTTCATTTGAAGGTTTCTACATTATTATGATTTGAGAGGAGCTCTTCTCAACTGATCAAATGTTAATTTAGAAACAAACTACTTATTTTTATTTTAAGTTTATTTAGTTTAATTTAAGTTTATAGGTTAACGTCGGTCCTGGAGTATCGCTGTCCTGCAACCCTTATCAACCACCTGAACAAGCCAATCAAGGTCTTCAGGATTACTAAAAGAGTTTTTTTTCAGGGTTGGAGCTAAACTTTGCAGGACATCGACACTCCAGGGCCGACGTTGCCTATCCCTGCGATACAAGAACGTTTCTGAATGGATCTGTTCGAGAGACGAGATTCTCTCCTTGAACTTAAGCGTCTGCTGGCTAATTCTCTCCGAGTCTCTTTCTTTCTTTTCTTTTTTTCAAAGAACGCCTCACCTTTTCCGTTGCCACAGGTCAGCAAGTCTCTAGAAGAGGCTTCCTTGATATTGTTTTGTGTTTGAGCCATGTTTAGTTCCTCACATGTACAAAATAAATTAACTTGTGTCCACATGTGTTTTTACACAACATAATAACTTCCGTGTTGTTGGGTCGAGCCACTGTTGGCGCCCTCTAGAGCTTTGGATGTACGTGCTGGACGACAAAAGAACAGTGCTGTGGAAGTTACAAACATAACAACATAACAACAACATAGCATAGCATAGCATAACAGCATTACATAAAACCAAACATTTTAGCGTAGAACCTCAAATAACTAAAAGTATGAAATGAATAAAATCTTTAGTAATAGCATTTTCTGAGATTAAAACCACAGACATTTTAAATAGCCTGATTATTTTGTTTAATTTGTTTCGTTATTTGCTTATTTCTTCTAGGGTAGTTTTTTTTAAAATTATTATTATTGTAAAAATGCTAAGAATATTTTCTTAAATAGCGTTTGATTAGCTGTTTTGTCTGTTTGTTTGTTTTTTGTCATACTTGACATAGTTTCCTTTTTTTTTTTTTTATACCTGACAAAAATGGACCTCATAGAAATTTAGGTTGTCATGCTTGTTTGACGACATTCTTGTTTGACAATATTGGACAAGGTTGAAAGAATATATATATTTTTTTAATTAAGAACATTAAAGAGTAGCACAAAAAAATCAAGGCATATTAAAAAAAATATGTGTTTCAATTTAAGTTTTATATGCTTCGATGTGATCTCACGAGCCTTTTATTTTGAAATGCGCGCTCGCTCCCGCTGCTGTCATAGAGCTCCAGTGCAGCGATCAGAGAAGAAGAAGAAGAAGAAGAAGAAGAAGAAGAAGAAGAAGAAGAAGAAGAAGAAGCTGAGGCTGAAGCTCGTCTCGACGGAACTAAAATATCACGGTACATACATTCCTTTATGATCTTTTCACCCTCCAGAGAAATTGAGAACAGCTGCCACACATTAAATAAAGCGCTGCTTTCATTTGACAGTTGAAATGATTAATTATTCATGTTTACCATCAGGCAGCTGGAGAATATTTTAGGATGTTTTGGGGTGATTCCAATGCACAAGTCACCTACATAAAGGTTTAGACATAGAATTGAGTATTTTTGATAACCACAAACCATATAAACTTAACAAATCTGGCATATTTTCTTAGTTTGTCCAGCTGGAAATGCAACCTGTCCTCTCCCTGCCACTACATCACATGTATAATATATTCGTCTATCTCAAATAGTATCCGTCAAATGTATGTTTTGTTAATTACAGGCATAATAATCTGTTGTTCTTCGTTTGTTTATTTCCTTTAGGTTTTCTAAGTTCTGAGAACTAGCATTGTTTGTTTACAAACATTTTCCATGTAATGTGTTGTGTATTGTTTTGCCTGCGTGATAATATTGAAATACACTATTACATATACACTATATATGTTTTATTTATTACTTTTATGTCAAATGTCTGATAGTTAACTTGGAAAAAGAACATTTCATACAATAATCGGTCTCCATCAGACAATTCATTTGTGTGTTTTTTTTTTTCCAATACACCTCTAATAATTAATGGAAGCTTGTTTTTGCTATGGGATAAAACATTTATGTAATTGCAACTTTTTTATCAATTACAATTGTGAGATATAAACTCTGAATTGTAAGAAAGTAAGTCAGAATTCTAAGTTAATTGCACATTTTTGTTTTATTTATTTATGCAATTGTCATTTGAAAAATTGCAGTTGCCTTTTTTTTATTTTTTCATCCCATGGTGGAAATAAGTTTCCATCAATATTAATACTGAAGGGGTTCAGAAGTTAGTTCGAATATGGTGTACTTAGAAATTGATGTTTAAGTAAATAAGGTTTAGACTGTGTACTAAACCCTATGACTGCCAATTCAGCATCTAGACCAAATAATTACTGCTGACAGACTAAAAGAGAGCATATAATGAGAGTGTGACCTTGAATGTGACACTTTTGTTGATGAATTTCCCTCTGTACTTCTCTTTATCAGGTCACTGCGATACTGTCAGCGCTCTGTCATAGCTGTTATGGATGCCACCTGCTGGTTCTGCTGATCTGCTGCTCTTCTCAAAGTCCGGCTGGCCATGAGCCCAACCAGTTCCCATCTGCAGTATGAGCCTCCGAACCATAGGGGGCGCTGTGCTCAGCTCCCTGGGCCCTAGTCTGGCAGCTCAGGCTGGAGGAGCCTGGAGCTCCATCTCTTTCAGACCCATACCCTCCTTGCTTCAGACCATGGTACCTGCTGGTTACACCGCACTACAGGAGGAACGGCTGGCCATGGTGGACCTTGGCATGCCTAAGCCTGATTCCCTCAAGAATGGGTTCCAATGCGAGCCCCGCCGCCACTCAGACCGCAGCAGCAGAACATCCATCAGCCTGTCTGATGCCGGAGACGGACACTATGTGGAGACTGAGCCTATGCTGCCTGATGGCAGGCTTTCAGGAGAAGAGGCAGATGAGGAAGAGGAGAGCGAGGAGGAAGGGCAGCAGCAGGCAACTAGAAATATGCCCAAGGAGTCGCCCCTTGCCATGGCATTGCAGATACTGGTGCCCTTCCTGCTAGCTGGGTTCGGGACGGTTTCGGCTGGAGTGGTACTGGATATAGTACAGGTGAGATTTTCGAAACCTTACAGGGAGCATTTTCTCATCTTTACGTTGTTCCAAACCTGTTGGACTTTCTTTCTTTTGCAGAACTCAAAAGAAGATATTTTGGTCCATATAATGAAAGTCAATGGGGTCCAAAATCACACTGGACCACAGTGACTTTCATTTTATAAACAAAAACACTGAAGTAATTTTCAATATATCATATTTCGTGTTTCATAAAAGGGATGGACTGACCCTTTAAGTATTAAACTTTGACGTGATTGGACTTAAAATTTTAGCCTGGCAGATAATAAAACTGGATTAAAAAAAACCTTTCAACCTTTTTGACTTCAGTATTTGAGGATAACATTTGAAGGCTCTCCTATCTAAACTGATATGTACCTCTGGTACTTCTGTTGTCATAAAAATAAATAAATAAAAAATTCAATGTCAGTTTAATGTTGATCTTTTATTTTTTATTTTTGTAATTATTTTTAATAAAAAAATCTATTGATCTATTTATTTATTTGTCCATTATAAGTAAGATTGTTAAAATATTATGTTAACAATTTAAATAATTTAAGATTTTTTGGGGTCCCACTGGAAGTTTGTTGAGGCCTCCTAATGGGTCCCGGTCCACTGGTTGAGAACCACCCCATAGACCTAATGGAAATCTCTCTTCTCTTTTTTTCAGCATTGGGAAGCATTTAAAAACATTACGGAGATCTTCATCCTGGTTCCAGCTCTTTTGGGTTTGAAAGGAAACCTAGAGATGACCCTCGCTTCCAGACTTTCCACAGCGGTTAGTATCCTAACTAACTAACAGCTCTTTGCACATAATTGCATCTTGCTTTAGTTTACATTGGGCGTGCCTGTAATTTGATTAGAAGTGACTTTCAGCTCTTATTAGAAGTGCTCCTTTGACGCTAAAGTGCTTCATGATGAGATCTTGGCCCGCTTTGGGCATGCTCTCACCTGTCAGGACCTGACGATTCATGCTAGTGCCCATCTTCACAGACTAGGGCTGGTAGTAAAAAGCATATGTCAGTGATAGAATGACTAGCTAGTCTGTTATTATGGTTATGACTCCATAGGTATTTCCAACCCCCATATGTCTGAGTAAGAAACACACACATAGGTTTTCAAGACATGTAATCAGTATCTTAATAATTGTGCACATTAATGTGCACATTATTTTTATTTTAAAGAATGAAAAAGAATGTATTATAATAATATAATGTATTATAATCTTTTATCAAAGTGTAATAACTTCTTCCACTTCAGAAACATATTTTCTGCTGATGTAACCAGTAATATCATAACAGCTCGTCAACCACAGTGACAGAACATTTTGTCAGCCATATATACACTCCTCATTACACACACACACACACACACACACAGGTTTGTTTTTGTGAAAAGTGGGGACATTCCATAGGCGTAATGGTTTTTATACTGTACAGACCGTATATTCTATTGCCCTACACCAACCCTACCCCTAAACCTACCCCTCACAGGAAACTTTGTGCTATTTCAGATTTTCAATACACTCCATTCTGTGTGATTTATAAGCGTTTTGAAAAGTGGAGACATGGGGTAATGTCCTGAAAAGTCACCTTCTCCTTGTAATACCTATGTCATACCTTTGTCATTATACAAATGTATGTCCTCATTTGTCACAAAAACACACACACACACACACACACATATATATATATAATATATGCACTTTCATTACCATTTTTGTGCCAATGTCATATACTGTAGATAGTACTATGTATATGTGTGTCAATAATAAAAAGAATAAATAGCACTTTCATTACCATTTTTGTGCCAATGTCTTATATACTGTAGATAGTACTATGTATATGTGTGTCAATAATAAAAAGAATAAATACATAAAAAGTTAAAATTATAAATATAATATACATTTATAAATATAATTTAAGTACAGACTGTGTGTGAGAATTATATATATATTAAATTAATTATGGCACAATTTTTGCGGCAACATTAATTTTTGGGGGCATTTGTCACTTTCAGTGGGATTTTTGCAATAAGCAACATCAGCACCTTAATTCTGACCCTTGTGAAAATGTCTTCCAAATGCTGTTTCATGTTGACTTTAAAAACTTATTGTGCATTTACATTTTCTGTAGTTTACTCAGACTCGGGTGTGTAGTTTACATAAGCTAGTTTAGTAACAGATTCTCTCCTACTCTCCTCTCCTGCCCTTTCCTCTGGGCGCTGGAGTCTCTGCTGACAGAGTGATTTCATTTTTTTGGTAGCTAGTGTTTTTTTTTCTTCAGTCTGGGACTTTAGAGCTCAGAGGGGTTTCAGCTCATGCCGTTTAACGTCTAGTGTTCTCATGGCAAATCTGCCGTCCCCCCTCGAGGTGAATGAATAAACAAACCCTGGCGATGTGGGCCGAGCAGAGGAGAGGGGCGAAAGTACAGGCCTTCTGTTCACCCTCATGCAGCTGGGGGAAAAAAAGAAAAACACACACTGAGTTTATTGCCCTCAGACGGCTCTCTCCTACACGCTGCTCTTTCACATTTACATTTGTTTCCTGTATTTTCCTATGCACACACACTTGTGTGCACACACACTGGCTCATCAGTTGTGGAATCAGCCATCATGTTGCTCTGTGGGCAGAGATTCATTCCAAACCCGAAATATGATCTTTTCCTCAGATGGTGGTGGTTTTCTTTTCAATGTAAAATATCCAATGCAAAAACCCAACACTTGGATGTAATTTGGTCACATACTATTTTTTTTTTCCTTTTTGATGGTTTTCTTGTTTTAGCTTTTAGGTCAAAAATCAAAAGATTAAAAGAACACATTATATTTTTAATAATATTTTAAGCCTCTTTTTAGGGCCATTTATATTTTCTGTATTGTTATGCTCTTTTCTTCTCTTTTTTTATTAATATAAATTAATGTAATTACATTAAATTCAGTACATCTAATATTACAATGATGTATAAATATGTTACAATTTAGTTAGTTTATTAATGGTCCTAAATAAAGTTACTTTTATTTTGGGGTGAACATGTTTGAAATATTTATCATTTATCAATGCTTTGTCAACTTTTTACCTTTGCTTTTCCTAAACATATGTCACATTTTAGTGACCACATTACAGGTGACTGAATGCAATAGTGACCTGTTCATCAATGTTGTTGTCTTTAGGTGAATGTGGGGAAAATGGACTCACCCATAGAAAAGTGGAATCTTATTATTGGGAATTTGGCGCTGAAACAGGTAAGGACACTCGCACTGTTATTTTGCATCAGGGTTTTTACCTGGAAAAGGAACAGAGACTTTATCAAGATGACGGGTTTCCATATTTGCATGGACGCTAATAAAACAAAGACAAAGTGAAGTGTCTATATAAAGTGTATAAATAAGAAGTAATTAACGCCTGGATTTAGCATACCCAAATGTAAATGTTTACGCTACACACATACAATGGAGGAAATGGAAAAAATGGTGTCATTGTATAGACAAACCCCTTGAAATACAAAATCAGATTGTAATTCTTCACAAATAACATTATATATGTTTCAAATATTACAATAAAGACAAAATAAAAAAATAATATTATTTAATATAATCTATAAATAGAATATTTAAATATTTATTTATATATAACATATTTTTATATAATATTTGTCATATTTGTTTGTTTATTTTATCTTTAAAATAATAGAAAATAAACATATAAGAAAATAATAACAAATTTAATTAAATTAAAAAAAAATTCTGTTCATATAGTTAATAAAATATACATATTTAAATAAATGAAACCTATTGTTACCTCTGCCTGTCTCTCTTTCTCAGGTGCAGGCCACAGTAATAGGGTTCCTGGCAGCAGTAGCGGCAGTTGTACTGGGTTGGATTCCTGAGGGAAAGTTCCAGATCAGTCACGCCGTGTTGCTGTGTTCCAGTAGTGTTGCTACAGCCTTCATAGCATCTCTGCTGCAGGGTCTGTACTACAGATTAACCTCTAATGCTCTTATATGTAGCTACTAAAGCGGCTCTTTTCACAACAAATAATGGCCACCTTGTTATATCGCAATCCGATATTAGTCATGTTTGTTATTAGTAACATTTCGCATTATGAATGTCCAGTTCCGAGTGAGTAGGGTAAACACTGTCTCATGCGTGTCCTCTCTCAGGTTTTATAATGGTGGGAGTGATTGTGGGCTCTAAGAAGACAGGCATCAACCCTGATAATGTAGCTACGCCCATCGCTGCCAGTTTTGGTGACCTCATCACACTGGCCATCCTGGCATGGATCAGCCAGGGCCTCTACAACTGCCTAGGTGAGAAAGATGTGTGTGGGTGAAAAGGGCTCTGTTCTAAACCCTAGTGAGCTGCCTACCTAGATAGCATTTTTAGGCATCATAGGCACATTCGATTTAAATGTACCTAAAAAGAACATATGGACAATGTTTCACAACCTCAAATGAGTCACGTTCGCCAGCTATGTAGAGAGCAGACAGCGAGGCAGCTCACTAGGAATTGTAACAGAGCCAGAAAGAGATGTATTTTTTTGCCCCGAATAGATAGTAGGTCAGTTTGGTACTGTAGATTCTCTCAGATCAGACATGCTTTCAGTTTTCTACCACAAGAGGGCGCAAGAATCCATCACTTTGGACTCCAGCCTTGCGTGAATATATATATATATATATATATATATATATATATATATATATATATATATATATATATATAATTTTTATATTTTGAGATTTTGAGATTATTTTTATATTATGTATCATTAAATGGTAATATTACAATAATAGAAATTGAATTACTTTCTTGTCCATTCCTGTCAGGACTTATATATCATTATATATATATATATAGAGAGAGAGAGAGAGAGAGAGAGAGAGAGAGA